>NC_064632.1:319745634-320077777 GCF_023864275.1 Schistocerca cancellata
GATTGATTATTGTGGATGGTATATGATCGAATGCCAGACAGGGGAGACTTAGAACGATATTTCCTCTGAGAGCGCAGACTTGAAATAAGGGACTGCCATGATATGTCGAACTGGAAACCCTCGTCTCGGTTGAACACGTTGTTTATTTCCTCAGCTTCCTTGACCACTGAATCCTAGTAGGATGTGGATGTGGTCAGTATCTTAGCTTTCCCGTAATCCATGGAATGACCAGTGGAAGTACAATGTCCAGACACTGTAACTTCGCCGCGTGGGATTCGCCGAGCGGCCTTAGGCGCTGCAGTCATGGACTGTGCGGCTGGTCCCGGCGGAGGTTCGAGTCCTCCCTCGGGCATGGGTGTGTGTGTTTGGCCTTAGGATAATTTACGTTAAGTGGTGTGTAAGCTTAGGAACTGATGACCTTAACACTTAAGTACCATAAGATTTCACACACATTTTCCACTGTAACTTCATTGGGCTGTAGAAGGTGTATCGCTTGTGTTCAATACGAGTTGGGTTTCACACGATCGTTGTTTTCGGAACCCGTTTTGATTCCTACAGATAGTTGATGCTTGCAATGTCTGCATGCGTGTCTGAATGACATTAGATGTTGGTTTGTTGATTCGAGGGAGGGGACCAAAAAGCGAGGTCATCGGTCCCTTTGGATTAAGGAAGGATGGGGAAGGAAGTCTGCTGTGCCCTTTCAAAGGAACAATCCCGGCATTTACCTGAAGCGATTTAGGAAAATCACGGAAAACCTGATCTGGATGGACGAACGCGGGTTTGAACCGTCTTCCCCCAGCATGCGAGTCCAGTGTGCTAACCAATGCACCACCTCACCCGGTAATGATATTAGAATGTGAAGATACAGACACTGTATAAACACGGACGTTGTATCCATCAATGATGTTTCCATGCTTTGGCGGGCTAAAATGACGATAAAATATTTGTCTCTCCCCTTGCGGGAGTGAACAAACGTGCTAGCGTAAGGGTTGTGAACTCCATGACAGGTGGAAGTTTGCGTTGGTCCTGGAGGCGTGCTATTTATTATAGGCGAAGTTTTTAAGGCAACCGATCGGGATAAGCAGGAAATCCGCTTTCGAATCTCTGTCCGGCTCAAATTTTCGCCTGTCACAAACAGCTGAAGTCAATCCAACTTCGCAAATATGAATCAATTTCGTAAGATTTCTGCGGAACAGATTTTCAATCTCCAGATATGGTATAATGGCCAGTTGAGTACTATCCCCTGAGAAGATTTTTTTTTTGTGATAGCAGACAACCGACGTCTTTACGGCCATAAAAGATATTTAAGGTGAAAAGAAGTAAGCGAACTGCCGCGCCGTGTCTGTGACGGAGGCGAGAAGCAAACACAAAGCGGCGCCACGGAGACGGACACTCGGAACAGCCAAGCCTGACGCACAGGCTGCGAGATTGTTTTGAAGACGGACTCGCTAAAAGTGTCTGCGTTACCATGGCAGATGAAAGAGCCATCAGTTCTTTAGAGTGTTTCTGCGAAAAGTCTCGCTCCACGGCCAACAGCTCGAGAAGCCTGGAGAGCCGGCAGTCCAACTCAGGCGGCACAAAGAGTGCAAAGCGGAACAATTACGACACCTCGTTATTGAACAGAAACCGAAAGGTGCTTGTGATGAAATACTGCGCTCCATTAAGATATTTACAGCGTAGCAGCTCACGATTTCCCTGCGAGGTGAGGGAAGATTACAGGCACGGAGTGCTAATTATCTCGATATTACCTAAATTACTGAAGTTCACCAAGAGGTTCAAGGGCCTCTTCGCCTGTCGCCTCTTAATTTCCTTCGGGCAACTGCAACGGTGTTCGAGCTGTGCCTAACGACACGCCGACTCCACAGTTTCACCTCCGGCGCATTTCGAGAGCATGTCGACTCTGAGGTGATTCTGCAGACTCTCACTGCAGAGGGCCTAATTTAGGTAACTTACGAAAGCATAACAGCGATTAAGTGTTTGATTATGTTCTTGGATCTAGAAGGCGGGAAGGGTAGTAATGTAGCTAGCTAATGCAGAAGGAATCTGACTTCTCAATAGAATATGTTATGGTGCTCAGTATGTGTTTGCTCTCTACAAGTAAATTGTAATCGCAATTTAATTAATTTTCCACCTCTTTAATTAGTAGTAGAGCTCTCATTCGATGCTCGTCATATTCGCTTCTAATAAGGGCCGCATGCTCTAACCAATAAGACCATGTTTAAAGTCATCATTACGAATATGTGCTATTACTGACTGGAAAAGTACTGAATATCAACAGGTTCACGATCCTTCAGAAATTTACTATCAAATAACACTATGATTTTTAGCTCTTACCTGCACACAGTTGAAATGACAGTTCTGCCTTTCGTATACTCAAGTTCATTGACAGCGATAATTCTTCCAGTTAAATGGCTCTGAGCACTATGGGATTTAACTTCTGAGGTCATCAGTCCTCTAGAACTCAGTCTACGTAAACCTAACTAACCTAAGGACATCACACACATCCATGCTCGAGGCTGGATTCGAACCTGCGACCGTAGCGGTCGCGCGGTTCCAGGCTGTAGCGCCTAGAACCGCTCGGCCACCTTGGCCGGCCTCTTCCAGTTACATGAAATCATCAATGAATTCAGCGTTTTTTTTTTTTTGTTTTTTTTTTTTTTAAATCTGAAGAAGGCCGTGTTTCTTAAGTTGCCACCTATTGGCCTGTTCCAAGTGTCTCAATAAGTTAGACTTTATGTACATGCCTGGGATGCTAATACGTCTGCCAAAGAATACACCATTCTGGAATCCGCCATATTAACGAAATATCATCATAAATCCCGTGTTGCACTAGACTTGTTCAGATAGGAAACAAGTTATAAACAGGAAAAAAGTTCTACGTTGTATGAAATAAGTGCTTAATTTAAAATACACGTCATTTACTTCAATTTAAATTCTAGAGTTTCCACGTTTTGAATGTACAATGTTATTACAAGTCACGTCCGAGTGTGATTCCATGTATTCTGCTATTTCCAGTTTCATCGTCGGCCACAGTATTGAAAATGGCAATGACGATGCCACGAACATATTTTATTCCTTCTATGCCAATATCGGGTGACTGAGGTGCACCTACCGATAGGCTTTATGCAACCTGCAGTGCGTTCAGAAACCACATATGAGATTTTCATATTATCTCACTCATTAAGCGCAAACTATTATTCCTACAGAAAAAATAAAGAGTACCTTTTTGTAGGAAATTTAATGTCATTAAATTTTGTATTGGGAAACGTTTTTGCTAAGGGCCATAGTTTTCGAGTTATTAAAAAAAACACGTTTGAAGGTCACTTTTAAACTTTCTTCTTCAATAATTCGAAAACTAAATTCGAAAATACTAGCAAAAACGTGTCCTTGAAACGCACCTATATTAATTTTTTCTACAGAAAGGTCCCGTTTATTTTTTCTGTAGAACCAATAGTTTTTGCATAGCAATTGAGTGACCTTGAAAATCCTGACGATGGATCTTTCGCAGCAAAACACGTATTAGATGTTTAAAAAAAGGCAATCAACAGACTTTTATTCATAAAAAAGGTGTGTGCGAGTACTAGGTGAAATCGTTATGGATTCGTTACAACATATGTAGCTTCCATGAAAGACATATTTAAACAGCTATACCATCTGCTGTTGTATAAACTTTATTAAAACATGCACCTGATGATATAACTACACAAAGCTTTCATTACACATATTACAACTGTGAAGCACCGACTTGGAAAACTATGTAAGGTCTTTGCCCAGCGTGGCTGTGGTGAACGGGGCAAAACGAGCCATCATTTAAGGAGGGGCACCTGCGTCCCACGCGCTACAGAGTCTCGAATGGGAGGCAATTTGCGATTCTGTTTGGTGGCGCTGCGGTCCCAGCGACCGCTTCGCTTGAGCACACCCGCTACACGGCACGTTAACGCGTCTACAGCGGTACCATCAGCCTGAAGGCGGCCCAAGGCAAGCGGCCAGTGCACAGCTGTAGCGAATTCGAACGACTGCGTGCAAGGCCAAGGGCTAGATTTCATGACGAGTCGCGTGTGATGTAATTGGAAATTATGTGCAGTTACCTTGCGGCGTGTGGTATTACGTGTCACGCTTCACTGATAGTCGTAATACATCGTTATGTCTTCACGCACCTTCAATACACCCGCTGTACCTCTCTCTCTCTCTCTCTCTCTTTCACACACACACACACACACATACACACACTGCACGAATCAAGTCGAATAATCTTAGCGCAGTCCCAAATATATTTCTTTTTAGACAGGAAATAAAAAGAATATATCACTCTTTACGCATAAGCGGCATGTTTGTAGACAACTTGTTAATTCAAGTGCATCCACGTGACCTCTTATCCACGCTTGTGTGTAATGGATCTCTTTAAAGGGATATTCTTAGGGCTTCAGGAGTTACGTAACGTCTAAATAACAAAACAACATCACAATTATTATTTATGCGCAGCCGGCCAGGGTGGCCGAGCTGTTCTTGGCGCTACAGTCTGGAACCGCGCGGCCGCTACGGTCGCAAGTTCGAATCCTGCCTCGGGCATGGATGTTTGTGATGTCCTTTGGTTGGTTAGGTTTAAGTAGCTCTCAGTTCTAGGGGACTGATGACCTCAGAAGTTAATTCCCATAGTGCTCAGAGCCATTTGAACCATTTTTTTTTTTTGTTTTTTTTTTGTTTATGCGCATTTCAACCAAGCTTGGTACTCATATCACTCACCGTCTGGAAAGAGTCCCTGTACGGGGGGAGGAGAAAAAGAAGTGTAGCTACACAAAGCTTTTCCAGATTTTATTTATTCACTATTAGAGAATTAGGGCACTTAGAGACTTGCAACAAAGTTTACACATAATTTCAAACATAACGAAACTTTTTCTCGCTAAAAACCCCTACAAAGCAGTGAAATGAGAAAAGTTTTTCCAGAGGAGATGGACACAGAGAGGAAAGAGGAGGAGATGGACAGGAAAAGAGAAGAGGAGGGGATGGGCAGAGGAAGAGGAGGGACAGGTGTAGATGGACATGTAGGGGGAGGCGGTGTGGAAGAGGTGGACAAAGAGAAGGGAGAGAAGGAGATGGAGAGAGAGTGGGATGAAGGAGATGGACAGAAAGAAGGGAGGAGACGGAGAGAGAGTGGGGTGGAAGAGGTGGACAGAGAGAAGGGGAGAAGGAGATGGACAACGAGAAGTGCTAGAGCAAATGAATTAACAAAACTGAAGTAAGTACGTAGCAGGGCAATGCCTGGTACTCAGCTAGTATTAAAATATAAGGTTTTACTTAGATGATTAACTTGCTATTGGCTTCGTTTTCTTCTTTGGAGGTGCGGTGACGATAATGTCCGCAGGTGTTCTTCTAGCATGGAGAAAATTAACTGATAAAAGGATTGTGAAAACTCAGATAACTCTCTAAGTACTAAAGGAAAAAAAGTATCTGAACTTTTAAACCTTTGTTCTCTGCAATATTTCTCACTTTGTGAAGGCACAATTTGAACAGACAAATCAAATAATACATGTGCTTTGCACTCTCACAAAACTGCTCCAATTTCATTCACCACCACTCCCCGCCAAGTCTCCCCACAACGGAAGCACACAGATACTATACAAGCACATCTCTGTCAGAGACAATCACTGGCTTGTATGTACCAAAATTAAAAGAACTCAATTTACAAAATCTTATGTTAAAACTGCAACATGTTTTTAACTATAAGGAACATAAATATTTATGCGTGGAATATCTGAGGCACTGAGACAACACGGGCGCAAAGCAGACCAACAAAGTTTTAAGGAAAATAGATGTTTGTTAAAACCAAATTTACCGACAAACTACAAGTCTCATATGTCTGACTTGTTTTTTAACGACATCCTAACATTCTATACTTCCTACGAAAAACTAATGCAAGCACTTTATGTTATGAAACATTAATTAATATTTAATATTACATTTATTATTAATCTTAATTCACAAAACTCCTATATGTAGGCTAGCAACATTAGTGTCTTTTGCAGGTATAGTGGTTCAAATGGCTCTGAGCGCTATGGGACTTAACATCTGAGGTCATCAGTCCCCTAGAACTTAGAACTACTTAAACATAACTAACCTAAGGACATCACACAAATCCATGCCCGAGGCAGGATTCGAACCTGCGACCGTAACAGTCACGCGGTTCCGGACTGACGCGCCTAGAACCGCACGGCCACCGCGGCCGGCTACAGGTATAAAGTTTGTAATTAATGTGAAAATAGAATCAGAACATAAAGAAAGGAATGCACCACACACACACACACAGTTATGACCTATTCCAGCACTTCACAGTCCTTGTTATCAACATTTCTCATTGAGCAGTTTCTGTGGCTTCAGGTTCAGACAAAAGTGCTGATACACCTCCGCTTCTGAAATATTACTGCTCGTACGTGATGTAGACACTAAGTTATCCCGTCAACCCTATATAACAATTGGGCAGCGCAGAGCAACAAAATTACGCATTTTGTTTTGGGCCCAAATGAAAATGAGTGTCCGAGAAATCGGCGACACAGCTTTTCGTGAATGTTCATATATATTGAGTAGGGCTACAGATGTAGATTAAGCTGGTTCACCACATCATTAGCAGATGTCAGGAGCACCTCAATCGATGGCGATGTGCTGTAGGAGCTTACGGTTCTCAGTTCCTCAATTTATTTTTATGGACACAAATTTTTTTATATCTACTATTCTTCAGTTAAAGTAATTGATAACCGCTGTCTCGTACGATTCCTAACGTATCATTGGCTTGATTACATTACAGTATATAAGTGAAAAGTTACTCCGATACTAAAGGAACAGAATCTTGCTTCTTTCTGGCAACGACATCACATACATACTGTAAGTAGGTCTTACTGACTGCCTCTTTCCTATCCTGCGCTTATTCAACGCAGAGAGAAAGGACTACTGCCTTATACTGGCTCGTTCTATTCCTCCTCTCGCTCTCGACGAGTTCTAATCCTGTGAAATACATGGCCGGAATCTCCTTCGTTCGCGGTAGATGCCTGCCTTCCGCCTCGGACCAGCAAATCACCCCTATCCCTTTTCCCATCTCACACGCACACACATACAGAGAGAGCCGTTCGCTTCTCGCCCGGATGGCTGTTCATCCCGGCGTGCGGGCAGTAATCCACCGCCTGCCCGTGCCGTCAGCTCCGCTCGTTCCCATCGTCTTCTGAAAACAACCTAGCACCGCGAACGCTCCCGCACTATTTGTACAGCCGGTCGACGCCGCTGCCTTATTGTGCTTTCTGACAGCGCGTTAGCGCCGTGTCTGCAGGGAGCTGTCGGTGTAAGAGAAACACCGTCTCCAGCCTCCTAATCTCCTCCTCTAAACGCGTTCCATCCCATTCATTACGGCTAATCTCCCTCACTGTTCGACTGCACTTCCGGCTGTGCGCGCCGACTGCCCATATTGTCACTGACCACGAGAACATGAAGGCAAGTCAATAAGTACGTACACCAGCGTCAGGTTGAATAAGATCATTCTGAGCGTTAAGCGGCTTCGTTATGAACTGGTAAAAACAACTTTTATCATAGCCATTAGGGACGTTGAACCTACCACTGGGCTGGGACGCCCATAGTGACAAATTTGAAAGACGCACTTCACTTACCACAATTCAGCTTGATATTCACATCGAAATTTCCATTTTCCTGCTTTTTCGGACTCTCTTCTCTGAGTACTGTGTCATGTGAACATTTCCGTGGTAATCTGGTCATCAGTTCGGATGGTCAACAGAATAACAGTGACAGTTTTGGCGGGAGCACCGTTCGCGCACTTGGTGCATGCTGTATTAATTGTGAGTGGAAGGAATGTCAATCTTTTGTATGCTAATTTTTGTTTTTCTTCCACTCTCTCTCTCTCTCTTTTCATCTGTGTTTGTGTGTGTATAGCTATGACTTTTTATTTATTTTCAGTTATTATCTTGTTCACATCGCAATGAACACAACAGGGTCTAGAAGCCCGGAAACAGAAAATTTCGACGCGATTATGTGTCGACTTTCCGTAAGTGAAGTGGAAATGCGTCTTTCGTGAGACCTATCCCACACGCAAAAAGTACAATTTTAAGTATGTAAAAAATCCAAGATTTATACATTTAAAAACGGAATTCCATATTATTAAACTTTTAACGGTCCCGTTACATACGTATTTTTATTCCCAGTTAAATTTTAATCTGAGATACAAGTGACGAAAAGTATTAATTGAAATTTGCTCCTGAGTATTGGGAGATGAGCGGCATTAGGAGGAAAAGAAACCTTTGATTAATGTTTGTGGAAAGAATCTGTTTCATACTGTCGTCAAAGAGCCGCCACACCACACACCAGGTTGGAGTTCTCACGTGAAGGATGAATATGAGGTGAAGCCGCAGTAGTAACCCAACAGTACGAAGACTGCTACTCGATGTTGCCGTAGCGAAACGAGAAAAATTCTTACGTGAGTCGCAGTTTTACGTCCATAATCGACTCACGCATTTATTATTGTGCCAGATTAAGGCTGCTGCTATTATTACTGTCACTGATTCAAAAATTGTTGGGAACTTCATTTCTACGAGGCACAGCGCCTGTAGACACACTTTAAAAAGTGTATCATTACATTTGTTCTCCGCGGTTCATTGTTTTCTTTGTCGAAACGCCCTAATTGTCCCCCGTTGTGACACTGAAGTTTGAAATTTGTCCAACCCCCCTCTGTAATTGGGTAAAAGCGTGCTGCCCTGTGACGTCACCCTCGGGCTCGGCGACGCATCAAACAGCAAAGTGTCGGCACAAACGTAAGGTCAGAGCTCAGAAGTTCAAGCGAGGTGTAAGGTAGGAAAAGATTTCACGCTGGCACCTAATTTCACCAAAAAGTTTCCCAATGCCACCGTGGACTTGGCGTACGATGGTTATTTGATCCCTCAGTGATTGAGGTTTCCTTAAGGGTGGTCGAGAAAAACATTTAGACACATCGCCGCTCAGAATCGACACGAAAAGGCCTTAGGGAGTGGCATAAAGGGCGCCAATGAAACCACCGCTTCCGATGAAGCGCTTGATTCCCCAGCATTTCGCCGTGAAAAACGAGAATTCGCAGTATGATGAACAACAGGACAAGGTGCTTGACAACCTCTCGCAGACTCCAACGTTTTCTAATACAACGTGGTCCAGCAACACCACTGAACATTGTCAGATGCCTTTGGAGTGCAGCTTGAACGCAGTTTTTGATCTGGTGTACTGGATCGGACCAACAGGGAGCATTCAAAACCAGTCGAAGGAATCTGAACCCGATCTGAATCAGCAAAGGGAGCTTACAGCTTTTTCACTTCTCCTCTTTTGCGCCCTCCTGTGGCGTGATCACAGAGGGGTGCGGCCTTGACACATGAGTGAGTAAACCGGCAAAGGATCCCGCTATGATCCCCACCAGTTCGGCCACCTGTCCGATCTGGTTAGGGACAAACTATGATGAGAGTCCTCAGCGCCTGCAGGCAGGCTACCCTGCTGCACTTGTGTCAGTGTCAAGGGATTGCCTCTCTGCAAGTACTTAGAATTCTCAATAGTTTGCCTCTGTACAGGTAAATTTTTGAAGCGCTCAACAAAGGCGGAGAGGTGGTACTTAGGGTGTTGCCGAACAGTGGGATCTGAGAGTGACCCTTTGCCATTTTATTCGTGCATGTGTCGATGTCGTACACCATCATCATCACGCTGTAGGAGGGTGTGAAACAGGAGGGCTGAAGAAGCATAAGCACACTTTGCTCTTCAATCGCGTTAAAATTTCGTAGAAGGGTTTAGGATGCAGCCTAGTCAGTCCATCCTGTGCACTAGAGCGTTGCTGTCCAAAGGAGTACAATGACATTCAATGGGATTGCTGGCCCACGATATCCAAAGAGAGGGTTTGAATCGTCTGCAGGGTGTCAGCAGCGTCGAAGATTGCCAAGAACGTCGTCGTGTTGCTCATCAATATGTGAAATGTCTTTTTCGACTGCGAAATGTGTGGGAATCGACGTCCCAAAGAAAGGGGCGGTTTAATTGACGCCCTTTATGCCACCCTCTGAGGCCTTCTCATGTCGAATCTGAGCGGCGGTGTGTCTGAAATGTTATCCTCGGCACCCAAAAGAAAACCGCGTGATGTCAACGCCGGGTGCCGCAGTTCTGACCTCCGACATAGAGGCGTCGAATGAAGAGAGTTTGACGACCTTCCCCATCATGTGGCACGTCCGCAGTGGCGATGGGTAGAATCGCGGTCAATCTCCGTGCTAATGCGACATTATTGACCTACCTGACGCCTCATATGAACTTCTAAGATGTGGTCTTTTCTTCGCATATGTCGACACCTTGCTGTTTGAAGCATCAACGAGCCCAAGTGTCACATCGCAGGGCTCCACACTTTTGTATCACTACAGAAGAAGGTGGTATGCACCTTTGAGCCAAATTTCAAACTCCTAAGTCGCAATGGGGGACAATTAAGTCGTTTTGAAAAAGTGATCCTTTAACTGTGTTGCGGAGTGGATTTTATTTCCAATCAATTGCAGAGTATTCAGTTTCTTTTCTTTATTAATTGCTAAGTGGATTTCATTTTAATAGTGAGTATTCTTTGGAATTGAACCGTCGAACCTTGTTATCGGAGTCACATACGTATCCTAGGACACCAGTCATGATTTTTACCCCGGCAAATTAAAACTTCCAAGGCATTTTTATTTCAGACCCTAATAGAGGTGGCTCATCCCGAGCCAGACTACATAAAAACTTCCACATCCTTATCTACATGAACACTCTGCAATTCACACTTAAGTGTCTCACAAAGGATTCATCGTACCACGTTCAACCCGCTCAAATCTCGAAAAGCGCTCTGGAAAAACGGACACTTAAATCTTTCCGAGCGAACTCTGGTGTCTCGTAATTTACTACGATGTTCATTTTTGCCAATTTGACGAGTGTCAGCAATATGTTCACGCAATCAAAGCGGAAAGCTGATGAACGAATTTTTTTGAAAAGATATCGTCGCAACTGACGACTGCCATTGAAATTCGCGTGTCATACCCGTGAAACTCTATTGCGTATTTCGCGATAATGCAAAGCTAACTGCCCTTCTTTAAACATTTTCGCCGGCCGGAGTTCTAGGCGCTACAGTCTGGAACCGAGCGACCGCTACGGTCGCAGGCTCGAATCCTGCCTCGGGCACGGATGTGTGTGATGTCCTTAGGTTAGTTAGGTTTAATTAGTTCTAAGTTCTAAGCGACTGATGACCTCAGAAGTTAAGTCGCATAGTGCTCAGAGCCATTTGAACCATTTGAACGTTTTCGATGTCTCCCATCAACCCTTTGTGGTAAGGATCTGATACCGCACAGCAATACTGTAGCAGAGGACAGACAAGCCTAGTGAGGCAGTCACTTTAGTAGATTTGTTGCATCTTGTAAAGAGTCCTACCAAAGAACGCAGTCTTTGGTTCGACGTCCTCACAACCTTATCTATTTGATGCTGCTAATTTAAGTTGGTCTTAATTGTTATCCCTAGGTATTAAGCTGAACTGATAGTCTTTAGATTTTTGAGATTTAAGCTGCCCACAAAGTGCATCCACAGAAAATACCTTTCATGTAAAAAGCGTATCGCGTCTAGAAAAATTTACAGCAAGAAAAGATCGTTTTGGTTACGGTGGTCAAACTGCCACCTGCAGGCCGCTTTCGTCCCGAATCAAGTATCCGTGCGGCCCGCGTTTCTCAGTCGTATTTTATAACAACATGCACCAACCAACCAACAGCTGAATCCAAAGACGACAACTAACGTTACGAGCTTCTTAAGAGTGCTGCTCCCTGTTCGGTAACAAACAAAAATACAGAGTGTAGTGTGACGGAAATTTGGAGCAAGCTTCTGCCTTTGTCTCATGAACGACGTAAGGATGTTCCTATTATTAAGGAAAATAGTACCAATTATGATGCTTCATAACATAGTTACAAAAGTGTGTCTTGTGTATGTTAAATGATCACGCACGGGGATCGGAGTAACTCGCCCGTGTATACTTCACTGGAAGCAGATTACGGCCGAGGCGGTCAGAGCGACCACATGGCCTACGGCCAACGACCAGTAGAAGAACCAACAGTTTTTCTAATTGGAAAAACAAAGATAACTATATAATAAAATCAGGCATATTTCTGTTCTGTTCTAATCACTTCATGTTTAGCCACGCCTCCTGATAGCTGAATGAGATTTAAGTTTCATCGTGGCGAATATTGTACGCTGCCATGTACGCTGAGTTGTAATAAACCAACTGGAACTTATTGTATGACGAAAAGTACTTTCCGTGATGCATTTTATGAAAGTGAATTTCATACTGCACCTTTAAATTTCAAATAACTATCCTGCAACCAAAACTGACGTTAGGGAATTAAAAAAAAAAGGATGTGATTAAAATTTTAACTTCTACGAAAAAGACAGAGATAATAAGTTACATAGAAAACAGAAAAATAACTAATATTTATGTCAAAGATAACATTATAAGTGAAACAAGCTGGTGAAGTATAATAACAACGAATACTGAAAGTGTTCACAGTGGAAGCAGTTACATACAACAGAAATTTTGACTTACAGGAGAAATATTAGTCTGACTGTCCGAATAACGCTGGTAGACAACCGTTGGTGTTGAACCTGTCAAGTCAGTGCTATAGTAACCAAAAATCAATAACGTTCGAAGCACGTAATTTACGTCGTATAACTAAGGAATACTTTCTGGATACTTGTTAATATACTGGGTGTAACGGGTATAAATGCAAATATTTTTATGTGTGGTACCTTAATATGGACACACATCAGTGTGTTGTTGGATTTTTTTCTCTGTGTGTAACAGTCTTCCCAGAAAAGAGTTACAAACTTTACGACCTGATCTCTTCTGCACCGTCGTAACTGCATTGCTAAGTGGACTACACCTGTCAGTGCGGACTAACGATTTAGAATCTGTGTGTCCACACTTCAACACGTGACCTGCTGCAAAGGGGAAAATAAGCACATGTGTTGGGAGGTACTACCCAACCTCAAAACGTAAGACTTGTTATAGCATTAATTATTAGTCTGGACATTACGTAAATACTGATGTAAATGTTGTTCAGTACACCATCATCAGTCACCAATAGAAATGTCTGCATTTATATTCGTTATACGTATTATAGTCCTGTAACGAACTTGCTGACAATGTGAAAGTATTATAAATGTAGTTATCTAACCGTAGATATACACAGGTGAATTAATACCTTCGTGGTGGGCCAGCGAACGGTCGCTTAAAGTACACTATATCATGACAACAGACAGTAACATTTTACGACGTGCTTAACTTTAAGTGACGTTGGTGAATCAGACTATAAGTAAACTAAAGTTAGCTGCTTACCTCAGGAATAGAGGGGTAAATAACGTGGCCATTGCAGCGTTAGAGGGTGCGAGAGGTTGAAGGTTTTATTGTTCGTCTTCCAGCAATGACAACTCATCGGTATGTATGACTCATGCCGATCATTTGCTACAGTATAAATTTTTACATACAAGTAACATGGATTCACAAATGCACATTGTAGAGATGGTCATCATGAAATGCGGTACATATTTCTAGCGAGGAATATGACACGATATTAAGGCTGTCATAGTACAATACGATGGGCAGAAGAGATGATGATGAAGCCCCATACTCTGTAACAGAGCGTAGGGGACGATGCGGGAGTCCCGCACCGCCGTATTGGGCACGGTCCTAGTGGAGGTGGTTAGCCATTGCCTTCCTCCGACCGTAATGGAGATGAATGATGACGATGAATTCGACAAAACAACACCCAATCATCTCGAGACCGGTGAAAATCCCTGACGCCGCCGGGAACCGAACCCGGGACCCCAAGCTCGGGAAGCGAGCACGCTACCGCGAGACTACGAGCTGCCAACAACAGAAGAGAAATTACATTCAAAATATGTAGTAAATATTTTTATTCGTGCCTCACATTGTATAATGCATTTAAATAGAAGTACAGTTAGTTTTATTAACCAATTAATCATACTCTCACACAGATAGTATTTTCTCAGGCAATTACAGTGCCACAACTGTGGGGTCGGTGAGCGTGACTCCAGTCTGAAACAGGGAATAGCCGACAAGAAATGTTCCGAACAGTGACGACTGTTAATGATCATTACTTGGGAACCTTCGGCCAAATTATCACGCCTTTGCTATAGCTTGTCTATTAGGGCCTCACAGCAAGTTACCCTATGTAGCGTATACGTTACGGTAGCTGTGTAAGTGTCCCTAAGTGCCGCCCCACTATGTCAGTATTGGCTCTTGACCAAAAAAGTTTGACGACCACTGATTTATACAGTTGCTGCGTAAAATCAACTCTAAAACAAATTTGTTGACATTATACAAATATTAATGTCGGGTAGTTACATGTAAGATACTCACTACACGAGGAGTAGACCAGCAGATTCGAGGCGAGGGAGTTTTTGGTGCCCTGGAAAGCAGTAGAGCAGGCTTTTAGGAAGTAAGTAGCCAGCTTCGGCAGCGCCGTTCTCAGAATCCGTCGGCTCGGAGCCGCTTCCGTAATCCGAGCGGCGCGCCAGCCGGCCGTTAAAAAGCCAGCTCAGCCCAGCTCCTTATCTGCCTTGGCCGAGTAACGAGCGGAGATAGCACAGCATCCGGTGCCCTGCCCAGACACTGACGTGCGGCAGGTGTACCACCCAAGGCGCTGACACAAGCTTCAGTTCAAGACAAGAACGGTATTCAGATTCGTCAAATTAGAATTTTTTCTTTATTTTTTTTCTGCGGCTACTTACATTATTGAAAGTACCCTTCCTGTCCACTATTGGCTTGCTAGGCCTATCATGGCATCACCCAAGCCCCGTTGGCAGTCACTTTTCAAAGCTGCTGTAGGACCTTCACAGCTACCGTAGTGATCTCGGGGCGCACACACATTTACAACTGCACTTTGACTAGATACACAACCGAAGGAATGAGAGGTTCAGGGAATTAGCGAACAATTACATGATAGGACGCAGTCGGCAAAACAAAATCAATACCTTCACTGTGCGATACCCGTAGCAATATTATCGATGACAGCGTCACTAAATCGAAGTTATTAAACACAATTTTCCAAATTTGTTTCACTAAAGAAGAAGAAGTAAATATTCCAGAATTCGAATCAAGAACAACTACCAAAATGAGTAACTTAGAAGCAGTTATCCTCGGTGTGGTGAATCTGCTGAAAGCACTTGATAAAGACAAGTATTTCGGCCCAGACAGCGCACCCATAAGGTTCTACAATGAGATATCACTCTGCAGCGTTCTACTGTTCTTCCGACTGAGCGCGACTCACGACCCGTCTTAGCAGCCTTACTTCCGCTAGTACATCACCTCCTGCACTCCACACATCACAGACGGTACTGGCAAAGGTAAGTATGTGAGAATGGGTCGTGAGTCAAGCATGGGTAGCTCAGTAGGTGATCACTTGTCGTAAAATGCAGACATCCTGAGTTCGAGTGGTGGTCCACGCCTGAAAGTTTCATGTCAGCGCACACTCCGCTACAAAGAGTGTCATTTCTTACAGGAGTCTTGCAAGATTCGCAGGAAAACTTCGGTGAAATTCGGAAGGTGGTTCAAATGGTTCTAAGCACCATGGGACTTAACGTCTGTGGTCATCAGTCCCCTAGACTTAGGACTACTTAAACCTAACTAACCTAAGGACATGACACACATCCATGCCCGAGGCAGGATTCGAACCTGCGACCGTAGCAGCAGTGCGGTCCCGGACTGAAGCGCCTATTACCGCTCGGTCACAGCGACTTAGAAGGTGGGAGATGATCTACTAGCGGAAGCAAAGCTATGAGGACTGCTCATGAGCCGTTCTTGGGTAGCTCGGTTGCCAGAGCAAAGGCAAAGGTCCCAAGTTCGATTCTCGGTCAGACACACGGTTTTAATGTTCTACAAAGTTTCATACCAATAAGGTTCAAAAATGGTTCAAATGGCTCTGAGTCATAAGTCCCTTAGACTTAGGACTACCTAAACCTAACTAACCTAAGGACATTACATACATCCATGCCCGAGGCAGGATTCGAACCTGCGACCGTAGCGGTCGCGCGGTTCCAGACTGAAGCGCCTATAACCGCTCCGCCACACCGGCCGGCAATAAGGTTCCTTTCAGAGTATGCCGATACAACAGCCCAATACTCAGTAGTCATATACAACCGCTCGCTCGTCCAACGATCTGTACCTAAAGAGCGAAAAGTCACACAGGTCGCACTAATACTCAAGAAACGAATTAGGAGTAATCTGCTGAATTACAGACCTATTGCCCCTCCTATCCGCATCCTCCACTGAGGATGACGCGGCGGTCGGATGGTCCCGGTAGGCCACTCGTGGCCTGAAGACGGAGTGCTTGTATATCACTGACGTCGATTTGCAGTAATACTTTGGAATATATACTATGTTCGAAAATTATGAATCACCTACTGAAGCATGGTCAGCACGGATTCAGAAAATAACGTTCTTGTAAAACACAGCTCTTCATTCTCATGAAATAACGAATGCTATCGACAGGGGATGTCAGATTCACTCCATATTTTTAGAATCCCAGAAGGTTTTTGATACTGTTCCTCAAAAGCGACTTCTAATAAAATTGCGTGACAATGGAGTATCGGTTCAGTTGTACGACAGGACTCATGATTTTGTGTCAGAAAGGTCACAGCACATAGCATTCGACCGAAAATGATCAAGTAAAGCAAATGTTATAGGGCTCCCGCTGTTCCTAATGTACAGTATATGAACGAATTAAGGGACAATCCGAGCAGCCATCTTAGATTGCTTACAGTACAAGTAAAGTCATCGAAAGATCTAAACCAATTGCAAAATGACTTAGAGACGATACTTGTATGGGGCGAAAAGTGGCAATTGTGTCTGTATAAGAAGAAGTATGTAGTCATCCTCATAAAAACAGAAAGAAATCCATTAAATTTCGGTTTACACGATCAATCGCACAAATTTAAAGGCTGTTAACTAAACACCTACGAAACAGAATTACGAACAACTCAAATTGGAATGATCAAATCCTGTTTTATGGACAGCAAACCAAAGACTGCGTTTTACTGCCAGAATGCTTTGAAGATGCAACAGGTCTACTAAAGAGACTGCCTACACTACGCCTGATGACTTTGTACGTCGATTTATAACCATGGATGAAACGTGGGTCTATCGTTTCACACCTGAGACGACGGTGCAGTTAAAATCAGCGGGTGGAAAGTGGAGAATCAGCTCGAAAGAAGGCGTGGGGTCACGGCGTCAGTTCTTTGGGATGCATATGCCTAATTTTCGTTGAGTTTCGGAACCGCGGGACTGCTACGGTCGCAGGTTCGAATCCTGCCTCGGGCATGGATGTGTGTTATGTCCTTTGGTTAGTTAGGTTTAAGTAGTTCTAAGTTCTAGGGGACTTATGACCTAAGATGTTGAGTCCCATAGTGCTCAGAGCCATTTTTTTTCGTTGAGTTCCTTCAACAAGGAAAAGCAATCAATGACGAGAAGTATGTGAACCTATTGCGGTGTTTGAGTGACGACATCAAGTGGAAACGCCCGCATTTACGAAGAAGAAATATTTTTTCATCACAACAATGCACGAGTCCACACATCCATTGTTGTCATGGCCAAACGCAATGGGTTAAATCATACAATGTAAGCTTTGATCATACAATGTAAGCTTTCACGGCCGGTATTGTCTTCACTTAAAACTTCCGGGCTGATAGGCCGTGGTCGAAGTATAAAACACTCTCCTGACGTTTCGTCTCCGACTGCGGGAGACATCCTCGGAGGTAAAGCGGCATCCTCCGAGGATGTCTCCCGCAGTCGGAGACGAAACGTCAGGAGAGTGTTTTATACTTCTACCACGTCCTATCAGCCCGGAAGTTTTAAGTGAAGGCAATGGGTTAAAGTTCGACCTGCTTCTTCGTGTACGTTATTCGCCAGATTTAGACCCCTCTGGTTATTTCCTGCTTCCATAATTGAAAAAATGTTTTGGAGGTAAAATATTTGCCAAAAATGAAGCGGTGTAGTCTGCTGTTGATGACTATTTTTGGAACACGGCAGTTCTCACCATACCCAGCGTGTCGCAGCTACTGGTCATCGTTGGGAAAAAGTATATCGACCTGATAGGAGACTACGTAGAGAAATGATGGTGTTTCTCCCAAACTTTGTGTGTTTTGTTTGTTAGGTTGGGTACTTCTGCGACAATCCTCTTATGTACAGTGCTTTAGATGTGTACGTTAAGGATTGACTGCTAATCGCTGCACCAATTATCGATCCTCTGAAGGCTTCCCTGCATTTCGCGTGCTACTCTTTCGTTACAAACACCAAATCCGTTCTACACCTGTTGGCAAGCAACGCGCATTAAAGTTATCTGCGTTGTATCGCACCTCGCATACTCTTACTGCCATTGTTCATCCACTGTTTGCGTTAATGGGGTGTAGAAACGTACGCGCTTTCAACCGCGCTTTTGAACGCCGTTTACAAATCACCCTCTCTGCGTCTCTCTCTCTCTTCTCGCTTTGTCCTGCTTTCACATCTCCATAAATAAACCAACCCGCTCGCCGGCTGCCAGCGCAAACAGCGGCCATCGATTTCATTTTGGTTACAGCCTGTGTTAAGTACGGCGCAGCCACACAGCCAGGCCACCGTGTTTGACATACATTTCCTAATCCTCCCACCCGTACTGCCCAGCGCTAAATGCGACCGTCATACAAAAACCGACTGCCAGCAACACAGCAATGTAAACGCTCCGGCACCACGAAAAGCGTACAGGTGCGTTGTTCAATTGGCACGGCGAAAGGAAGAACGATCTGGAGTCACATAAGGCGAAAAAGAAATATGTGCATGGATATTTGTTACTGTCAAGCTGCGACATAATATGGTTCATAAATAGTTTCAACCGTCACAGGCCACCTTCAGATTTACAAATATGAAATTAAAATGATACGTATACAGAAAGCGACAAGACATCTTACTGTATGATTAAATACAGGGTGTCCCAGAAGAATCGTCAGGATTGAAGGATATGACAGAAACGCTCATTTGAAGGAAAAATCTCCATATGGGTATTATATGCCCTACTTCAAATAGTTTTCTAGATAGAACACCTCTTTGACGTTCCATTCCAGCCCAACCTAACTCCTTGATTTCAACGTCTTCTCTCGGGAAGTCTTCCTGCCATTAAACTAGCCCGTTGAACGAGCAGATGTCCATGGTGTGTCGTGAGTAAAATGCGAGGGCCTAAGAGTGTATCAGAAAGAAGCACCTGTTAACTGTATTTGTACACGTGCTGACTAAAATGCCACACATGTGCACATCAAAGAAGAATATGCAGGTATTGTGTATGTTTACGGCTTCTACGACGGTTGTGCTGCAGTTGCTGTCTTAAGAACGCCGTCGGCGCTTTCTGAAACGTCGAATTCCTGATCGTAAAGTGTTTACCAGAGTTTCCAGCACGTTGCACGAAATAGATATTGTTGCAAGATGACGGCTCGATATTCTAATATTTATTTGTAACTGTATAACATCTGTAATGTGACGTGCACAATAATGCCCAGAGCTGGATGTTTTTAAAACACATGTTCTTCAGTAGATACTCTGATAAAATGCATGCTTACTGTTTAGTAACTCTTGTATATATTTCTTGTATATCTGACAATACATTGAATAACACAGAAAGTATATAAAGATGTGCATTAAATGTGTTCCATGTCGTAACCTATGCGGAAGAGGGCACATCTTCATATAAATTTTTCTGCTTTAAATGATCTTTCCTGTCATACCCCTAAATATTGACTGTTCAGAAAAAATTTATTTTCGGCTTGGTTCAGTGTAACACGTCAACTGAGTAGCCGAATATGGATGTCGAGACATTAATATACTTCAGTAAGGAGGGGAGGGGGGGGGGGATATCCTTGGAGGTGTACATACTGGCGTCGTGGTCTGATGCATGTGAAAAGTGAGGATAATCAGTTTACCATACGCCAGAGTGTGTATCTCTGTGTGTGTGTGTGTGTGTGTTTGTGTGTGTGTGTGTGTGTGTGTGTGTGTGTGTGTGTGTGTGTGTGAGAGAGAGAGAGAGAGACAGAGAGAGAGAAAGTAAGCACATTTTTACATAAAGAGTTAATAGGTAGTCAGTAGGCACACCTATACAGAAATATTTGAAACCTGTAAACTTTTAAATTTTTTTTTAAATTTTGGTAGCCATACACTGGGGCTCATTATATTGACTTTATACCCTTAACCAAGCTGCAAAGGTATATACAGGGTGACTGATACACGGCTCAGTCACATTTCTGTGACCATCACCTATGTTTGACGTCAACGGGCAATTGTGCAGTGACCACCTACAGATGGCAGATGGCAGCACTAGCAATGAAGAGTTTATAAAGCGTGTCGGAGGGACGCGGAAACAGCGAAGTCTTTGTCGTAATGCGGAAACCGAGCAATTTATGTGACATCCAAAAGAACATTATGATTAGCTTTCGGACCAAGGTTGGAAGCATTTCCGAAACGGTTAGGTTTTGTAATAAATTAAATTTTGTTATTTGATTAAACAGTATGCAGAGATGTATCTACATCCTTCAACTCGATGTGTTAGAGTCGATGCATTAATATCGTTCTTTGTTTCATACAAAACAAGGAATTTACATATAGCCCTACTTACTTCACACTCTTTCTTCTACCTAGATGCATGTAAGATCGCCATCTTTGTAGCTTTAAGTTAATTATGTAAACTTGGAAATTGATGGTAAGATGTTATGGGACCAGACTGCTGAGGTTATCATGTCCCTAGACTTACAGACTACTTAATCTAACTTACGCTAAGGACAACACACACCCCCATGCCCGAGGGAGGATTCGAACCTCCGACGGGGTAGTCGCACGAACCGTGACAAGGCGCCTTAGAAAACGCGGCTACACTGTGCGGCAGTTAATTATGAATAATAACCTTGCTCTGTAGTTAAAATGACTTGCTATTTCTTGGAATATGTACCTTGTATATCATTAATTGCCTATATAAGGCTATGACATGTTTCAGTAGTACAGTTCCGCTGGCAAAAGAAACTTTGGCGATGCGACGGTTACACACCGTCAGTGTTCTGTCACTGCATATTTGCATTCTTTCTCTTAGAACATGTAACATGAAGTCAGATTATTCTTGCTGTGTGTTCTGCGATATATTTCATCGCATTATGTTGCACTATAACACGGTCAACCATGACCCAACTTATCTCTCTCCTGCAGCGACCTCTGCGTCTGGTTTCATCATAAAGGGAAAAATAAGGTAACAACGTGCAGAATCGGCTTCAGGAGGGAATTCAGTTTAAATCCAGTCTTAACTACAAACTAAAGGTGATCATTTCCACTCTCGTTGCAGAATTTGTGATTTATCCCATCTTAGAGGTTCAAAATGGCTCTGAGCACTATGGGACTCAACATCTTAGGTCATAAGTCCCCTAGAACTTAGAACTACTTAAACCTAACTAACCTAAGGACATTACACACACCCATGCCCGAGGCAGGATTCGAACCTGCGACCGTAGCAGTCCCACGGTTCCGGACTGCAGCGCCAGAACCGCTAGACCACCGCGGCCGGCCCCATCTTAGAGCAATTAGTATTCTGAGGCAGAATGCAGTCTAGCATGCCATCTTTATTTTGATGAGCTTTTCGGGATAAAAATCACAGTTCCCAAATTCTTCGTGTGTCGCCGTGGTTTAAGTATACAGCGAATGGCAAAACGTCGCTATCAAAAACCGGCAACAAGGCAACTGAGGTTCACCACAGGCAATTGATGACGGAGGTGAATGATGGCTGCGGAGACGTGTAATGGTAAACAGACGAGCAACTGTTGAGTAAGTAACCGCCGAGATGAACCAAGGGGCGACCAACAGTGTCTGATGATCGTTTAGCGAACAGGCGCGGTAAGGGCCTCCGCAAGAGGCACCTGGTTGATACACTCACGCTAACTGCTGCTCATCAGCGACGAAAACTGGAATTTACACGCATATGCCGCAACTGGACGTCAACTGAGACGCGACAGGTGGCCTTCTCAGATTAATTACGTGTTTGCTCCGTCGGACATCGGCGTGAAAAGTCTGAAAGTAAACACCCTGCAACAGTCGTCGGAAGAGTCCAGGCTGGAGGGCCTTCCCTGGGTGATCTCGTCATTCTCGAAAGTATAATGGATCAACACAAGTATGCATCTATCCTCGGGGACCATTTTCAGGGTTTTTACATGTGGTCACTGGGTAGCGTCAATGAGGAGAAACATTCCGATGTAAGCTTGTTGCTGCGTAAAAGTCAAGAACTATTGTTTTTCCTGTTTATTCCTCCCAGACATATTGTTCACAATATAGAGACAAAAAAATTAACCATTTAACGAGAAACTGAAGAAATGACAAATCACAAGTCCAGATTTGTTTCAGTCAGTTTTGGGAAGATAAAGTAGGCCGGCTGAAGTGGCCGCGCGGTTCTGGCGCTGCAGTCTGGAACCGCGAGACCGCTACGGTCGCAGGTTCGACTCCTGCCTCGGGCATGGATGTGTGTGATGTCCTTAGGTTAGTTAGGTTTAACTAGTTCTAAGTTCTAGGGGACTAATGACCTCAGCAGTTGTGTCCCATAGTGCTCAGAGCCATTTGAACCATTTGAAGATACAGTAGAAACAACCCATCTTATCGCAGCGTACGAGCAAGGGTATAAGAATTAGGCCGGCCGGTGTGGCCGTGCGGTTCTAGGCGCTTCATTCTGGAACCGCGTGACCGCTATGGTCGCAGGTTCGAATCCTGCCTCGGGCATGGATGTGTGTGATGTCATTAGGTTAGTTAGGTTTAATTAGTTCTAAGTTCTAGGCGACTGATGACCTCAGAAGTTAAGTCGCATAGTGCTCAGAGCCATTTTTTTAATAAGAATTGGCTAACCACACTTTGTCGACAGCGAAGAGTGTACAGTGTCGTGCCACGGGAAGTCGGAGGTCGAAGCGGAGGGAGCGATGTATGACTGAAGAAATAATGCTGTATAGAAGACGGGCAAGTCTTGTCGATCTTTGCTCCTGGCTTACACAATCGCACGGGGACATGCAAAGGTTCCTTCCACATTTCTCCATTTGATGAAATTTTGTTGAATCGCCATTTATTGACATAGAAACAAACGATAAAAACATTGTGTTTTAGCCCAATTTGTAATACTATGAATGAAAGATTTTTCGTCATTTACGACTGTAACAAATAATCACTTGTAAATTTCAACTCTCGGTGCATCTCTAAACAGTCATTCCCTACCATTACAAAAGAAATTATTCGTAAGATGAAAGTAGAGCAGCTCAATACGGCGAAGAATGTTTTATTTTTAGGCCTGCAACTTACGGAGGTTTTTCTTTTCTGCGAGAGCCTCGTATTGGCGTTGTCAGCCACCACTCACCTGGAAAGAAGCAGAAAGACCATAAAAATTTCATACACAGCTAATACAAAATTTATGATAGCAATAAAATTACAACTAAAACAATGTCTAAGAAAATCGTCTTACGTCGGTGTATGGTGTGACGCTGAAGGCAGAGATTCTGTTTTCAGCGTCAATGATAAAACGACGTATTACACTACTTAAATTAACGTATCTAAGCATCTGATAATAGCTAAGATCTACACAACCATAGCGGGTGTCTCAAACCTCTTGGATCAAATTGAAACAGGTGACAATTGGTCCACAACCGATTATACTGAGATAGGGAACCAATGGTCGGAAACGCATATTTATTGTATTACGGACATACAAAGTGTACTTCGCATAACAACAAAGTTGATCATAGTAATTGTTCTCAGTACATTAGAGGTGCTTTAAGGGCACTACATTCTGCCCCAGTATACCTTAAATGCATGTTGTGTGTGTGTGTGTGTGTGTGTGTGTGTGTGTGTGTGTGTGGATTCTTAAGGGAACAAACTGCAGAGGTCATCGGTCCCTAGACCTATACACTGCTTAAACTAACTTATGCTAAGAACAACACACAGACCCATGCCCGAAGGTGGGCTCGAACCTCCGGCGGGAGGGGCCGCGTAGTCAGTGACATGGCGCCTCTAACCGCTTGGGTAGCCGGCACGGTAGCTCAGCGAGTTCGGTTAGAGAGCCGGTTGGCCTCGGTAATTAAAAAACAGAGTGGAAGGATCAACTAACGAACTTGAACGGATGTCATGTGACGTCCGCAACGACCAAACACAACGATCAACGACGAACAAAATACGCCGGCACGGTAGCTCAGCGTGTTCGATGAGAGGGCTGCGTGCTCTCTGTAATAAAAAAAAAAAAAACTGAGTCAAGGATTCAACGATCAACTTGAACGGATGTCTTGTGACGTCCGCCCAGACCAAACGCGACGAACAATATCGAACAAAATGAAAAAAAAAGTGGCTAGCGTTGCTGCCTCTGGATCACGGGGTCTCGGATTCGATTCCCGGCCGGGTTGGGGATTTTCTCTGTCCGGAGCACGCCCCACACCATTACAGCAGAGCCTCCTCCGGCTTGAACAGTCCCCTGTTGACATGCAGGGCCCATGAATTCAAGAGATTATCTCCATACCCGTACACGTCCATCCGCTCGATACAATTTGAAACGACACTCGTCCGAGAAGGAAACATATTTCCAGCCATCAACAGTCCAATGTCGGTGTTGACAGGTACTGGCGAGACGTAAAGGTTTGTGTCGTACAGTCATCAAGGGTACACGGGTGAACCTTCGGCTCCGAAAACCCATATCGATGATGTTTCGTTGAATGGTTCGCACGCTGACAATTGTTGATGCCCCAGCATTGAAATCTCCAGCAATCTGTCACGTTGAAAGATTCTTTTCAGTCGTCGTTGGTGCTGTTCTTGCAGAATCCTTCTCCGGCCGCAGCGATGTGGGAGATTTTATGTTTTACTGGATTCCTCATATTCACGGTACACTCGTGGAATGGTCGTACGGAAGAATCCGAACTTCATCGCTGCCTCGGAGATGCTGTCCTATCACTCGTGCGCCGATTATAACACCACGTTCAAACTCACTTAAATCTTGATGGCCGTCCGCGGTGGCCGTGCCGTTCTAGGCGCTGCAGTCCGGAACCGCGGGACTGCTACGGTCGCGGGTTCGAATCCTGGCTCGGCATGGATGTGTGTGATGTCCTTAGGTTAGTTAGGTTTAAGTAGTTCTAAGTTCTAGGGGACTGTTGACCTAAGATGTTAAGTCCCACAGTACTCAGAGCCATTTGAATCATTTTGAAATCTTGATGACCTGCCATTGTAGCAGCAGTGTTGTTGTTGGTGTTGTGGTCTTCAGTCCTGAGACTGGTTTGATGCAGCTCTCCATGCTACTCTATCCTGTGCAAGCTTCTTCATCTCCCAGTATCTACTGCAACCTACATCCTTCTGAATCTGCTTAGTGTATTCATCTCTTGGTCTCCCTCTACGATTTTTACCCTCCACACTGCCCTCCAATGCTAAATTTGTGATCCCTTGATGCCTCAAAACATGTCCTACCAACCGACCCCTTCTTCTAGTCAAGTTGTGCCACAAACTTCTCTTCTCCCCAATCCTATTCAATACCTCTTCATTAGTTACGTGATCTACCCACCTTATCTTCAGCATTCTTCTGTAGCACCACATTTCGAAAGCTTCCATTCTCTTCTTGTCCAAACTAGTTATCGTCCATGTTTCACTTCCATACATGGCTACACTCCATACAAATAGCAGCAGTAACCGATCTAATAACTGCGCCAGACACTTGTCTTAGACAGGCGTTGCCGACCGCAGCGCTGGATTCGGCCTATTTACATATTTCTATATTTGAATACGCATGCCTATACCAGTTTCTTTGGCGCTTCAGTGCACAATACGTTAAAAATCAAATACGAGACGCCTTCAGTCACTGATATGTAGTTTATTGTCATTTCGTTACAACAAACAGTTCCAAAAACGACGAGTTTTCTAGAGATTCTCAATTAGCCGGAACACTGAAACATTTTACATTCACAGCATGTATGTTACAATATAAAAATCTCCAAATACAGGGTTCGACTCCATATGACTAAATCTAGAATGGTGTTTCCTAAGTTTTGCTTGTGACGTAAGACAGATGTGGTATATCCTCGGCCACGTTTCTCGTCTCGAGGAAAAAATATGACATGGCAGATTTTCTATTTCACGCATCGCCACGTAGTGGAACATGGAACCCCAAGCTTTGACGTCACCAGCTCCTCGTCCACGAACGTTTTGGCGTCCCGTGAGAGGAGGCTATAACAAACTTGACGCGATGCCGTAGCGGTCCGGCTGTGGCAAACTGTTCCGCTGTCTGCTTAGCGGAGGCACTCGCAACGCGACCCGTGTTGTTGCAGACACTGCCCCGCCCACAAAGCAAACAGCGGGCGGCTCCAGGAACCACTGTCGAGTTTCTGCCAGGGCTGACAACTACCCGCCGTCCCAAGGCTGCCCAGCCTAACAAGCTGAGTGCTGGAAAAGCAGAACTCACACGGACTCTGTATACTATCTCGAGGAAAACACAGTGGCCGCCTGTTGACATTTTTTAATTATATTCGTATATTCGTATATTGCAACTTCCGGTAACACAAGTGGTAACATTACCCATTTTGACTCATCACCAAGTCACTGTGAGTGGTTTCAGTGGTACACGAGGCAGTGAAAGATATATGCACTGCCGGAAAAAAATGCAACAGGCACAAGGACTGTATTCAGTGGCATCAGGGCTTAATATATGCATACGGAGGAGTATTAGCGTTTGTGATTTATCTGTTACGGTCATCTGCGATCAGTGGCGCTTATGAGGACTGTCTGTGCGCCCCCTGTTTTGACTCTGCAAGTAGTAAAGGCTCTGAGTTTAGAAATGAGTACTGCTTGTAACATTCATTCTAGGGTACAACCATGCCTCACCAAAGAGTACGTACTCCTGTTCAATAGCTTCAGCCATTTAAACGAAATTGCACTGAGAATCTGAGAGTAGCTGGACGGAATTATCGATGGATTGTTGCAGTACCTGACATTACCTGAATGACACTATTCCAGGGCGCTGGATTGGAGGAGGAGGAGCGGAAGATGCTCTTCATCGCCAGTGGCCTCCCTACTTCTGTCTGTGGGGTTACGTAAAAGAAAGCATTTTTATCACCCCTATACCTGACACCATTGAAAGCCTACAACATCGCAATCTTGAAGCTGTGAATTTCATAACGAGAGACCAGCTGCTTCGTGTGTGGCAGGTAATGAGCCACAGTTTAGATATTTGTCACGTAACACATGGTGCTCACATTGAATGCATAAAAATTTGAACTGTTTTTCAAGGAACGTTGGAATTGTGTTTCTGTCTTTTGGAAGCAATAAATGTTATATATAAAACCCGCCAGGTTAGCCGAGAGCGCTAATGCGCTGCTTGTTGGACTAGGGTAGACGCGCCTACCCCGAATCGAATCCGCCCGGCGGATTAACGACGAGGACCGGTGTGCTGCCCAGCCGCGATGTGGATTTTAGGCAGTTTTCCACATCCCGCTATGTGAATACCGGGCTGGTTCCCACGTCCCACCTCAGTTACACGTCTGGCAGACATCTGAACACGTTCACACTATTCCATGGATTACACTAGACGTAGACAACTGGGGTGCACTAATTCTGTCCCAAGGGGTACGGGGTGGCGGCAGGAAGGGCATTCGGCCACCCCTTAACATTAACCTGTCAACTCCGTTTCTAACAAAGCCAACCCGTTGAAACCGCGGGATAAAGGCACTAACGAAAGAATATGTGTGTCTTAGCGTAGCTGTCAGAGACCTCGACACCCATTCGCCTCTCGTCTGCTCTAGTCCCTGGGAGTTACCAGCCCCTTCGACAAACCTTACGCGGGGTTGCCTGCATCTCAGGCGATAGAACAGCTGCGTGGCTGGTTGTGTGTTGAAGTTGAAAGGAGTCTACTTGGGCACACTTGTATGTGGCACCAGAATGATAAGAATATTAATATAAATTAAAATGAAACTAGTATACTATAAGAGATGTATGTCTCTGACGGGCTTGATAATGCAAATGGCTGACTGTGCACGTCCTCAGAGCCAAAGATACTGTTCCTGGTCTGAGATTGTAGTGTTGGAGTAAGAGAGCGCTGGGCGCAGAGTTGTAAGTAGCTGCTGCGAGAAAAAGACGATGGATTAGGCAGTTTTTGTGGTGTGCTGTGTGAAGCCACTAAGTGTTAGATTAACGTAGGTATGTCAGTATTGTGGAACATGGAAGCGGAAGTCTTCATGCAAGCAAGGTAAAGATGTTAAATAACTATGATTTTTGTTTTGCCAGCGCTTTAGTATAGATGATTTGGCTGATAACTTGTTATTGTTGAGTAACTCCAGAATATACAATCGCACCAAAAGAGGTTACAAATAAGTCCAAATCACCTGTCCGTAAAGTAACATACACTGTTATGAAAATAAACATCGCTCTCCTGCATTCAAAAAAGTATTGGCACACGCGTATGAATCGGACAGTGTGTTCTTATTATTCATTGGTGTTCTTCTTCTAATAGCTATTGTGCATCCCTTTAGCATCTATAACAGCACGTAAACGCCTTGGGATGCTTTGTATTAAATTCCGGGTGATATCAGGGGTAATTTTCAACCATTCCTCCAGGAGCACTTTCTCCTAATCATTTTTACCGGACGGACGCCTTTTTCTGACTTGTGTGTCAAGATGAGCCCACAGGTTCTCAATGCAGTTCAAATCAGGGCACTGATGGGGTGTTAGAACCCTTCTGGGGGCATTGTGCAGTAACCCCTCCCGGGTTGTCATGGCGGTATGTTTTCGGTCGTTGACTTGCTGGAAATGAAACACTCCAGTAAGGCCCAATGTCTGTGCACTAGCGTGTAAATTACCTCGCAACATGTCGATGTATCTCATGTGATCCATTGTACTGTAGATTACAGCTAGATTTCCAACGCCGTACGCCGCCATACAGCCCCAGACCATGACACCGCCCCCACCGTGTTTGACTATGGGATGCATGTGTTTGATGGTGAGGTGCGTATTCGGCTGGCGCCAAACTTTCTTTCTTGCATTAAATCGGAACACACTGAACTTCGGTTCGTAGTTAAATATCACAGTGTTACAAAACTCCATCGGCTTTCTGATGTAGTCCTTGGCAAACTGCACTGGGAGAACGTCCATGCATGTCAGCCGCATTCAACACATTTCGTATAGTTTGAACACTAACCGTCTCGTCGGAAGTTGTCTGAACAACCTCAGCAATAGTTGCTGCACTTGTAGCAGGTTTCTTCCGAGCAAGTACGATGATACGGCGACGCTCTCGGGTTGTAAGCAGTTTTGGACGTCCAGGACGACACTTATTCACTGTTGTTCCAGTCTCTTTATATTTATGAATGATGGCTCGTACCGTGGTGTAGCTAACAGACACCTCTGCTCCGATTTGTCGATAGCTTCTCCCTCAAGCAACGCCACTGGATGTTCCTTCTTCTTCGGCCCCATGCTGACCACTGTCGCGCATTACAGAAAGATACTAGCGACTGGGCCGTCAACAACACGCAGTGTCTATTGCGTCAGCAGATGGCGTTCCGGTACCTTAAAACCTAGCAATATGCCGAGAAGCCACGCTCTGTGCCAATACTTTTTGTTTGCAGAGGAGATACATGTTTGCCCTTAACACTGCATTTGTTTGTTAATGGTAGGCACTGTGGGCAGAATTGTAATGTCTGGTATGTGAGGTAGCACGTACATGTGCTGTGTACCGGAAGGGGCGGCGTTCGTAACCATCAACGATAAATATGCACGTGTGCCAATACTTTTTGGTGCGATTGTATGTAAACTGGTTTGATAAAAAGGCTAGCTAGATATTTCACTTTTGTAATTGTTCTAAGATTTGTTGACAGAGCTATATGTAATCTGATGATTTTCATTTACGATGGATTAGTGAGGTTAGATAATACTTGCTGTTTAAGCCTCATTTTTTGTTAATCAATTATGAGTAATGTAACTTCAGTTGTTTGATGTTTTTGAAAAGACGAACTTAACTTGCAATATAATTTTGCTAAAAGAAAAAGCAGTGTTAGTAATTCATCACAATCAGTGCCGACTCCCTGTCCAGGTCATATGTTTCTCAAAGAAGTTGGATTTTTCATAATGCTTTCATTTATCAGCCAAAGAAATTTCGTGTTCATTTCAAAGTATTACAGCCAGCATTGCACATTGCTGAGCCAATAGTTAGCATATTTATATTTTTTGTTACAGACCAGAATATATCGCGTTCCACCGTTGCTGCTTTAGAGGTACGACAGTTTAATTTATTTGTTATGTGCACAGAGACCAAAGTTGTCATTCTTGAACAGGGTCAGAGGATTCAGTGCTTTAGGGGCTCAATGCATTTTGCAGCGTCTATGTTTCTGTATTGGTATTTGGAGTTGGATGGTCCAATCAGTTCGTACAAAGTTTTGCTAAGTATAACATAGAGTAAGCACACCACTTAGAGTTACAACACGCTGCACGACAATTCAAGTTTTTGATCCATTCCATATCTCAGCCATTCTTTCAATGTTATAGTAAATTTTTATTTTTTAAAGAATGTCAAAAAGTATCTGCCATGTAAATTTTCAAAGTGCTCAAGAAAGGTGTGTGGGGGGCACCGTGGGTGTTGCCGTACAGAAGTGGGTATTAGAGGGGCCCTTTGTGTTTTGTTAACACACGTGTCAACACCCGCTATGATAACGCCACAGGAGAGCTGAAAAAGCATAAGCAGCCTTTGTTGCTTTGGAACATGTTCGAATTTCCTCGAATGGTTTTTAATGCTGTCCAGTGGTTCCGCCCAGTATGCCAGAGAGAAAACTGTGGTCGCACTACAGTTCGAAGGGATCAGATCTCGTTCGGCGCGTTGCAGACCCACTATGCCCTCAGAGCAGAGCTGTATCGCCAAGTGGCCGGCGGCAGTACGGAACATCGTCAAGTACCTCGACCTGTAGCCCATCGTACTACGAGATGTCGTTTACGACAGTGAAACCTGTGGGAATCAACGCCCCAAGGCAAGGGGTGGTTTCATTGCCTACCTTTATACCATCTCCACATGGCTTTTCGTATCGATATGGTTTTCCTTCACCACACATAAGACAATCGCGTGATTTCATCATAGGGTGTGGCGGTTCTGACCTCCGTTGCAGAGCGTCCAAAGAATGGGTGAAATGTGCATGAGAGGGGGGTGTGATGAACTACCCATCGAGTGAAACACCTACAGTGTTGTTGGACAGAATATTGTGGTGAAATTTGGTGCCGATTAACCCACATTATACCTGACATGAGCTGCAGAGCTGAGTCCTCTTTACGCATACGTGGACGCCTTGCTGTCTGAGACATCACGGAGTCCACCGGTGATGACGCAGGGCGCCATGCTTTTGCACCATTACAGAGCAAAGCTGTAGGCAACTGAACCAAATTTCAAACTTGTGCATCGCAATGAGAGGCAGTAAGCGGTTTCGAAAAAGCGATGTTTCAGTTGTTATACAGTGCGTTCGGAAATTCCTGTTACAAACATCTATTACTTGTAGAGAGAAGTGAGTATTTGATATTTTGAATAGGAACCCATGTGCGGAAAAGTACCGTTTCCGTTCTATGACAGTTTCAGTTCAGATGTTTAGCTCGTCCGCTTCTGCTTGAGGAACTGAATTATGCGTGATGCAGTAAAATTATTAGAAAACAATTCTAAAGGAAACATAACGAACCATCCATTTATCACATACGCACATTTGTTTGTATTAACAAAAAAAAAAATGGCTCTGAGCACTAAGGGACTTAACTCCTGAGGTCATCAGTCCCCCAGAACTGAGAACTACTTAAACCGAACTAACCTAAGGACATCACACACATCCATGCCCGAGGCAGGATTCGAACCTGCGACCGTAGCGCTCGCGCGGTTCCAGACTGTAGCGCCCTAGAACCGCGCCACCCCGGCCGGCTTGTATTAACACTTAAATATTTCGTGTTCACATTATTCGAAAACAAAAAGGAATCCAGCATAGTGTACGTAAAGAGCAGTGCTGATGCAGTAGAACAGCATATCGATGTGGCGACCATCAGCGTTGTATCTACGAACCATGTTCTGATACACAATCTCAACCTAACCTGCTGTCTCTTCATTTCCTAGTGCAGCGGCTAGAACATATTCCTATGTCTCTACAGGAGCCTAATAGCAAGGCACGCGGTAAGTGACATATCAAGTGACCGTCTGACGTAGTATACGCCATCTTGTCTGCCCTAATGCACATCAGAAAGGAAATAGGGATAACCCATTAAATTACAGACCCATATCACTGACCTCAATTTGCAGTAGGATTTTGGAGCATATACTGTACCCGAACATTATGAATCACCTTGAAGAAAATGACTTATTGATGCATAACCAACACGGATACAGAAAATATCGTTCTTGTGCAACACAGCTAGCTCTTTATTCCCATGAAGTAATGATTGCTGTCGACAAGGGATCTCAGATCGATTCCATATTCCTAAATTTCCATAAGGCTTTAGGTACCGTTCCTCACAAGCGACTATTAATCAAGTTGCTTGCATATATGGAGTGTCGTCTCAGTTGTGTGACTGGATTCGTGATTTCCTCTCAGAGAGGTCACAGTTCGTATGGACAGACGCTAAATCATCGGGTAGAACAGAAGTGATATCTGGCGTTCCGCAAGGTAGGGTATTAGGCCCTCTGCTGTTCCTGATTTACATAAATGACCTAGGTGATAATGTGAGCAGCCCCCTTAGATTGTTTACAGAGGACGCTGTAATTTAACGTCTAGTAAAATCATCTCACGTTCAATTCCAATTACAAAATGATCTAGAGAAAATTTCTGTATGGTGCGAAAAGTGGCAATTGCCACTAAACAGAGAAATGTGCGAGGTCATTCACATGGGTACTAAAAGAAATCCGATAAATTTTGGGTATACGACAAATCGCACAAATCTAAGGGCTGTCAATTCGACTAAATACCTAGGAATTACAATTACAGGCAACTTAAATTGGAAAGACCACATAGATAATCTTGTGGGGAAGGCGAAACAAAACTGCGCTTTGTTGGCAGAACACTTAGAAAATGCGACAAACCCACTAAAGTGACAGCCTACATTACACTTGTCCGTCCTCTACTGGAATATTGCTGCGTGGTGTGGGATCCTTACCAAGTAGGATTGACGGAGGACATCGAAAAAGTGCAAAGAAGAGCAACTCGTTTCATGTTATCACGCAATAGGGGTGAGAGTGTCACTGATATGATACGCGAGTTGGGGCGGCACTCACTGAAACAAAGGCGGTCTTCTTTGCGGCGAGATCTATTTACGATATTTCAGTCACCAACTTTCTAATCCGAATGCGAAAGTATTTTGTTGACTTCCACCTACGTAGGGAGAAATGCTCATCATAATATAATAAGAGAAATCAGAGCTCGAACGGAAAGATTTAGGTGTTCCTTTTTATCACGCGCCATTCGAGAGTGGAATGGTAGAGAAGTAGTATGAAAATGGTTCGATGAACCGTCTTCCAGGCACTTTGTTGTGAATTGCAGAGTAATCATTTAGATGGACGTGTAGATGTAGATCATGACAAGCCACTCTGAGACTTTTCTCTTTCCCTCAGCAGACGTGGACATATTACACATCTGAACTGATACCGTTTCCGGACATTTGTTCCTATTCAAAATATTATGATTACCTCCCCTCTACATGCCATAGAAGTTTGTAACTAGAATTTCCGAACACCCTGCACACTTGATGAGACATTATGTTTGTTACAACACAAAAAGGATGGCGTGTTATAAACCAAAGACGGGTAAGTTTAGCACCACAATGACCGTTAGGGCGCCTTTCAAATTGTCCGCTGTCCAGAGCAGACCACTTAAAGGATTGTGGGGCCTCGATCACGCAGCAGGGCGAGGCGTAGAGGGAGAACATCGTGTCCTGCACGTGCTGCACTTCCGCGAGTCTGTGAGCATCAACATGAGTTCCGCATAGCTACGCGCAAGGCGGCTGTGTCATTAGGCGAGGCAGTGTCGTTCTCCTTCGGCAACTTCCGCCAAGCTGTGCGAAGTTCAGCCCTCCATCTCGCACAGTGCAACCGCGTGAGCACCACGCGGACCAGGCACGCGCCTCTGCTCGCGAAGCGGTCATCGAGGTGTCCGGCCCGTCTATTCTGGCTGGCGGAGACAACTGGGACCAGCTGCGTCGGTGGCGGCCCGTGTCTTCTGCCAGGCGTGTGGGCGGCGGAGGCACACCTGATGACGCACGCGGGCGCGTCTGCCGCCGCGGCCAGGGCAGCGGCAGAGGCAGAGGCAGGGCCGCTTGTTTGCCGCCGGATTTAGGACCCCTGGGACGGATATAGCGGACACCTACGGCCACTGTCTACGCCCCGCCGGCCCCCAGTCTACTCGCTCAGCGCCGTCAGCCAGCGGGCCGAACGCGGAAGTAACTTTCTCGCTGCCGTAGATTACCAAACACTCGCGAAAACTGCACTTTCTTCGCAACAGGGCCCTACCGCATGTCGTATCTAGATTCTTGCCCATTTGGTTTTGAAGGACCGGTGGGCTTTGCCTTGATGAGTCCTGTCGGAGTTTGGGTTGTCATACATGGTTTTATTTCTGGTGTTTGTGCGTCTGTGTGTGTGTGTGTGTGTGTGTGTGTGTGTGTGTGTGTGTGTGTTGGAGAAATTTAAACCCTGAACTGACGAGCGATAAGGCTGGCCGCTGTGGCCGGGCGGTTCTAGGCGCTTTAGTCGGGAATCAAGCGGCTGCTGCGGTCGCAGGTTCGAATCTTGCCTCGGGCATGGATGTGTGTGATGTCCTTAGCTTAGTTAGATTTGAGCAGTTCTAAGTCTAGGGGACTGATGACCTCAGATATTAAGTCCCATAGTGCTTAGAACCATTTGAACCATACTTGTTTTGCAAATCAAACTGTCTTTTCCTGCTGCTAGTTATTTTATTTAATACGTACGCGTTTCACCTTCTACTGTTTTAAGGCATCATTAGTCGGATCCATAATGATACAGTTTTGTTAGTTATAGATTATCAAACAGTTCACTTCGTGATTTTTTGTAAAAATGTAATTACTTACGATTTGCTGATCTGCTTTTCCTCACATCTGGTCTGGAGGTCGCACTACCACTTTTATCACTGTTCTATATTCACTCCCCCCCCCCCCCCAAAAAAAAAAGAATCGGCTCTATCCCCCCCCCCTCTCTCTCTCTCACTCATAAGCACACACACGGTATAAACGGCATAAACAGAAGTTAGTAACAAACGTATACTTCGTTAGCTTGGCGACACATAGGTAAACATACCAAAGACGATGAAACACGTAATGGAGTCGCAATATTTACGCTGTGAAAAGAAGTGTACGACGAAATAGTTGCATCGATTGACAGAAGAACGATACTCCACCACAAAAAGAGTGAGAAACATGCTGAACAATGTGTGGATGGCGAAAACACGAACAGGTGAATATAGGTTGGTTGGTTGGTTCTTAGCACCATGGGACTTAACATCTGAGGTCATCAGTCCCCTAGAACTTAGAACTACTTAAACCTAACTAACCTAAGGACAACACACACATCCATGCCCGAGGCAGGATTCGAACCTGCGACCGTAGCAGTCGCACGGTTCCGGACTGAGCGCCTAGAACAGCGAGACCACCGCCGCCGGCTAGGTGAATATAGATCAGTGATAAAAGTGGTAGTGCGACCTCCAGACCAGATGTGAGGAAACACAGATCAGCAAATCGTAAGTAATTACATTTTTACAAAAAATCTCGAAGTGAACTGTTTGATAATCTATAACTAACAAAACTGTGTCATTACAGGTCCCACTGATGATGCCTTAAAACAGTAGAAGACGAAGCGTGTATCGATTAAATAAAATAACTAGCAGCAGGAAAAGGCAGTTTGATTTGCAAAACAGGTATTTATATGCTTGCTGCGAAGGATGGCCACACAAACAAACTTGTCAAAAATGGTTCAAATGGCTCTGAGCACTATGGGACTTAACAGCTGTGGTCATCAGTCCTCTAGAACGTAGAACTACTTAAACCTAACTAACCTAAGGACATCACACACATCCATGCCCGAGGCAGGATTCGAACCTGCGACCGTAGCAGTCGCGCGGTCCCGGACTGGGCGCCTAGAACCGCTAGACCACCACGGCCGGCACAAACTTGTCATTTGAACCATTTTTGACGAGCAATAATGTTTCTCGGGTGTTTGCAGTTGTCCTGCAACGGGTCAGTGCCTAAGGATGAAATGAACTGATGAGGTGGCTTTCCTGAGTTTTTGTAGAATGATGTGATTTATTGTTGAATCATTGATGAGGTGGTGGGCTTGTTTACATCTCTGTGTATAACTGAGTTCAGGACGAACCAGAATGCATCAGTTATACTCTTCAGAACGGGTGTAACTCGTGCAGTCCACCCCAGTTAGAGGCGTCAGAGATGTGTGCATTTCAGAAGAGGTTGCTGTCGAATTTTGGACCGAAGTATTTAACCCTGCCACACCAGGGGAGTTCCCGTCCGTCGATAGCGATTTGACGGTTGAGAGGTCTTCATCTGGTTGTGAAGATTATAGCATTTCAATTAGTCGGAATGATTTTTATCTTCCAGAATTGCACCAGTGCGTGATCTGGTCGAGGTGCCTTTGAATAATGAGGACTATGTAACTGGAGTTCGGTCGACTCGCATAGACAGCAGTGTCGTCTACGAAGAGGACAAGATGAGTGCTGTCCCTCTTTGGCGTGTCGTTCGTAAAAATACTGTACAGGATGGGTCCCAGAACAGATCCCTGGGGGACTCCTGCCTCAACTGACCTGACACTAGTCTTATGTCTGTCTAAGTTAACATAAAATTTCTTCTTATTTTTTATAAGGAGCTCAGTCCGCTGCTCGTGGTCTCGTGGTAGCGTTCACACTTCCCGAGCACGGAGTCCCGGGTTCGATTCCCGGCGGGGTCAGGGATTTTTCCTGCCTCGAGACGACTGGGTGTTGTTGTCTTCATCATCATCATTCATCCCCATTACGGTCGCAGGAAGTCAATGGCAAACCACCACCACTAGGACCTTACCTAGTACGGCGGTGCGGGACTCCCGCATCGTTCCCCTACGCTCCGTCACGGAGTATGGGACTTCGTCATCAATAAGGAGCTCAGCATCTTCAGGGGATGTTGTGGACACTCGTACTGGTGAAGCTTCAACAGTAGCCGTCATGCCAGACATCACCAAATGCCTTTTCACACTCTGTGGTTCAAAATGGTTCAAATGGCTCTGAGCACTATGGGACTTTACTTCTAAGGTCATCAGTCCCCTAGAACTTAGAACTACTTAAACCTAACTAACCTAAGGACATCACACACATCCATGTCCGAGGCAGGATTCGAACCTGCGACCGTAGCGGTCACGCGGTTCCAAACTGAAGCGCCTAGAACCGCACGGCCACACCGGCCGGCTCACACTCTGTGACATTCGGCTACCATAATGCCATTGTCACATGGGAGATGTTTCTCATTATGAAACACAGGAGCTGTCGTTTTCACCGTGCTCGCTGCATGCAGAGAAACGAGATCGTACATCACAAGGGACGTGATACTCGTCGGGATTTGCGTCCGCAACGCTCTACAGCGGCAATAGTCGACTGCTTTCTCACTGGCGACTCAGTCGCGGTGATTCAATTGCAACGTTTAAACGCTGCAGTGTGCGACTTTCGTACGACTGTACGGCGCGACTGAATAGCCAGACACATGACTGTATATCTGTGACAAGAGCCATGTTTTGTGCGACCCAGTTACAAAACGCAACAAACTTACCAATTTTTCATCGAAAAAATGTGAAAGATGACTTCCGTAAGATATATAAGGTTTTCGTTCGAAGCTCGTACGGTCTAGAATCGGTATGTCAATCAGATAAAATCGCCGTGAGCGTTGAGGCGATCATCCCACCGACGCACCAGCTTGAAGATAGCCATTTGGTAAAACACCGTCTCCTGCAGGGCGAAAAAGTCCATAACCGCCTGCTGCACATTCTCGTCCGAAAGGAATCGTCGACCCTTCAAGGGCTCTTTCAAAGGACTGAAAGCGTTGTAAACGCGTAGGGAGAGATCAGGACTATACGACGGATGCACGAGTGTGTCCCACTTGAGTTGGTAAAACTTCTACGTTACGACATTTGCGATATGGGGACGTGCGTTATCACGAAGCAGCAGCACCCCTTATCGCACCATTCCACAACGGTGGTTTTCGTCTTTCAGGAGCCAAGAAAAAATATCAGCGCATTGGTCCTGTTTGGATACATTTGGTAATAACGTCGCCATAATTAATATTTCCGCATTTACCGCAGGTACATCGGAAAGATGCGAGTACCACACCAATCCCTAGCCTACCTGGTGGTGCTTATATACCCGCATCAGAGTCGCGCTACGTTGCATATACCGGGTGATCAAAACGTCAGTATGAATTTGAAAACTGAATAAATCACGGAATAATGTAGATAGAGAGGTACAAATTGACACACACGCTTGGAACGACACGGGGTTTTATTAGAACCAAAAAAAAAAAAATACAAAAGTTCAAAAAATGTCCGACAGATGGTGCTTCATCTGATCAGAATAGCAATAATTAGCATAACAAAGTAAGAGAAAGCAAAGATGATGTTCTTTACAGGAAAAGCTCAATATGTCCACCATCATTCCTCAACAACAGCTGTAGTCGAGGAATAATGTTGTTAACAGCACTGTAAAGCATGTCCGGAGTTATGGTGAGGCATTAGCGACGGATGTTGTCTTTCAGCATCCCTAGAGAGGTCGGTCAATCACGATACACTTGTGACTTCAGGCAACCCCAAAGCCAATAATCGCACGGACTGAGGTCTGGGGACCTGAGAGGCCAAGCATGACGAAAGTGGCGGCTGAGCACACGATCACCACCAAACGATGCGCGCAAGAGATCTATCATGCGTCTAGCAATATGGGGTCGAGCGCCATCCTGCATAAACATCGTACGTTCCAGCTGGTGTTTATCAGCCAGGCTGGGTATGATGCGATTCTGTAACATATCGGCGCACCTCTCAGCCGTCACGGTAGCGGTTACAAAACCAGAAGCACGCATTTCCTCGAAGAAAAATGGTCCGATAACTGTAAATGTAGATGTGGTAAATCCAACCCATACCGTGACTTTCTAGTCAGCAATGGAGTTTCCACGACAGTTCTGGGATTTTCGGTAGCCCAAATTCTGCAGTTGTGGGCGTTGACACATGCTCGGAGCGTGAAATGAGCGTCATCGATCCACAACACGTTTCGCCATCTTAGGAAACGCCCACACCGCAAATGCCCTCCGCTTCACTAAATCGTCAGGTAACAGTTCATGATGCCGATGGATTTTGTACCGATAGCATCGGAGGGTACGCCTAAGTGCCAACCAAACAGTGGTTTATGGAATGCTAGTGCGACGTGTGACTGCACGAGCGCTGACTTCCCCGTACATAGACGAACCCGCTACAGTCTCCATTTCTTCCTGAACTGTCTCAGCAGAATTACGCCTTGTGCTCGGTCGGCCACTACGGGGTCTATCGTCTAAACAACCCGTGGCTTCGAACTTCGAAATCATTGTCGCCACAGCTGCATTTGTCAACGGACCTTTACCCGTTCGAATCCCCTTCCTATGGCGATAGGATCGTAACGCTGAACTAGCACATTCCCCATTCTGATAATACAGCTTCACGAAAAGCACCTTTTCAGGTAACGTCAACATGCTGGCGCATCTGATTCTCTCTCTCATTACAGCTCCATTTATACACGGTTATCATGCGCAGTCACTGACGTTTTGCTGTCCAGCGCCATCTGTCGGACATCTTGTGAACATTGTTTTTTTATGTTCTAATAAAACCCCATGTCATTCCAAGCATGTGTGTCAATTTTTACCTCTCTATCTACATTATTCCGTGGTTTATTAAGTTTTCAAATTTATACTGACTTTTTGATCGCCCGGTATGCTGCAAGCAACGACGCCCTCAAACGGAAAGATTTTGACCGCCCCTTACATGTTACAAACGTTTCCGTAAACCTTACTCCTATTTCCCTGTCAGAATATCGAACATCTTGGTCTGTTTTACACTGTCGAACACTTTTTACAAATCGACAAATCCTATGAAAGAGTGTTGATTTTTCTTCATTCAAGGGCGTTTCAGCTACTGTAGGACCATTCCAAGTGAAACAATGCTGTATTCAAATTAACACTCGGTTTTACAAGACGGCAAATACTCTTTAGACGTAGAGAGAGAAAGTATCTGTTTCGCAAGAGAGTTATTACTACGCTAGTGTCAGTGGCAGTCCAAGCAGAAATTCGGAACAACGCTGTTACACTGTACCTCATCCGAAAAAAATCTACTCCCCTATGCGTCAAAAGAGAAATATACGCTCAATATTCAACTACACCTGCTGGAATAACACAGGATGTGACATGAGCGCCACGTGGAGTCAGAAAAGGGCCTCCAGCAGCTGTCTCCCTTCCGCTGTACGCGATCGTGTGTGCTCGTGAACTGCAACACGCAAACCACGTCACGACAGCAGAACGGCGCTCCGGAAGTGACGGCAAATGAAAGCTACATATCCCGGAAAAGGGCATTATTCCCAGCTGTTGGGCTGGCATTCTTCGACGCAAGACGAGCGCGTTTTCAGTACAGCTCCGTTAGCTCTGCCCTTCCAGCGTTTTCAATGGCTTGACAGAAATCACGAGACATGTTTCTGATCTTGATGCACAGTAAGGCGTTCGGAGTGTACGTTCCGATGATGAAACCTGGTTACTATTTAGTACGTGCACCACGAGGCTTAATTTTACGAACGTAGTGTACGTGTATGTTCGACAAGTTTACGTAAGACAATGTACTCTTATCTGCAAGGATGTTGGTTCACATCCAAGTCTGCTCATCCAGACTTACGTCCAGATCGTTTAAGGCAAATGCCGGGATGGTTCCTTTGAAAAGGGCGTGAATCTGTGCTGCATCTCTAATAACACCGTAGTCGATGGGATGTTAAAACCATATCTTCCTTCAACGGTTGAACGATAATCTCATTTAGTATCAGAATCGATTCCAATAATCAACATCAGTTATTATAAAATTCCAAGCCAGTGTACTTAACACAGATAATACAAAGTCATTTATAATTACTTATAACAAATGGGGTTCTACTGTAATCGTAATTGCTGATAACAGAGCATACGGCTTCTCGGCCATGATAGTCCAACGGGTGATATTTGTGTATTGTGAGCATTGACACAAATTTAAAAAAAAAAACTATCTGCGTGTTATACAGGGTGATTCAAAAAGAATACCACAACTTTAAAAATGTGTATTTAATGAAAGAAACATAATATAACCTTCTGTTATACATCATTACAAAGAGTATTTAAAAAAGTTTTTTTTCACTCAAAAACAAGTTCAGACACTCCAGACACTCGAGCAATATCAACCCGATACACCAACTCGTTCCACACACTCTGTAGCATATCAGGCGTAACAGTTTGGATAGCTGCTGTTATTTCTCGTTTCAAAACATCAATGGTGGCTGGGAGAGGTGGCCGAAACACCATATCCTTAATATACCCCCATAAGAAAAAATCGCAGGGGGTAAGATCACGGCTTCTTGGAGGCCAGTGATGAAGTGCTCTGTCACGGGCTGCCTGGCGGCCGATCCATCGCCTCGGGTAGTTGACGTTCAGGTAGTTACGGACAGATAAGTGCCAATGTGGTGGCGCTCCATCCTGCTGAAATATGAATTGTTGTGCTTCTTGTTCGAGCTGAGGGAACAGCCAATTCTCTAACATCTCCAGATACTGTAGTCCAGTTACAGTAGCACCTTCGAAGAAAAAGGGACCAAAAACTTTATTGGCTGAAATGGCACAGAAAACGTTCACCTTAGGCGAGTCACGTTCATACTGATTTGTTTCCCGCGCATTCTCGTCGATTCACTTCTGCCGTACTCAATAACACAAAAAGCTTTCTGTTAAGCGGTCGCCATCTTAGCATCAACTGACGCTGACGCCTAGTCAACAGCGCCTCAAGCGAACAAATGTACAACTAAATGAAACTTTATAGCTCCCTTAATTCGCCGACAGATAGTGCTTAGCTCTGCCTTTTGTCGTTGCAGAGTTTTAAATTCCTAAAGTTGTGGTATTCTTTTTGAATCACCCTGTATTTTGGGGCAATTTGTGCCATCGCCAAGGATATTCTTAGCCCAGAAAAGGGTGATCGCACTAACTGTGGTGTGAGTTCGTGAATTTCATGTAGGCCTTTGTTCAAGTATCTCGAAGTTCTACTTCTACCATCCACATATATCTGAGGGACGCTACGAAATTAAGCTCCATCATTGTTTGTCACACAGACTCTTTATTGCCAAAAACATATACACAGTGCCATCATGAACAGTACATCTTGCACTGTTTGTCGACACAATCGCCACCGACACTGAGAGATACGTCGCAGCGTGCAGTCATTTTGAAGAAACCACCCTGGTAAAACTTGGTACATTGCGATGCAAGGAACCGTCGGAAATCCTGCTACATCCCAGCATTGGTTTGGAAGTCACATCTCGAGAGTGGCGCTTTCAATGCAGGGAAAAGGTAGAAGTCTGATGGAGCAAGATCGGGACTGTACGCTGCGTGATCAAATTTCTCGCATCCGGAGCAACGAGTCTAACCCTGTGTGAGCCTTGCTTTGTGTGGTTTTGAGCTGTCGTCCAAGAGCACAACGCCTCTCCTCAAGAGACCTGGTCTCTTTCATCGAATGGCGGACTTGAGTTTAGTGAGGGTGTCGCAGTAGCGTGCAGCATTGATGGGTCCCTTACTGGAGGAAATCGAGGAGAATCACACCTTTCGCACTGCAGAACACTGTGGTCATAACCTTTCCTGCAGAGGGTGAAACTTTGAATTTTTACCTCACTGGTGATTTGGGATTCTTCCAGGTCACTGAGGCCGCCATGGCTTCACGTGTGAAGTGATGCTCCCATGTCTAATCGCCTGTAATGATTCTGAACAGGAACTTATTTCCCGATAGCGCATACCGCATCAAGTCATTGAGGATGATTCCCACTCTTCCACTTTTGTGATGCGGGGTCAGGTTTTCGGCACCCATCTAGCAGATACTTTCCGGTAACTCAACACATGGAGCATGTGGTGGGCTACAGCACGACCTATACGCAGTGTAGGTGCCAGGTCTGACGCGTTCCTTCTATGATCATGCAACACCATCGACCAACCATTTGACGAGACATGACATCTTCACCGTAAACGATCTGTGGGCGTTCATGGTTGGCGGACACACTAGTCCCACTTGCCCATTCATTCCGGATTACAGCACGCACTTCCGGCGGGGACCACGTTGTCAGTACACGTCCGTCTGCCATCGTGATGTGGACTCGAATAACCTCGGCCGTGCCGCTCTGCTGCCACTATCCCTCCTTCGGTGCGCTGCGCACGCGTCATTCCTCCTCCGCTAGTACCCGTTCCGTTTTTGTTGAACTAGCAATGGGTATGGATTGATGACGTTTGTTTGTGTCACATAGTGTACCATCTTTTCTTTCAAAAACAATGACGAAACTTACTTTCGAAAAGTCCCTCGTATATTCCGCCATGAGACAGTTGTTGACAATACTGGCCTATTCAAAATAAACTGCAACATTCATTCAGTGGACACTAAACTGGACAACGACGTGCACTTACATGACTGTACAGAGAGATGTACACTATACCGCAGGTTTCATTTTCAATAGGCTTCCAGCAAATCTGAAAAAAAAATGATCAATGATAAAGCCGAAGAATTCGAATCTAAGTTGAAAGGTTTTCTTGTGACACAGTCTTTCTATTCTGTTTAGGAGTTCCTTGCATTAGTTCAGAATTTTGCTTTGTACTGTGTTATTTGTTTCTATACTCTATGCCATATTTTTCGTGTTTTATTAATTCCTTAGTTCTTTTGTTTACAGGTTTTCTAATCAGCGCTCTGTAAACTATGCCTTGATCCGCATGATCCAACGGGATCTGCTTGAACATAAGAAAAGTCGTCGTCAAGGATCAAGTTAGCTACACATTACGTGTACAGATATATTGTCAATGTGATTGTCAATTCTGCACGCAGATAGTTATAGCGAGACCTATACTGTAATTTTAAGCTCCAAAACACGAAGAGACTGGCAATTTTTCATAGTAGCAAATATTGTCAGAGATGAAAGTAATAAATGACAGGTAAATCCTATTCCTGACCCAGAATCGAATCAGAAGCATTTGAATACAGATATTGACACTTTATTTTTTATTACATTTTATTTTTCTCCTATTTTCAGAAAGGTTTTAATAGAATTTACAAGAAGTAGAAAAAGATAGGTTAACTTAAATAGATTTCAATGGCTTATTTAATAAACTATTTTCTTGATAATGTGAAACATATATATAACCCATTATTGCCGAGTATCGCGAATTCGCTTCATACCAATGCTGTGCGAATGACTGGAAGGTTAGCTGTTTATGAGTGTCAGTGCCGACAGATGCTGATTCTGCGTGAAGCTACCAAGGCTTCTGACAAGTGCTGCAGACTCCTGAGTGTTTCGGGTATCTCTAAAGCACCAGGAGTCTTCATTTTCATCTTTCATTTAGAAATTTATTCAAGCATTAAAGGGTTAAAAATTACATACAAACCCTGTTCCTCTTAGATTACCATTCCTCGTCGTTAATATTCTTAAAATTAATCCTTTTTTCTCTAAGCTAAAATATATTTTAAAGCAGAGTTCTAATTGTTTTCTTGAGTAATGATTTTTCTTCTTTCCAACTAGGGTGTTTTCGTCTTAAAAACTTAAAATCTTGCTTCTTGATAATTGTAGAAAGTTACAAATGGATCAAATGGCTCTGAGCACTATGGGACTCAACATCTGAGGTCATCAGTCCCCTAGAACTTAAAACTACTTAAACCTAACTAACCTAAGGACATCACACACATCCATGTCCGAGGCAGGATTCGAACCTGCGACCGTAGCGGTCGCGCGGTGCCAGACTGTAGCGCCTAGAACCGCTCGGCCACCTCGGCCGGCGTAGAAAGTTACATGTTGGTACTTTAGGAGTAATATTTGCTTTTTTTCTTTCACCTATGTGAACTCAAACGGCCTTCAATGGCTTATTTGGCTTTTTATATATATTATTAAAACCAAACTTAAAGGATCTCACTTCATCTCTCTCTCAGTTACATGGTTCAGTTCCAGATAGGAAAAGAGTTCTCGGATAAGAGAAAATGAGCGAAGGAAGCTATAGCTTCGCACCGAATGCAGCACGAGCCCTGTGCTACCCGCAATCAATGTTTTCTTCTCTCACCTCATTACTGTTCGCGTCACCACGTCGGACCATGATGATCTGACAGAGTTACGCAAAATGGGCATGTGATTGGTTTCCAAGACAGTCCGGGGGCACGTCACAACTATATGTAAGCATTTTATCTTACTTAGTGTTTTAATACGTTTTTATTGACGTCTTAACAAGCAATTTCTATTGCGAATAACGCATAAAAAATTTTAGCTAGTAAAAGGTTGTTTCCGAACGTTGCATTTTACGATACATTTGAAACTGCGTGGGCGTCGCATGTCCCAGAGTCCAAACATTTTTTTATAACAGAATTTTGTTTGTTAAGTCGTCAATAACTATGTTTTAAAATACCAAACAGCATAAAATAGGTGCACTTCTTTGCCGCGGGCTTCAGGACTAAGATGGCTGTTCAGTCTTCCGGCCGGATTCACCGAGCCTACTGCCCACGAAACGCATTCCAGTCATTTGAGCCCACGTACATGATGACTTCCTTATCGTTCTGTTGTGCTTCGCTGCTATATAACTTTTAAAGGCTGTACCGATACTTCCATTTCTTGTAATGCTTGAAGAAGGACACGTTATCGTAAACCAAAGACCGAATAATTCTGAGAGGCAGTGTATCGCACCCGAGTGTGCATTTCCGCTTCCACACGTCCGTATTGAAAGAAGAGCCCCCTGCACGGTTTATCGCGGTGCAGAAGGTACATTCCTTTCGAAATGGGCATATACAAATAAATCAGAAGCGCGAACAGCGGCTCGCGCTTCTGTCAACAGCGCTTGTTTTGAGTGCGCGGCGTCGGCTGCGGAAGTGTCTATTCCGGTCGCCGTTTACACCTCCCTCCCTTTAATCTCGCCTATTACAGATGCGCCTCTGAAAGAGATCCCCTTTCTCCCTGCAGCGAGCCGGCAGATGCCTACAAACAGGGCGACAGAGTCAATTTTTTAATGAGTCCTCCCCGTAGAGCCCGGAAGGTCATACGCACACGTGTGTCCCCCTACGTCCGGCCTCCCTTTGGGTTGAAAGGCGCCTCTGTGTTACATACTACAACCGTTTTCTGATACGTCCACGAACTTGTGAGTTAGGCTGTAGTATTTAAATCGAGGAAACCTATTTTCCCGAGCAATCTGACGGAAAAATCTAACATATTTTGGTCTTACGTAAAATGAGTGAACGGATAAAAATCATATGGTACCAAATAGCTGAAGCGGTCTCCCAATTATAGTTATAGGTTGCCTATCTAGCTGCTACCACGGGTAAAGAAAATTTTATTTTCAGTTTTTCATCGGTTCGTGCAGAGTATTGATATGTTCCAGAAAACCGCGCGCGAAAATGCCATTTATTAGGGGGTCGTATCTTACGTTCTGTTGATTGAGAGATAACTGTTTTGGACAGTACTTGGCCTAGTGACCATTTGTATGCTTGTCGCAAGAATGACAATACTGTAGCTACCCTACAGAACAGGGTCAAAATTTAAACATTACACACTTCCTCTAGTCCAGGAAAACTGATCAAATCAGTTGGTTCTTTTGTATTAGGTGTGGATTAGAGTGAGCCTTGGATGGCTTAGAAAAACACCTTTGTTCATGGGCGGTTGAATCCCCGAGAAACCGTGAATTATGGATGTGGTCACACGTATTATTTTTATTCATGGCAAATGATCGAAAGTTTTACTACGTGTTCTTAAGATGATGTTCTCAGGGACGTTGAAATTTAGTCGATATCATTGTCAGTTACCGAGATCCAGAGGTTCAAAGCTAACGTACTTACGCATGTAAAATATGCTCGTAATATTCGGTCTGAGGCGTGAAAGCACTCGTAGTTTAGTAGTGACACAGGGAAACGGTTCTACGGCCATCGCAAGGGTTCTGAGGACACCAAACTATGTTTCTGGTGAGCATTTCTTCATCAATAAAACTTTATGATGCGCCGCCTCTCTATAACAGTCGCATCACACTTATATGAGCTCAGTTGGTACTGTAGGGACAAAAGAGGGGTTAAGAAGTATTTTAACACGCCTGAAAAGTACTTATAATGACTGCCAAAAAGTAAGTAAAACTGGAAAGACTGTAATTTCTAATGAGACTTTTACTTTTTTTAAAGATACAAATCATGTGCAGGGAATTTTAGATGAATAGCGATTGATGAGTAAAATACACTCCTGGAAATGGAAAAATGAACACATTGACACCGGTGTGTCAGACCCACCATACTTGCTCCGGACACTGCGAGAGGGCTGTACAAGCAATGATCACACGCACGGCACAGCGGACACACCAGGAACTGCGGTGTTGGCCGTCGAATGGCGCTAGCTGCGCAGCATTTGTGCACCGCCGCCGTCAGTGTCAGCCAGTTTGCCGTGGCATACGGAGCTCCATCGCAGTCTTTAACACTGGTAGCATGCCGCGACAGCGTGGACGTGAACCGTATGTGCAGTTGACGGACTTTGAGCGAGGGCGTATAGTGGGCATGCGGGAGGCCGGGTGGACGTACCGCCGAATTGCTCAACACGTGGGGCGTGAGGTCTCCACAGTACATCGATGTTGTCGCCAGTGTCGGAAGGTGCACGTGCCCGTCGACCTGGGACCGGACCGCAGCGACGCACGGATGCACGCCAAGACCGTAGGATCCTACGCAGTGCCGTAGGGGACCGCACCGCCACTTCCCAGCAAATTAGAGACACTGTTTCTCCTGGGGTATCGGCGAGGACCATTCGTAACCGTCTCCATGAAGCTGGGCTACGGTCCCGCACACCGTTAGGCCGTCTTCCGCTCACGCCCCAACATCGTGCAGCCCGCCTCCAGTGGTGTCGCGACAGGCGTGAATGGTGGGACGAATGGAGACGTGTCGTCTTCAGTGATGAGAGTCGCTTCTGCCTTGGTGCCAATGATGGTCGTATGCGTGTTTGGCGCCGTGCAGGTGAGCGCCACAATCAGGACTGCATACGACCGAGGCACACAGGGCCAACACCCGGCATCATGGTGTGGGGAGCGATCTCCTACACTGGCCGTACACCACTGGTGATCGTCGAGGGGACACTGAATAGTGCACGGTACATCCAAACCGTCATCGAACCCATCGTTCTACCATTCCTAGACCGGCAAGGGAACTTGCTGTTCCAACAGGACAATGCACGTCCGCATGTATCCCGTGTCACCCAACGTGCTCTAGAAGGTGTAAGTCAACTACCCTGGCCAGCAAGATCTCCGGATCTGTCCCCCATTGAACATGTTTGGGACTGGATGAAGCGTCGTCTCACGCGGTCTGCACGTCCAGCACGAACGCTGGTCCAACTGAGGTGCCAGGTGGAAATGGCATGGCAAGCCGTTCCACAGGACTACATCCAGCATCTCTACGATCGTCTCCGTGGGAGAATAGCAGACTGCATTGCTGCGAAAGGTGGATATACACTGTACTAGTGCCGACATTGTGCATGCTCTGTTGCCTGTGTCTATGTGCCTGTGGTTCTGCCAGTGTGATCATGTGATGTATCTGACCCCAGGAATGTGTCAATAAAGTTCCCCTTCCTGGGACAATGAATTCACGGTGTTCTTATTTCAATTTCCAGGAGTGTATTTAGAAAAAATATAAAGCAAACGACTTTGTATTAACACTATATTTTGCGTACTTATTTGTTGTTTATACGTGTCAAAGTATATAAATGTGCCGAAGGATGTATTACTGACTTACGGGATTCGTTTAATATAAGCAACACCACCTTGCTGTAGCGGAGAAAAGAAGGGAACCAGCTGGAAAAGCTCACTGTCAGATCATAAAAACGGCGAACATGTTCCTCTTTAAAATACTCTGACGGAAAAGTGGGAAACCAGCTGTCTCAGTTCGCAGTCTGCGATCCTCACCAAAAATTTTGGTATGCGAACATATTCGCGCTATTTTGTGCTGAAACAGAGTAGCAGAGAGAGCGACGGCGGAAGAGACAGGAGACAGTGTCTGCGGGAGAGAAAGAGAGAGGAGACAGAGTTGGTGCGAGAGAGAAAGTGGTAGTGAAACAGAAACAGAGATGGATGAAGACAATAGTTGGGCTAACCGAAGGGGGATATTCGTTGTTAGTGAGAGACAATGTCTCTAAAAGAGAAAGAGGAACAAGTGGAGATAGAAGGAGTGGTAACAAAGCGGAGACAGTGGAAGTGAAAAACACAGGTGAGTGGAGACTATACATAGGATCCGGGGATCTGAACCCTCCGGGACTGGTGAACTGTAACGACCAAGTATAGGGAGGGAGGCGCCTTACGTACGAAAATTCTAAACACGTCGATGCAGGGGAAAAAAGAAGTTGGAGTTAAAAGAATTTTTGAGCTCTAAAGATATGGTGGAAAAAATGGCAGTGGTAAAGATAGCCAAAAATGGGACAGTGAAAGTGGGAGAGGAAACAGTGACAGTAGGATGTACTGTAAACCAACGAGAGAGAAACATATGTAGACAGTGGCGGTGAGAGGGAGATGCTGAGTATAAACGCTTTGTAGAAGCCGACCTCGGGGAAGATCAGTTTGGATTCCGTAGAAATAATCGAACACGTGAGAAAATACTGACTCTACGAGTTATCTTAGAAGAGAGATTAAGGAAAGGCAAACCTACGTTTCTAGCATTTGTAGACTTACAGAAAGCTTTTGACAATGTTGACTGGAATACTCTCTTTCAAATTCTGACGGTGGCAGGGGTAAAATACAGGGAGCGAAAGGCTATTTACAATTTGTACAGAAACCAGATGGCAGATATAAGAGTTGAGAGGCATGAAAGGGAAGCAGTGGTTGGGAAGGGAGTGAGACAGGGTTGGAGTCTCTCCCCGATGTTATTCAATCTGTATATTGAGCAAGCAGTGAAGGAAACAAATGAAAAATTCGGAGTAGGTATTAAAATCCATGGAGAACACATAAAAACTTTGACGTTCGCCGATGACATTGTAATTTTACAGAGACAGCAAAGGACTTGGAAGAGCAGTTGAACGGAATGGATAGTGTATTGAAAGGAGGATATAAGATGAACATCAACAAAAGCAAAACGAGGATAATGGAATGTAGTCGAATTAAATCGGGTGAAGCTGAGGGAATCAGATTAGGATATGAGACACTTAAAGTAGTAAAAGAGTTTTGCTATTTGGGGAGCAAAATAACTGATGATGGTCGAAGTAGAGAGGATATAAAATGCAGACTGGCAATGGCAAGGAAAGCGTTTCTGAAGAAGAGAAATTTGTTAACATCGAATATAGATTTAAGTGTCACGAAGTCGTTTCTGAAAGTATTTGTATGGAGTGTAGCCATGTATGGAAGTGAAACATGGACGATAAATAGTTTGGACAAGAAGAGAATAGAAGCTTTTCAAATGTGGTCCTACAGAAGAATGCTGAAGATTAGATGGGTAGATCACATAACTAATGAGGAGGTATTGAATAGAATTGGCGAGAAGAGGAGTTTGTGGCACAACTTGACTAGAAGAAGGGACCGGTTGGTAGGACATGTTCTGAGGCATCAAGTGATCAGCAATTTATTATTGGAGGGCGGCGTGGAGGGTAAAAATCGTAGAGGGAGACCAAGAGATTAATACACTAAGCAGATTCAGAAAGATGTAGGTTGCAGTAGTTACTGGGAGATGAAGAAGCTTGCACAGGATAGAGTAGCATGGAGAGCTGCATCAAACCAGTCTCAGGACTGAAGACCACAACAAAAACAACAACAACTACTACAAAAAGGGACTGGGCAAAAGGATTTAGAATGTTCTGTGTTAAAAGAGCGCAAATACGTTCGAACTAAGTTATCTTTTACCTGATCTTTTCTGGTAGTCGGCGTTTTCATATCCTCGTCTCTGTTCGCGCAAAACACGGAACTATCAACACCGGATACAAAAACTTGCAGCTAGTTAAATTTCAGGATTTGGTACGCAACAGGGGTAACGCTGCACACTAGCCGGTGGTCGGTACGCTCTCACTTAACTGTGGGAGTAACACTAATTGAATACTTGAATACTGAAATGGTTCGCATTGTCATCCCAGCAACAATTTCCCATCCCCCGTTACCCGTCAAATATCGCAGCCGACCTTCGTTGCCTTCCGTGGCAGTTCGGGTCGCGAGCCATGTGGTCGGCCGAGGCGAGAAATTCTGAAACTGCGGCGGCCCCGTAATTAACGATTTGCATTCGACGCGCGCGCCCCTAACGAGCTCCTGATGAATTAACGCCACGTGGACCACCTCACGTCCAATTCAGACCCCTCTCCCCCTCCCCCCACTCTCTAGGCATCTATCTCTGTCGCTCTCTCTCTGTCTCGCCCACGAATCTCTCTTACCCGTCTCTCTCTCGCAATTAAGCCGCTGGCGATTCACACGCTTTGGCACCCTCGGTTAACCAATCAAAATCTTCTCGCCTCGCGAGTAAATGGGCGCCGGGGGAACCCCGGTGTGGCATTCGGAGAGCGCTGATTGGATTCCACTTGTTACGGCCGCGCGTCGCACGGCGCGCCCCCTTCGTCGCTTTCGCCGCAGCTCTCTCTAACACCCACGCCATCACTACACCCCTCACCCTTTCCTCGGCGAAAACTCAATCACCAGAGCGGTTTCTTCGGCGTGCTCGACCACCCCCTGCGTGAAGAATGGAGCCGCGTGGTGAGGTAGCGCTAACGCCACCGCGTTGACTGCCTGCAGTGGAGGAGCAACTTAAATTGAAAATCGGAATGAGTCGTGCACCTCTGATTGAGTTTGATTATAGCTTGCATCTTGCTGCTCTTCGGGGACGCCGCCACGAACACTTTCGGAGATGTTACAGGGGAAAGCCAACGGATGCAAAGGGGGAAGTAGGGACTTGCTAGCGGGGAACACGTCTCGTTCTGGTGTGTAATAGCGGGTCGTTCTAAAGCCGTCCTCACACGGGACGTTGACGTGGACTCGGACGGGACGTCGTCGGCACACGGGATGAGCTGGTTAACGTGATTCAGTGCTCTCCATTAGGCACAATATGTGCCCGGTGCGCCAGCGTTCGAAGGACGCCCGTAGTTTGTGGTGGCAGCTAGACGCTAGCAAATACGGGTCTGTATGTGTGGGCTTATGGTAAACAGAATTCCCCAATGCTCCACGCACTTTCCAACTCACCGAGACATCCAGAAACGGCAGACAGCTGCACTTTGAAAGACGTGCACTTCATTCCCCATTCAGTGCTCGTATTTCATATTTCTAATCCCAGCATTCTGTAATTCAGACAATATTAATAATTTCTATGGGTTGCCTGATTTATTTGACGATTTTTACAGTTTGTCTCACACTGATCTGTGAGAGGAGCTTGGCGCTAGAAATTTTCTTTATTTACGGGCGAGGGCAGCAGTCTTTCTAGCAGCCATGATGGCTTCCTGTTTTCCATCCCTTTTCCGATCGCCAGGGTCGCACATGGTGTCATTTGAACATTCAGCAGTGGCCAAAGTTTCTCCTGTTCTCAGTTCCCCAACCTGCCTTACCAACCTTGTAACCGCTACTTCTGCTCAATTTTAACGTCGCGAGGTCGCCTCCCTGTGAAATTCCAGCCCTGTGATTGACCAGTTCAAGTGCGCGCCCGTTTCTCGCCGGCGGACGCCAACCGCCCTCCGCGGATGGGTGGTGGACAAAGGGGCAGTAGTTCAGTTCTAGTGTGACCGTGCCGGAGACCGGACGTGCCGCTTCCAGTTCGGTAAGCATGAGCGCCGACGTGCACTGCAGATTCGCGCCCTGCGACCCAGAGGGAACCTTATAGGTCATTGTGAATAGGTTTGCGGCTTTCGGGTTTTATTCCTTTAGTACGGGAGGCAACCTAGCGATTCACGCACAGTAACATCTTTCTTGGTCTTTGGCTGATTCATGGTGGTGATCGTTTCATGCCTACAACCCATTCCTTTACTAATTGGAATTCTATTTGATAATACGGCGATCGTTACTAAAATTCCTTTCGTCCTGCTATTGTGGCTTGTTACGAACGTACGTTGGGGCAGGCTGCTGAACTCGAATCTTTCTTCCCCCACCCCCAATTGGTTGTATTATTGTTCGATTCTCAACTGTTTAATAAATGAGTCCTGTAATCTTACATTCTCTCTCTTTCATTTCGTGAAATCACCCCTAGTGTAACAGAATAATGCAGCACTATAAAGGTTGCCATAAGGTCGTGCAGGTCTCGCGCCATTAACTATAGCATAAAGATTCAATATCGCGTGCCTGGCACGAACATTGCACGCATGGCACCTTTAATAGCAATGATCATTTTCAATTATTCTCCATTGATAAACTGGGAAGAGTTCACGGCTCAGAGTGAGTACATGAGCACTAAATCCACTTGATGTGGCGGAAGTAGTGGCCTCTGTTTTACCTTGCTGGTTTATACAAAATATCAAAAATCACAGCCCCTACAGCGAGGAACAGTAACCTGAAAATAACGAGCCACCGCTTTTAACTTCTCCATTTCCGCCGTAAATCTGATATTCTCGTGGATTCAACTCAGGTGCTGCAGATGAGTTCTCGGGCGAATTTCTTTTACGATATCGTGTTTAAGTATTCTGGATGGAGTGTGCATCCAGTATCAATTGAAGAGTAAAAGTGTCCGAAGCAATTCCCTTACTCAAAACATTACGCATCCGCAAAGCCCGATTTCTCCTTATCTCGTTAACTTAATCTCTTGTGTAATGCAAATGCAGAAATGCTGCACTCACTTCCAGCAGCTCGCTTTCATCTATTTCACGGCGATACTGCGGCCCGTGAAACACTTCTGGCCTAGCCGGCCGCAGTGGCCGAGCGGTTCTAGGAGCTTCAGTCCGGAACCGCGCGACTGCTACGGTCGCATGTTCGAATCCTGCCTCGGGCATGGATGTGTGTGATGTCCTTAGGTTAGTTAGGTTTAAGTAGTACTAAGTTCTAGGGGACTGATGACCTCAGATGTTAAGTCCCGTAGTGCTCAGAGCCATTTGAACCATTTGAACTTCTGGCCTGACAATGTAGTGTAGCAAACACTCCTGAGCAACAGTGGCCAGCAATTTTACCAAAAATGCTATTGGGCAACTTTGCTGGACTTTATTGACGACTATATGCAGTTTCTATTGTCTGCGTTAAAATGGCTTAAGACTTGGTGTCAAAATGGTTCAAATGGCTCGAGCACTATGGGACTTAACAGCTGTGGCTATCAGTCCCCTAGAACTTAGAACTACTTAAACCTAACTAACCTAAGGACATCACACACATCCATGCCCGAGGCAGGATTCGAACCTGCGACCGTAGCAGTCACGCGGGTCCGGACTGCGCGCCTAGAACCGCGAGACCACCGCGGCCGGCGACTTGGTGCCTTCTGCATGCGACTGAAAATGAGTCTTGGTGCAACGCTACGGAAGCTTCAAGCAAAGTACGAAAGGAAAGTTTCAGGTTCATCATTGCTACGGGGTCTTAACCGACTTTTAACCAGCGTATGCCCACGTTAATGTATTCTGAAATGAATTGTCCAAGCCGTTTTTTAACACATATGCAGGTTGTTAGATGTATAGATATAGATATTATGATCACTCGTACCTTAATATGTTCCAACTTCAGCGTGTTAGTGGGTTTTCTCCGTGTGTTTAATTATCTTTCCGCAAACTCTTCACATAATTTACTGACGTTTTCCAAAAGGTCATAACTGCCGCGTGAAGAGGGCTATGCCTGTTACTGAAGACTATCGGTTCTGCGTCTGTGTACCCACACCCCAACATCTGACCTGCTGCCCAGGGTAAATGAACGTTAATGACTTATTTGTGCCACGATTACTTGGAGGTACTAACCAACCCAGAAACATACTACTCGTAATAGCTAAAATTAAGTAAATACTAATGTAGTGTTGTTCAGTACACTGTCCTCAGTCTTTAGTAGAAATATCTGCACTTATACACCAAACATCCTAAAGATTCCCGTATATGTTAGTGGCTCGAAGTCTTAAGCAACAGAACCCAGTACTTTGTTCAAAAATGGCTCTGAGCACTATGGGACTAAACTTCGGAGGTCATCAGTCCCCTAGAACTTAGAACTACTGAAACCTAACTAACCTAAGGACATCACACACATCCATGCCCGAGGCAGGATTCGAACCTGCGACCGTAGCGGTCGTGCGCTTCCAGACTGTAGCGCCTAGAACCGCTCGGCCACTCCGGCCGGCCCAGTACTTTGACCTCAATGGCGTGTGTTCATCATAGACAAGGGTGCCGTCAGGAATGCCCAGATAAATGTGATGGAACGTTGTTATTTTCTGCACACATAAATAATCTGTCAGACCGGGGGATCAGCAATCTCCGCTGTTTGCTGATGATCCTGTGATTTACGGAAAAGTGTCGTCGTTTAATTACTATAGGAGGATATAAAACCGTTGACCCACGATTTCTAGTTTATCTGATGAATGACAGCTAATTCTGAACGTAGAAATATCTACGTTAATGCAGATGAATAGGAAAAAACAATTCCGTGATGTTAGAATATTAGCATTAGTAAATGTTGTTGAACACAGTCACGTGGATTTAATACAAAGATGTAAGGTCGCAGTTCGTCATGCGATGGAAGGAGCGTGTAAGGATTGCAGTAGGGAAGACGAATGGTCGGCTTCTGTTTATTGGTTCACTTGTAAAGGAGACCGCTGATACGAGACTAATGCGACCCATTCTTGAGTACTGCTAGAGTGTTTGGGGTCCGCACCGCGTCAGATTAAAGGAAGACAGCGAAGCAATTCAGAGGCGGGCTGCTACACTACTGGCCATTAAAACTGCTACACCACGAAGATGACATGCTACAGACGCGAAATTTAACCGACGGGAAGAAGATGCTGTGATATGCAAATGATTAGCTTTTCAGAGCATTCACACAAGGTTGGCGCCGGTGGCGACACCTACAACGTGCTGACATGAGGAAAGTTTCCAAACGATTTCTCATACACAAACAGCAGTTGACCGGCCTTGCCTGGGGAAACATTGTTGTGAGGCCTCGTGTAAGGAGCAGAAATGCGTAACATCACGTTTCCGACTTTGATAAAGGTCGCATTGTAGCCTATCGCGATTGCGGTTTATCGTGTCGCGACATTGCTGCTCGCGTCGGTCGAGATATAATGACTGTTAGGAACATGCAATCGGTGGGTTCAGGAGGGTAATACGGAACGCCGTGCTTAATCCCAACGGCCTCGTATCACTAGCAGTCGAAATGACAGGCATCTTATCCGCATGGCTGTAACGGGTCGTGCAGCCACGTCTAGATCCCTGAGTCAACAGATGGGAACGTTTGCAAGACAACAACCATCTGCACGAACAGTTCGACGACGTTTGCAGCAGCATGGACTGTCAGTTCGGAGACCATGCCTGCGGTTACCCTTGACGCTGCATCACAGACAGTAGCGCCTGCGATGGTGTACTCAATGACGAACCTGGGTGCACAAATGGCAAAACGTCATTTTTTCGGATGAATCCAGGTTCTGTTTACAGCATCATGATGGTCGCATCCGTGTTTGGCGACATCGCGGTGAATGCACATTGGAAGCGTGTAATCGTCATCGCCATACTGGCGTATCACCCGTTGTGATGGTATGGGGTGCCATTGGTTTCACGTCTCGATCACCTCTTGTTCGCATTGACGGCACTTTGAACAGTGGACGTTACATTTCAGATGTGTTACGACCCGTGGTTCTACCCTTCATTCGATCCCAGCGAAACCCTACATTTCAGCAGGATAATGCACGACGGCATGTTGCAGGTCCTGTACGGGTCTTTCTGGATACAGAAAATGTTCGATTGCTGCCCTGGCCAGCACATTCTCCAGATCCCTCACCAATTGAAAACGTCTGGTCAATGGTGGCCGAGCAACTGGCTCGTCACAATACGCCAGTCACTACTCTTGATGAATTGTGGTATCGTGTTGAAGCTGCATGGGCAGCTGTACCTTTACACAGCATCCAAGCTCTGTTTGACTCAATGCCCAGGCGTATCAAGGCCGTTACTGCGGCCAGAGGTGGTTGTTCTGGGTACTGATTTCTCAGGATCTATGCTCCCAAACTGCGTGAAAATGAAATCACATGTCAGTTGTAGTATAATATATTTATCCAATGAATACCCGTTTATCATCTGCTTTTCTTCTTGGTGTAGCAATTTTAATGGCCAGTAGTGTAGATTTGCTACCGGTAGATTCGAACAACACCCAAGTATTATGGAGATGCCTTAGGAATCCAAATGTGAATCCCTGGAGAAAAGGCGACGCTCTTTTCGGGGAACATATTGAAAAAATTTAGAAGACAGGCATTTGAAGCTGACTTCAAAGCGATTCTATTGCTGCGACTTCGCTTAAGGACCACGAATGTAAGAGACATTAGGGCTTGTACGGAGGCATTTAAACAGTCGCTTTTCCCTCGCTCTATTTACAAGTCAATAGGAAATGAGTAGTAGTACAGTGTACCCTCCGCCACGCACTGTACACTGGTTGCGGAATGTCTACGTAGATGTAGATATGTGTATTACAATACAGATTTTTCAGCTTTTCTGTAGGGTGCTCTGGGATTGCCCTACAGACCATGAAAAGGTACGACACCGAAAGGCAGAAACGAGGCGCGACATGATTATCTCGTTAAAGATGCCCCAGTTCCGGGCACAATTTGAGACGGCTTATGTTCCGGAGAGATCGGCCTGCGGCCCCGTCTCACGTTTCGGCAGTCCCACGCGACTCGTCCTCGGCGGGACACGCGACGCGACCGCGGCCGCGCCGGCGTATTACGTTCTGGTCGCCGGGCGTCAACTCGTTTCCCCACGCTCAGTTGAGCCCGCAGTCTTGCGTCCCAAAGCAGAACCGTCCGAGCAGAACGCTGACACCGCGGTGCGTGCAGCGGCGAGAGGGCGGCCACGGCGGGACCATCCAGCGGATCGCGTGCTAGCACACAATCACGCCGTGTACAACATGCCGTACTTAAATGAGGATCTGGTAGAAGACGATCAGTTTCGTTTTAGCAAAGGTAATGGCACCAGAGAGGCTGCTCTGGCGCTGTGTTTGATAATGAGAGGAAGACTACAAAAGCACTCGTCGATATAAATTGGTGCAACAAGTTTTAAATTCTCTAGAGAATTGGTGTAATCTATAGAGAAAGGAGGGTAATTTGAAATGTGTTCAAGAACCAAAAGGTAAAAATATAATGGGCGATAAAAGCGCTTCCGTTTGAGGGGGTTGCTGTAGCGTATATGGAACGTAGCGCGACTCCGATGCTGGTACAGAAGCACCGACATGTAGGCAAGGGAGTAGGGTGGTATTCGTGTCTTGCCTACTATGCGTGCGGTAAATGCGGAAACGCGAATTACGGCGACTTATTGCGAGATGTGTCAAAACAGTACCAACGTGTCGTTATTCTTTCCTTGACTGCCGGAGGACAAACACTACAGAAGCTCACACAGAATGAAGAATGTGTATGGGGTAGCACACAGATGGTTTTTTTGTAAATGCCTTTGCATTTGGTGTGCATGAATTTTCTGGATCACTTGTGTGTTAATTACTACAGGTTGCTTGTCATCTGCAAACCAAACGATATTGATGAGAATTTTTTTTAATTTTTTTTTTCCTGGGAGTTACCTATCTTCTAGACCTTTATTCGTTTTTACATCGCGAAAAACTGAATTACATTCTAGAAGCTAGATTAAATCCCAGCAAAAAAAAAAAAAAAAATCCTCATCAGTATCGTTTGGTTGCTGGTGACAAGCTACCTGTAGTAATTAACATACAAGTGTTCCAGAAAATTCATGCACATCAAATGTAAAGGTATTTACAGAAAGAAACGATCTGTTGTTTGAACTAAAAGGGCACATAATTTTATAATCGTTTAACAAAAATGTTCACATTGCAAAATAAATAAAACGAAAACCCACTGATGATGGCATAGTGGTTCCGAAACATGTTTGGGTACTGAGAAAAACGGTGTTTTGCATAACTGGCGTACCTCATATCCAACAATTTTACCCCTCGTACTTCCATCTGTGAATATACGTCACGCAGTATACAACATGAACTTTTAGACTGCATGTATGGAGTTTACACTGAAGAACTGGTTAAAGAAACTTTTGTTTCTGTGCAGGCAGATGAAACAATAGATACTACGTGCAAAAGTCTGTCATTACAGTGTGGTATATTAAGGGGAAGAAACCTGTTCAGAGATACCTTTGCTGGTCTCGCGGTTCTAGGCGCGCAGTCCGGAACCGCGCGACTGCTACGGTCGCAGGTTCGAATCCTGCCTCGGGCATGGATGTGTGTGATGTGCTTAGGTTAGTTAGGTTTAAGTACTTCTAAGTTCTACGGGACTGATGACCACAGCTGTTAAGTCCCATAGTGCTCAGAGCCATTTGAACCATTTTTTTTTTTTTTTTTGATACCTTTGCTTTGATATAGATGACAAGAATGAAGATTATATAACAACAATTCGCAGTAATTCGGCTATAAAATTTATTGACTGTTTATGAGCACGAACCGCCACTGGCGTATTTAAATGGCTTACAACAAAACGACGACCATGCGGCTAAACACATTTCGTTTACTGCCTGCCAATAGGCGCATGTTGTCTTTGGAGCGGCGGCACTACCGAGCGTACGTTTCCTTAGCCACTGGCGATGTCCTGCTGTACTCATTTTTTGCATCGATGTCTGCACTGTCTATCCCATAAACTTTGGCATCATATGCACGATCAAATAGTTTCATCTAAAGCACACATAAGTCAGTTCATCGCGTTTTAGCCTCCTTGTATTCGCGTCTTTAATATTTAATCTCTGTTTCAGTTATTTAAATTTAAGTGTACTTGTCTTTTGTAACGATCGTTTTAATCTTACACTTATACTACATTACGTTTTTATAATTACAGAAGCACTAATTTGTGTGTCTTAACGTTATTGCTTGTTCACCTGATCAGGCCCCAATCTGCTCTTTCTTCATAACCCGTTAGCATACCCGTGCGAAGGAGCAGTTGGCGACGGGTGCTTCTTGCAATTACAGTGACTCCGCGCTCCCTCTCCACCCGTAACCAATGGGTTTATACACGACGTACATTTTATTTTATTCATTTTGTATGTACAGTCAGGCCGCTGAAAGCAAGTCCCTGACGTGGAGCGCAGTGTGTGAAGGGTACACATTACCGCCAATCCGAGCTCTGCAATTCGTAAACGTTGCCACCGTGATGGGCCGCGTTGCCAGCCGTACTACTCAAAGAGTCGCGCGTGGTGCAATACTTCTCAGCGGCTGCAAATCCTTTGTCGTCGGTGGTGCACTACGGATTTCGTTCGTGTAATGTAAAATGTGGTATTGTTAATTTCAAACGTATGTGATATGGCCTCTTCCTCAAGTTTTCTAGAACAAGAGTTCTGCTTGAAACGGCAGTACATCGTTTCCTGGAGATGCTGTTTTTTGAGTCAAGTACGAAGTGCCAACCTCACGAAACCATCTGGGTCGACTATGTGTGGATACATATCAGTCATTCTAGACCGACTGCGTTGACTGATATACTGCACGAGAAACAATGAAAGCTGCAGTTGGAAAAGGCACTCGGCTCAGTAATTTATATGGTAGAACAATCGATGAGTTTGTTCCAAATAATATGTTTTGTTTACATCAACGAAATATGGGGATTACCGCAAGGAAATGACGACAAAGAAATACACGTGAAGGAATTATCCTAATGAGACTGAAATCAGTAGATGTGATGTAGGTATATAGGTAAACAAATCATTGAAATTTCAGAAAAGTTGGATGATTTATTCAAGAGAAAGAGCTTCACAAATTGAGCAAATCAAATAGGTTTGGTCCATTACTGACTTTTAGGCAAGCAGTCATTCGGCTTGGCACTGATTGATAGAGTTTTGGATGTCCTCTTGAAAGTGATCGTGCCAAATTCTATTCAAATGGTGCGTTACATCGTTAAAATCCCGAGATTATTGAAGGGCTCTGCTCACAACGTTCGAAACGTTCTGTGTTGGGGAGAGATCAGGCAACCTTTCTGGCCAAGGTAGTGTTTGGTCAGCGTGAAGACGCACAGTAGAAACTCTCGCCGTGTGAGGGTGGGCTTTATCTTGCTGAAATGTAAGCCAAGGATGGTTTGCCATGAAGGGTAACAAAGCGGGACGCACAATATCGTCGACGTACCGCTGTGCCATAAGGTTGCCGTGGATGAAGAAAAAGAAAATGCACCCCAGACTGTCACATCCCACTGCTGTCCATGGTTCACCAGACACGTGTTCGCTGATCATCAGGGTTTAGTTGCAGGCAGGACTCATCACTGAAGACAGTTCTATTCCAGTCAATGAGACTGCAGGCCGAAGACATGTCTGGAGACGCCCCGGATATCGGTTTTAGAAATCATCGCTCGTGTGAAACGCAGCTTGTCCTTTTCTCACAGATATCCTGCGAACTATGGATGAAGGGTAACAGACAGATTCCATATTCCTAGATTTCGGAAAAGCGTTTGACATGGTCCCCCATTGCGGAATATTACGAAGGTACGAGCATACGGAATAGGTTCCCTGACATGTTAGTGGCTCGAGGACTTCTTACGTTAACAGAACCCAGTTCGTTGTCCTCGAGAGCAAGTGTTCAGAGACAAGAGTATCCCAGGGAAATGTGAGAGACTATTGTTATTTTATGTATACATACATGACGCAGATTGCTGATGACGCTATGGTGTACGGGAAGATGTCGTCGTTGAGTTACTGTAGGAGGACACAAGATAACTGAGACAAAATTTCTAGTTGGTACGATGAATGGCAGCTGGCTTTAAATGTAGGAAAACACGTAAGTTAATGTGGATGAGTAGGAATAACAAACCCCTAATGTTCGAATACAGCATTGGCAGTGTGCTGCTTGAGACAGTCCCATCGGTTAATTACCTAAGCGTAACGTTGCACAGCCATATGAAACTGAATGAGCCTGTAAGAAATGGCGTAGAGAAGGGGAATAGACGACTTCGGTTTATTGGGTGAATTTTAAGAAAGCGTAGCTCATTTCTAAATCCGGACTCTGTATCAAGCAAATTTAGTATGCCTGAACTGAGAATAAGTTCAAGAATTCTGCAGCAGTCCGATGTCAAGGATATTAGTCTATAATTCTCCGCATCTACCTTTCTTATATACAGCAGTTTCCTGTGGCTTTTTGCAGACGCTTGAGATTTTGTGCTGGGCGAGAGATTCACGATAAATGCAAGCTAAGTAAGAGGCCAATGGTGTACAGAACTCTTTGTAAAACTAAATTGGGATTCGAACCGGACCTAACGACTTACTTGTTTTCAATTCTTTCAGTTGTTACTCTACGCCAGGAACCCCTGTCACTATGTCATGTATACGGGAATCTGAGTGATGGTCAGACAACAGTATGTGTGTACGGCTCTCCTGCGCAGTGCATTTCTTACACGCGAAATATAAAAATTCACCTTTCCTTTTGCTATCTTCTGCTGCCACGAAAGGCTGGTCAGCGAGTGACTGGGTTGAAGCGTTAGACCGGCTTAGCGAGTTTACGTAGGACATGAATTTTCTCGGGTTCTCGGTAAGATCTTTTGCTAAGACATCACGGTGGTAGTGTTATCTTTCGCACATCGATCTTTTTACAGACACTCGAATCTGTACTAAGTTTTGCCTGTTGTCATTTGCGGGTCTCTTTTGAGCCGAGAGTGCAACAGTCTTTGCTTCCTCAGCATTTTCCGAGTTTCCACGGTGGGTCTTTTCCGTCCTTAATTCACTTATTCGGCACTTACTGCCCCACAGCACAATTTACAACACGTTTCAACTTTGTGCGCATAACTCTTCTGCGTCCATCGTGTTGGGACTAAATGATGTCAGCTCACTGTCCAAGTGGGATGCTAAAAACCGCTTATCTGCTCTATCTAGCGTTCTTGATAGATTTATTAACGGTGTAAATCATAGTCGCTATGATGACATCATGGTCACTAATTCCTGGAAGCATATAGGGTGTACGAAAATTAGCGTTACACACTTTAGGACTTGTATAGCGGAGTGAATATATACTATTTTGAAGAGAAACTAGCCGGCCGCTGTGACCGAGCGGTTCTAAGCGCTTCAGTCCGGTACCGCGTGACTGCTACGGTCGCAGGTTCGAATCCTGCCACGGGCATGGATGTGTATGATGTCCTTAGGTTAGTTAGGTTTAAGTACTTCCAAGTTCGAGGGGACTGATGACCTCAGATGTTAAGTCCCATTGTACTCAGAGCCATTTGAACCATTTGAAGAGAAACTCATGTCCGGAAACGTCATCCAACGACGATACAGAGCGTCAAAGTTATAGCACTAGCGCCTGTAAATGTATGTATACTCAGGGTGATTTCGTGATGATGTTAAAAACTTTCTAGGATGATGTACAAGGATAAATATATCAATATGAGGTAAGGGTCCCTGTATCGGAAACAAACGAGTCGAATGTTATAAGTGTTAACCGTTCTGATACCTCTGTCACTGGAATACATGTACTGGTATTGCTGTTGCTAAGATTGTAGGTTATGCAACTTTCAGAGGTGTTAGTACGGATCAAAACAACGAGAAAGTGTCCAGTAAACATGGGCTCTAAAATGCGTACCTGAGGAGCTGTGAGCACTTGTTCATCGCTTTTGTGAAATACATCTCCTCTATTGAATCAGTGCTCATAGGTCTGAAGGTATGCATTTTAGTGTCCATGTTTACAAGACTTTTTTCTTGTCTTGGTCCATACTATCACCTCTGAAACTAGCCTAATTTTGAAACACCCTGTATACGGGAGTTGGAGTTTTCAAAGAATCTACCGTAGAGGGTAGGTTTTACTGGTGTGGGATAAGATGCGGACAATGGGCGAAGGCCAGGCCTGGAGAGGTCACTGAGGCAGATGCGGTGAGGCAGAGAGACCTGTTGCTGACCCGCGCTGTCTGCCTTGTGACTGACGCGGCTGGCTCGGGTCGGATGCGCGGCCGGTGACCCTGCGGAGAGGCCGGAAGCGAACACTGCAGGGCGCAGCCTGCCAGACGCCGTATCCCGGACTCTGCTCCCTCCCATCTGCTGTCTGTTGCGCACACCACACACGCGCCTACATACACACAGGCTCTACGACGACTCCCAGATGGGTCCGCTGCGTCGGCGTAAATGTTACCATCTCATGTGGTCATTGGCACAGGTGTCCGCTCCCGGTAGCTGAGTGGTAAAAAAAAAAAAAAAAAAAAAAAAAAAAAAAGTAGTCAGCGCGACAGAATGTCAATCCTAAGGACCCGGGTTCGATTCCCGGCTGGGTCGGAGATTTTCTCCGCTCAGGGACTAGGTGTTGTGTTGTCCTAGTCATCATCATTTCATCCCCATCGACGCGCAAGTCGCCGAAGTGGAGACAAATCTAAAGACTTGCACATGGCGAACGGTCTACCCAACGGGAGGCCCTAGCCACACGACATTTACATTTTTTTTATTGGCACAGATATATCCGAATTTGGCTGTCCGCAGCAATAATTACTTAGCTCATAGAAACTTACGCCGAGGCGGATATCCGCTATCCTGTATGCTACAATTCAACACCTGACTGCGGAAATAATGGCTAAGTGTTGGTACCATGATTGCTATGAATGAAGCTCTGATCCTCACCGGTCCAAATTCCAAGAGGCATTGATTTCAGGACTTAAACTGCGGGGAAAGAAATCGCGACACCAAGGAGTTCAGGACATAAACGAAAGCTCGCAGGCGCGTTTCCACATTTGAAAGATGACGTCTATTTAAATTTTAAGCCAGTAGCGCCACTATGAGGTAGCACATCAGGTTTGTTTTAAACAGACGTTGTAATAGTCGTGAGCATTAGTTACCTTTGAGACTGGACGCGGTGAGTTGACGTTAGTTAGGAATGCCCTTAAGACGACAAGGACGCCATTAGCAACACCTCACTGAGTGTGAAGAAGTCGTGTAATACAGCTACGAGAAACTCCTTCTGCGATAATGCATAAAGACGTGGCAGGAATATATCCACTGTATATTATTGCTTGCAGCGGTGGTCACGCGAATGTACGGTCGCAAGAAGACCGGGCTCCGGACGCCCACGTGGTGAATACATATACATGGGTACTCTTCAAACAACACTTAGGTGCCTGTCATAGGTTTCATCGAACCACCTTCACAATAATACTCTACCGGAAGGGAAGATCATTGTTTTCGGCGTATCGCTCTGGCGCATCGTGCTGCATGTGCTGCAGCAATTTGAGCAGCAGCTGGAACCACAGTGACACAACAGACTGCTACAAATCGATTACTTCAAGGAGAGCTGCAAGGCAAACGTCCTGTAGCGTGCATTCCATTGACCCCGAACCACCGCGATTTACGACTTCGCTGGTGTCAATCAAGAGCTCATTGGAGGACACAGTGGCCTGTTGTGTTTTCTGATGAAAGCTGGTTCTGCCTCGGTGCCAGTGATGGCCGTGTGCTGGTTAGAAGGAGGACAGATGAGCGACTGCAACTAACCTGTCTGCGTGCTACACACATTGAACATACACCTGGAGTTATAGTCTGGAGGTCGATTTCGTAACCCAGCAGTAGCACTCTCGTGGTTATCCCACGCACCCTGACTTCAAACCTGTACGGCAGTCTGGTGAATAGACCCACTGTGCTGTCATTTATGAACAGCATTCCAAGGGGTGTTTTCCAACAGGATAACGCTCGTCCACATACCGCTTGTGTAACCCATCATGCCTACAGAGTGATCGATCACTAGATCAGTCTCAAGAGGAGCACATACGAGACATCATCGTATGACAACTCCAGCGTCATACAGAAACAGCATCAACCGTCCTTGTATCAATCGACCAAGTGCAACAGGCAGGCTATGCCCTCCCACAAACTGACATCCGACACCTGTACGACACAATGCATGCACGTTTGCAGTCTTGTATTCAACATACTGGCGATTTCACCAGTTATTAATGTATCAACATTTCACATTTGCAATAGCTGATCTCGCACTTAGATTAACCTGTGATCTTGCAATGTTAATCACTTAAATATGTTGCTAGACAAAAGTATTCCTGATATTTCATTATTATATTCCTAATATTTCATTATTATTTTTGATGTTGCAGTTTTTCCGTCAGTGTACACACTGAAGAGCCAAAGAAACTGGCACACCAGCCTAATATCGTGTACGGCCCCCGCAAGCACGCAGAAGTGTCGCAACACGACGTGTTATGGACTCAAATAATGTCTGAAGTAGTGCTTGAGGAAATTGACACCATGAATCCTACAGGGCTGTTCATAAATCCGTAAGAGTACGAGAGGGTGGATATCTCTTCTGAATAGCACGTTGCAAGGCATCCCATATATGCTCAATAATGTTCATATTTGGGGAGTTTGACGGCCAGCGGAAATTTTTGAACTCAGAAGAGTGTTCCTGGAGCCACTCTGTAGCAATTCTGGACGTGTGGGGTGTCGCACTGTCCTGCTGGAATTGCTCAAGTTCGTCGTAATGCACAATGGACATGAATGGATGCAGGTATCAGACAGAATGCCTACGTAAGTGTCACCTGTCGGAATCGTATCTAGACGTATCAGGGGTCCTATATAACTCCAACTGCATACGCCCCACACCATTACAGAGCCTCCACCGGCTTCAACAGTCCCCTGCTGAAATGCAGGGATCATGGATTCATGAGGCTGTCTCCGTACACGTACACGTCCATCCGCTAGATACAATTTGAAACGAAACCAGGCTACATGTTTCCCGTCATTAGCAGCCCAGTGTCGATGTTGACGGGCTGAGGCGAGGCGTAAATCTTTGTGTCGTGCAGTCGTCAAGAGTTCACTAGTAGGCCTTCGACTCCGAAAGCCCATATCGATGATGTTTCGTTGAATGCTTCGCACGCTCACATGTGTTGACGGAGCAGCAGTGAAACCGGCAGCGATTTGTGGAAGGATTGCACTTCTGTCACTTTAACGGTACTCTTCAGTCGACCTTGGTCCCGTTCTTGCAGATCTTTTTCCGGCAGCAGTGATGTCGGAGATTTGATGTTTTACTGGATTCCAGATATTCACGGTACACTCGTGAAATGGTCATACGGGAAAATCCCCCCTTCATCGCTGCCTGGGTAATGTTGTATCCCATCGCTCGTGCGTCGCCTATAACACGACGTTCAATCTCAGTTAAAGTTTGATAACCTGCCATTGTAGCAGCAGTAAGCGATCGTACAACTGCGCCAGACACTTGCTGTCTTACACGGGCGTTGCCGACCGCTGCGCCGTATTCTGCCTGTATTTGAATACGCATGCTTATACCAGGTTCTTTGGCGCTTCAGTGTACTTATAAGAACTTTTCTGCCTGTGTTGACCAACAATACCTTCAGTAGGAACATGTGACACAGATTCTTAAAAGCACCCTGTATACCGTAGGATGGCTAGGGATTTGACCGTTCTTCAGCATGTTTGCCTAGAAGGCTCCACCCTCAGTTTGGGCTTCGTCACCCTGAGTATTTTGTGTGTGCAGATAGTAATAATGTTCAAAAATTTTGTGTGAGGTGTTGAAGATACTGACGCAGATGGTCAACCTAACGCTGACGTTTCCCTGCAACTGTAGCCGCAGGCAGAGGCGGCGTGCTGCTATCTCGCGGTAAGCGGCATGAATATGTATGGGGTGGGAAGAGGGGACGGAGTGAGGGGAGAGAACCGCTGTTGTAGCGATTTCTGGGCGTAGCGCCACGCGGCGTGTTTCTGTTTTGACGGAGAAGCTGGGCGGGCGGACACGCCGGAGCCCATCTGCCGGCCGGCCGCCGCCACTTGATATGTTTTGACAGCGCGGCGGCTGCCGCCCCCAAACTCCACGTGGCGCCGCCACGCTCCTCTTGCACCACACTCCCCCCTTTTCCCACACACACACAAAGAGAGAGAGGGAGAGAGAGACTGTCGTGCCTCCGAATGAAACCCAAAGTCATGACCGTAGAAAATGTTAATAATTTTGCCGGCCGGTGTGGCCTAGCGGTTCTAGGCGCCTCAGGTTAGTTAGGTTTAAGTAGTTCTAAGTTCTAGGGGACTGATGACCTCAGATGTTAAGTCCCATAGTGACCACAAGGCAACCTCTCCATCGCACCCCCTTCAGCTTTAGTTATAAGTTGGCACAGTGGACAGGCCCTGAAAAACTGAACACAGATCAATCGAGAAAACAGGAAGAAGTTGTGTGGAACTATGAAAAAAATAAGCAAAATATACAAACTGAGTAGTCAACCGGCATAGGCAACATCAAGGACAATATGAGCTCAGGAGCGCCGTGGTCCCGCGATTAGCGTGAGCAGCTGCGGAACGAGAGGTCCTTGGCTCAAGTCTTCCCTCGAGTGAAAAGTTTAATTTTTTATTTTCAGATTTTGCGAAGCTGCACAGGTACACAGAGCAGTATTGTTTACGTGATCGTGTGTCAATTATCAAAGTTAAGGCACTCACACATAATCAACTTCGCTCTCGAATATTCCGGGACATGTTCAGATTTGCTTGGACATATTGCAGGATTTGACGGTCTACACACGCAAAAATTTGAAAACGTTAAAAACATGTTATGGCAGAATACAGGGAAAACTGTGCGACTGGCAAACTGTTGCATTCATTTGTTGCAGTTTATGTGACAAACTCTTATGTTTTCATCACTTTTTTGTGAGTGATTATCACATCCACAAGAAAACCTAAATCGGACAAGGTAGAAGAATCTTTTTACCCATTCGCCAAGTGTACAAGTTAGGTGAGTCGACAACATATTCCTGTCATGTGACGCACATGCCGTCACTAGTGTCTTGTAGAATATATCAGACGTGTTTTCCTGTGGAGGAATCGGTTGACCTATGACCTTGCGATCAAATGTTTTCGGTTCCCAATGGAGAGGCACTTCCTTTCGTCTACTAATCGCACGGCTTTGCGGAGCGGTCGCAAAACAAAGACACTAAATTTATTACAGTGAACAGAGACGTCAATGAACGAACGGTTACAGATCATAACTTTGCGAACATAAAGAAAGTAAACTTTTCACTCGAGGGAAGACTTGAACCAAGGACCTCTCGTTCTTCAGCTGCTCACGCTAACCACGGAACCACGGCACTCCTGAGCTCACATTGTCCTTAATGTTGCCTATGTTGCGCATGGACTACTCAGTTTGTATATTTTGCTTATTTTTTTCATAGTTCCATACAACTTCTTCCTATTTTCTCGATTGATCAGTGTTCATTTTTTCAAGGCCTATCCACTGTGCCGACTTATAACTAAATCTGAGGGGGTGCGATGGGCAGGTTCCCTTGTCAGAGCCATTTGTTAATAATTTTAATTAAACGTCGGATCAGAAAGTGTTAATAATTTGAATTACATGTTGCATCATAACTAGAAGTGAGAACAGGCTTTCAGGCGTATGGATCAGATGAGTGACAAATAGTATGAGATAACGACCCCTGAAACAAACGAAAGCCGTTTGCTCCTTAGCGACTGACAAAACACGCCAGAGAGAAACTTCTGTGAATGAGTTTCTTAGTTTCGAGTGCACTTACGAAAGAAATATAAAAACAACTATGAGAGTTACTGATTTATGATGCTTAGTTTGCAGTCAGTTCTGAGTATTATTAGTAACTACGCTCCAGTCCCTAAACCTAGATACAGAAATGCGAATCAGACGCATTACGCATTCCAGGCCGTAGCAGCTGCGACTTGGAGACACCAGCTATGGTCACTTCCCAGCCCGCTGTAAGATCACATCGGTTCGTCTTCCTCCTACTGGTATTGTAACTGAGATTTGGCAACAAGGCAATGTATGTTTGGCAACTCTGTGATCCACGAGTTATTTCCTGGTGTGCACGGAATTAAGCCTCAAAGTTCACTTGATTTTACCTGTCATTTCCATTGAATAATCTGAGTTATTATCGCTTTAAGTGTAACAAAAGATTGTAAATTTACGGTTTTCAGCCAGGAAAGTCGTTGCACGTGGAAATCGCAACTAATCTCGTCTTTCAAATAGCGGTTTACGAGTTCTAGCCACTATTGGTCTCGTAAGAGGAAGCTAAGGCACATACTTCTTCGCCAGCTCTGTGGTAACGTGCTGACCTGTGAAAAAGCGTCTGATATGGTTCGCAGTTCTAGTCTCACTGAGTGTGGCGTTTTTATCCCTTCTGTGAAAGAGCTACAAGCAGTCAGATCAAACATTGATAAGGAAATCGCAAGAAAATACTTTCGGCTCATAGTGCAATGGTGAAAAACTTACAATGCTGCACAACAGGTAACGCCTCTTTCCGCTGCTGACAAGCAAATTTTGGGTTTCTAGGAATGCATAACTTTATTTATGAAATGCCACATTTGCATACCTCTTGAGTATGACATAGCATACCAATTAAATACAGACCCAATCAAAATCTAAGTGAGTAGTATTTTACCAATTCGTGACGATAGAGGCACGCTTGTGTACAGATACTCAGTTTTATTAAAACAGACTTTCGTCCTAAGGTTATCGTGGGTAGTTTTATTTCATTTTTCATAATACAGTTCACAGTTTTCGTAAGGTTTCCTTTAATGTTGTTCAAACAATAGTAAGCATGAGAGAGAAAGTAATCATCAACGATATATGCTAATTCTCTGTGTTATCTATAACAGTCTGAAAATGCACATGCAGTTTATTGATTACATGCATGTAGAAAACTTGTTTTGAGTTAAAGCTGTCAAACAAAGTTTGAAGAAGAATTAAATGCCACTGCCAGACGACAGCTAATGTCGAAAATACTTTTCCGACGTATTTTGGCACGATGCGCTCTACCCATACATAATACAAAAGTTTCGAGATGCATGTACTGTCTGGCTGTCTATTAAACCTGAAACGAACAAAATGTCGCAGAAGTTACCCCTTTTTCCACATACGACTATATTGGGTTGAGAAGTGAAGGAAATTATGTTACAAGTTCCAGTAGATTGATAATTTTAGCAGACAGAAGTATTGCGTTTTAAAAAATATAGCAGTGAAAGTACTAGAACTCGCGACATCTTATCTACCGTGCTCGATACTTACCATTACGCCACTAGCTGACACGTAGCTATAATAGCTCCAGAAGTCAGAACAATAACGCCAGAAATTCTGCATTCCACTGCGCTGTGGGATAATGCATATCGCCAGGTCAATACTTATGAGAGACAAGCAGTTATACCTTTCCGTTTGCACTGCACGACGTTTTCAACAAACAGATAGCGCAATAGAGTAGCTCAAGTGGAAAGGAACACTTCCTATTTAAATTTCTGCATCCTACACTGTTGGCTGTTCTGTGTTGGTGGCAGTTACGTGATTTTATTTTGGTGATTACAAAATAAAGTTGAATGCATGCACTGGGTAGCCGAGGCAGCTAGTTCATGGTGATTCGGTCAACCAAGTAAATGAATTTACTAACATGGTGCAAATTGATACAGGGAGCCTGTGTGTCAGAATTCTCAGCTAGTGTGGTACAACGGCGTTATGATAGAAAAATGAGCCACTGAGAAGAGAATATGGTGGTCTGTTGGGCTGATGATAGGTTCATATATCTATGGTCTGGGTTCGATTCCAACTTCGGTCAATGATTTTAGATAGCGAGAGACAGATTCCATTCTCTTCTGGCTACACCAGGTGAAGAAGATATAATGGCATTGTGGTCTGAAATTCACATTAAAAATAATATTCCTTCTCTACCAAGTAGACGTTAGGTTGAGCCACAATAAAGTCTGGAGTGGCGACATGTAACCTTTCTTATACTAGTTATTTATTTCTAGTGACGAAACGAACGCTATGTAGGCTCACAGGACACTTATTCCATCTTTTATCTGAGCTTCTGTATGTCGATAAAATTGGTTCTGAACTGGGAATGCAACTCAGACCGCCCTTAACGCGGAATTAAACCTTCGTGACAATACAGCTCGACTACAATTTGTTGTTTGTTCAAAACTGCAGATTCCTCAACATCTCCACATATTGCGCGTGAATGGGTTCGAATCCTGGCCCCGCACTAATGATTTCATTATGTATTATCAATCTCTAGCATGAGAACACCTATCTGCTGGTGGATAATAATTTCGATTTTTAATGTATTTTCATTCGTTGTCAACACTAACGATATTTGACGTTTTTGACTCCCAGTGAGACACAGAACTATTTGCGAGATCACTGTAAGTTCAAGATGTTATTCCGAGCTGCTGGTGGAGAAAAATTCGGTAGCTTACGTCTCTTTGTGTGTAGTCAACAACGATATGTGTGGAGCTCTATTCCCAGTCAGCACTGAACTCTTCGTCATATTATTTCTAGTTAAAACACGCTCACATGTCGCTGCTGGTGCAACAAACCCATATTATCGTGCGTTTTCTCTAGAATATAACAGCGACAGGTGCCGGGTTGGAGTCCTGGGAAAGAAAAAATTAATGTTTCGTCTCGCTATTTCAGTTAAAACATCTAGCTACTACCGAGAAAATCCGATATGTCACTGTTGATAGTGCTTCGATATCTATCTTATTAGGTTCTGGGTTCGAATTCCTATCCAACACAAAGCTTTACCTCACGGCACTTCAAATAAGTTACTTGTCAAGAAGCAATATTTAATATCTCTCGTAGTTCGTTAACAGGGACAATAGGTGCTGGGTAGGAATTCGCGTCCGTTACAAATGTCTGCGTTATGTAATTAAAAGTTGGTATTTGCTAATTGATACTGTCTAAAATCGAGATATATCACTCTCTGTATGCCTAATCAGGAATGACTGTTAGTTTCCGTCAGTCACGAAATCTGTGCTTAGTCTGCATGACCTGGGTTTGAGTCCATATGCAGAACGAGACGGTTCGTCACGTCATTTGAAGTTCATAGATATCCTCAACTAGATGCTCGTGAATAACTTAAATTTTTAATGTCATTTTGTGTTAAATAATAAGTATGGTATGTTACTTTGAGGAGGAAATCATGAATACGACGAACTTACTACGTGCATTACCTATCTGACGGAATAATTAGAGTGGTATCATTTCAGGTATGTCATTTATCGTAATAAATGTGAGCTTACAAGCCTTAAAAACAGTCTTACCTGTGATAAGGTGTTCCCTGATATTTGTAGTATCGTAGTATTACTTTACATGTTGAGTTATTGCGATACAGAGCAGTGTTTTCTAGTGGTGACTTGTTGGAACCATTTTCAATAGTCAAACGACTGTACCAAGGAGCGATTAGAGGACCTGCGTTATGTGGGTTGCATGCGAACCAGGCGAAATGCAATCAGGTCGTTCGGATACTTTTGAGCACGACTGTACATGTGTGGAACAAATAGGCGGTACGTACGTATGGAGGTAACTTTCTTACAACACGACAGATACAAATTTGAATACAGCGAACAGACACGTCAGTTACCGGACTAATATTTCATAATTTGGTGAAAAACAGGGCACGAAGGAGATTTGGACACAAATCTCCACATTCGCAGTCCAACACCGTGACCAAATAACCACGAGGGCATGGCTGTACTACTATGTTGGATGTTGCAGATCTTGAGCTCGGGTCGTTCACTGTTTCGATTTTGCTTCTTTCGTCACAGTCCAGTACACCTTCTTTCCGTTTTCATGCTTGATCTGTGTTCAGGTTTTGATGGTCTGTCCACTGGGCCATATTACCACTAAATCTGAGGGGGGTGCGATTGGGATTTTCCCTCGTTAGGGACCGGGCTGCCTCTGTTGTCACCAAGATCGTCGAGGGACTTGTAAGAGCGGAGGTCCCCAGCGATGGAATCGATTTTTTGAAACCATCTATACGGTGATGTAAGTCATGGTCCAAGGAACCACACTCTGCCGCCATTCACTCTGGTGGGCTCTCGTTTGCGAGTAATCAACGAAACAAAATTTTAGGGATCTCGCGTTATGCTGTATAGCTTTAAAAATACTGACTATTTGTTAAATGGTTGACTAGGGTAATGGATAACGTACTAACATGGCATGCAAAAGGTTCTCGGTTCGAATTTCGCTAGGTGGATTGAAATTTTTTTATTTTTAAATCTGTAACGAAGTTACTTTCATCACTATTTTTATGCAATTAATTACTTTACACGCATTTTTTTTTTTTTTTGTATTCCTTGGTCGCGTCATTTTAGTTAACGTATGAACTTCCGCTATAGCTCTTGTTTTTTCTTCCTATAATTCTTTTTCCACTTTGAATCTTTATGCATGTGAATTTAATTATTTTTATTTATCTACGATAATGTTTAAATAAGTGCAAATGCCGATCTGTCAATTAAAAAACAAAAAACGAAATGATCCATTTATATTGACTGTGCAGTGCTGTTAAGAATGTAGTTTTCGTTATAAGATGTACCCCTCTTGGATGGCAGTCGTTATAGGAACATTTAAAACATAATTCTTATTGCAGTAAGGACAAAATAAGCGGATGATGATTTTAACTAAATCACGAATTATAAGTTAAATGAAATTCAAGCAAAATGAGGAATAGAAATAATGAAAGCAACAACTTGAATGAAAATGTAAGAGGATAAAATGGAAGAAATTAAATCGAAGTTACTACATGACAGTAATCAAAAGCACACGGACAAAGATTCCAAATGGAAAAAGACAGATAGGAAGAAAAATGAGAGTATGTTATGTGTTTCATACGATAAGTAATATGATGTGACAAATAAATAGGAAAAACTACGTTTAAACCATTTAATTGAATAAAAATAATGATAAAAGTCATTTCGATAAAGATTTAAAAATAAAGATTCCATTGTACCTGAGGAGATTCGAACCAACAATCTTTTACATGACACATTAGTATTTTAACCATTACGCTATGCAAGAAGTCCTTGAACTGCTTCGATTTATAAGATTGTAGAGCATCAAGCGAAATTCCGAAATTTTGTTTCGTCGATTATTCGCAAACAAGGGACCACCAGGCTTAATGGCTACAGGGTATGATTCCTTGGACCTTGACTTAAGTCACCCTATACATGGTTTCAAAAAGCCAATACCACCGTTTGGGGATCTTTCCTTGTTAGTGCCACGGAACCGTCAACCTGCCGCACGCACCTGGTGCCGATCACAGTCGTCTCCCTTCCACCCCCTAACCGCCCCCCCTCCCCCAGGACTTAGTACCACAGCACCAGCTGTCGTCGGACTCCTGCTAGAGAGTAGTGGGTCGAATCCCGTGCACAGCGGTCTGCACACCGCTGCAGCGAAAGCGTGCGGAACCGAGGGGGGATTCCATCCGCCATCGCCGACGGGTATACGGCTGATGTCGCGACCGTTGCGTATAGAGGTCGCTGGACGGCTGCGGGCCTGCCGACAGCAATGGACGGCGCCTACGCAGCACCGTCACAGCCGAACGGAAGCCGCCGCCCACACGTTACTGCGGGCCACGGTCAACAGAGTGAGGCGTGTTCTGCCCCGCAGAACCACGACAAAGCATACAGCAAGAATGGATAAGGCTTTCTCTATCATCAACAGTCTTTCCATTGCGCCCTTTGATGCTTCACCACCACCACCATTCACCCCGCCGCGTTCAACTCCACCCTTCAGAGTGGTGTCAGCAGGGGATCTTCGAGCCTGTTGCCACGCTGTTTGGTGACAGAGGAGGAAGTAACAGCGCCAACTGGCGCCGTCTGTGGATGAATAAGATGACTCGACGACTGCATGGGTGCAGTTTCGTCGACGTGTGGTGGGGTGAGTAGAGTCTTCTTTATTCTTCTTCTTCTTCTCCTCCTTTTTTCCCCGACTGCAAGTGTTGTGGCAAGTCTGTGGATTGTACCAAGGGTTGAGATACACGTGGATGTTCAGCGTATGACAGATGAACGCGGCAGCATTTTTTGAGAAAGCGTAAATACAAGTGTTACTTTCGCCTGATTCACATGGCCAATATGGGTGTCTTCGGCAAGAGGTGTGGCTCACCGGAGTGAAGTACAGTCGTTGTAGAAGATGTTCAGATGTGTGTGAATTCTTAAGGGACCAAACTGCTTAGGTACCCGGTCCCTAGAGGTACTGTAAGTAGGCTGTTTAGGTTCTTATATTAGTAACGCCGCCGACACGTAGCGCTCTCTGTATGAAAATCACTGGCTGTGCTGTGTGCAGTCTGTGGCTAGTTTTCATTGTTGTCTGCCATTGTAGTGTTGGGCAGCGGCAGCTGGATGTGAACAGCGCGTAGCGATGCGCAGTTGGAGGTGAGCCGCTAGCAGTGCTGGATGTGGGGAGAGAGATGGCGGAGTTTTGAAATTTGTTACACTGGATGTCATGAACTGCTATATATATTATGACTATTAAGGTAAATACATTGTTTGTTCTCTATTAAAATCTTTCATTTGCTAACTATGCCTATCAGTAGTTAGTGCCTTCCGTAGTTTGAATCTTTTATTTAGCTGGCAGTAGTGGCGCTTGCTGTATTGCAGTAGTTCGAGTAACGGAGAGTTTTGGTGAGGTAAGTGATCTGTGAAAGGTATAGATTAATGTTAGTCAGGGCCATTCTTTTGCAGGGATTTTTGAAAGTCAGATTGCGTTGCGCTAAAAAAATATTGTGTGTCAGTTTAAGCACAGTCATGTATAATTTTTCTAAGGGGATGTTTCAGTACACACTACTTAAACTAACTCACGCTAATAACAACACACACACACCCATGACCGAGGGAGAACACGAACCTCCGGCGGGAGGGGCCGCGCACTCCGTGACATGACGCCTCAACTCACGCGGCCACTCCGCGCCGCCGTTGTAGAAGGGTACAGTCGATGTAGAAGGGTACATCGGTTGCTCTCGCAACACTTTCCAGACATTCGTATGAGAAACATTTACTTGCTAAGCTAATCTTCGTGTGCAGGCAGGGGTCGTATGCACAGAACCCAGAATCTGCCACTCTACATCTGGAGTGACAGATCTTGGCCGCACCTTCTCCAAACTAGAGATTTCTAGGCAATAGTGTAACAGTACAGCAATGCGTCTCTTGTACTGTTTACATGCAGCACGTTACGTTTATTTATGTTCAGAGTCCATATCCAAGCCCTGCATCAATCTTCATACTCCGCAGGTCTTTCTGCATTTGACTACAGAGTTTTCGCATTGCAACCTTCCTGTTCTAACGCAAGGACTTTTTGGCGGCACAAGATGCACAGGGCGTGGCCACAACAGCTATAGTGACCACTTCCGATCACAAAGAAAGACAGATGTGGATATGAAGGCGCAGGTCATCAGCACACCGCTCTCCCGGCCGTATGTCAGTTTACGAGACCCGAGCTGCTACGCCTCAGTCAAGTAGCTCCACAAGGGCTGAGTGCACCCCGCATGCCCACAACGCACAGGAGACTTCATGGTCACCCATCCCAATGATAGCCAAGCCCGACAGCGCTTAACTTCGGTGATCTGACGGGAACCAAATAGCTCAAATGGCTCTGAGCACTATGGGACCTAACATCTGCGGTCATCAGTCTCCTAGAACTTAGAACTACTTAAACCTAACTAACCTAACGACATCAGACACATCCATGCCCACGGCAGGATTCGAACCTGTGACCGAAGCGGACGCGCGGTTTCGGACTGAAGCGCCTAGAACCGCTCGGCCACAACGGCCGGCTGGCAGGAACCGGCGTTACCAGTGCGGTAAGGGTGTTGGTATCACAAAGAAAGAGAGCTAAATAAAGTTAATTTGATAATTCTAACCACAGATTCGAATCGCCTACAAAATTTCTAACTCATTGGTAAGAATTTGAGAACGGACGGTCCTTTGATTAGCAAGTCATTAAGCTAAATCGGTCGTTTTATGCAGTTACAGTGATTTTCCCGACCCAACGATTGTCATCGATGGTCTGCTTATATGGACGATCTTCAAATGGAGGGACCGAAAAATTTTCACCTTCTCCGTCCGGTTAATGCAGAAAAAGCTCAAAACGGTAAATTACCTTAACAGTTTCTGCCCGTAACGTTTGAATGTAAGGTGAAGCAACGCGGTGGCGTAAGTATACCAGTTTTTTCCCGTTCGGAGAATTCGTGCCGAAACTAGTGTCCCAACCTGAGCGGCAAAGAGACCGAGCCGCCCTCCCGGGCGCGGCTGCACCAACTGTTCGTTCCCTCCCTCCGCCATGTTGGCTGCTGGGGTCTACTTGTGAAATGTGAACGTACACTGCCGTGCGGCGCCCGAGTTTACAAATAATACGCTCGAGGGCCATTCGATTGCTGATGTTGGACGGCTTCACTTCATGGGAAGTAGTCCAGATGGCTCTGAGCACTATGGGACTTAACTGCTAAGGTCATCAGTCCGCTATAACTTAAAACTATTTAAACCTAACTAACCTAAGGACATCACACATATCCACGCCCGAGGCAGGATTCGAACCTGCGACCGTAGTGGTCGCGCGGTTCCAGACTGTAGAGCCTAGATCCGCTCGGCCACCCCGGCCGGCACGGGAAGTAGTAACGGCCGGCACGGGAAGTAGTTACGCGTAAGATACCCTCTTCTTGTTATTTAAGCCTTGTCTCTCAGCATGTAACACCTGGCCGTTAATTAGGGCGGTCTGAGTAGATGAGTATGATTCGCGTTCGGAAGCTTGCAGCAATCATGTTGGCTGCTACGGACCAATTAGGCCGCTTGTACAGCGACCACCCGGCATCGGAACCTCACGAATCGTAATGAGGCAAGCTTTGTCGTTCAGCCCATGTTCCTTTTTTCGGTACATTTATCTCATGGCTAGTTTCTTATCATTCTGTCGTTCAATCATTGCTCGCTCTCTAGGGAGAGGACGTAATCTCGTTTAACTGCAGTGTGTTTTGATGTGTTTTCATGTGTTCATTCCTTGTCCTACAGCAAGGTGGCTTCGTGCCAACTCACTCAGATAAGGTGCATACAAGAAAACGTACGACAGGGATACCTCACATTCGTGTGTTTTACTGCGATATATACATTGAAGAGCCAAAGAAACTGGTATACCCGCCGAATATCGTGTAAGGCACCAGCGAGCACGTCGAAATGCCTCAACACGACGTCTCATGGACTCGACTTATGTCAGAACTAATGCTGCAGGAAACTGACACCATGAATCCTGCAGGGCTGTCCATAAATCCGCAAGAGTACGAGGGGTTGGATATCTCTTCTGAACAGCACGATGCAAGGCATCCCAGATATTCTCAATAATGTTCATATCTGGTGAGTTTGACGGCCAGCGGAAATGTTTGAACTGAGAAGAGTGTTCCTGGAGCCACTCTGTACCAATTATGGACCTGTGGCGTGTTGCATTCTTCTACTGGAATTGCCCAAGTTCGTCGGAATGCACAATGGACATGAATAAACGCAAGTGATCAGGCAGGATGCTTACGTACTTGTCACCTGTCACAGTCGTATATGGACTTATCAGGAGTCCCATATCACTCCAACTGCACACGTCCCGCACCATTACAGAGCCACCACCAGCTTGAACAGTGCCTTGCTGACATGCAGGGTCCACGGATTCGTGAGGTTGTCTCTATACGTCCATCCGCCCGATACAATCTGAAACGAGACTCGTCCGACCAGGCAACATGCTTTCCAGTCATCAACAGCCCAATGTTGGTGCTGACAGGCCCAGGCGTGGCGTAAAGCTTTGTGTCACACAGTCACCAAGGGTACATAAGAGGGCCTTCGGCTCCGAAAGCCTATATCGATGACGTTTCGTTGAATGGTTCGCACGCTGGCATTTGTTGATGGACCAGCATTGAAATCTGGAGCAATTTACGGAAGGGTTACACGTCTGTCACGTTGAACGATTCTCTTCAATCTGGCTCCGTTCTTGCAGGATATTTTTCCGGCCGCAGCGATGTCGGAGATTTGATGTTTAACCGGATTCCTGAAATTCACGGCACACTCGTGAAATGTTCTGTTGTTACAGATACATGAAAAAGCATGATGTTAAATGTGCAGGAGAGGATAGCGGTTGTGACGCGGAGGTTACACACGTTGTCGTGTGGTGAAATTCGGACGAGATTTTATCGCCGACTGATAAGGCACTTCAATAAATAATGAACAAGTTTAAGCGCACTTGTGCCGTGAAGAACGAGCCCGGACAATTCCGTCTATCAGCTTCTGCTGACCGAATTGAAGAGATTATAATATCCATTGAACGCAGTTGAAAATCGGTGCGGAGATCGTCTCAGGAAGTGGACATTCCACCCCCGATGGTCCATAAAGCGTTGCGATAGACGCTTAAAACAACGCCTTACCATATGCAGATTCTCCACCATTTACATGACGAGGATTTGGCGGAGCCTATGAACACGTACCTGGATCTGCTTGAACCAGATGAAAATCGCAGCATCCTCAACCAGATCCTATTCAGCGACTAGGCAACCTTCCACAAATATGGAAAGCTTAACAGAAATAACTACATCATCTGGGATTACGCCTCATCATTAGAGAACCTGGAATTCTAGCGAAACTTCTCCAAAGTTAATGTGTTAATTGGAATATTCTTTGAGCAAATCTATAGCTCATTCCACTTCGTCGAAAAGTCTATCAATGCGTAAATGTATCTGGATATGCTTCTGCTACAACTTGTGTAGGATGAACGTGTGAATAATGTTTACTTCCAACAGCACGGAGCACTATGCTATTATGACATAAATGTGCGTACGTTTTTGAATGATGTGTTTCCTGGAAGATGGATTGGAGGCGCACGACCGATAATGTGGGCGGCGCGTTCTCCCGACCTCACACCCATGGACTTCCTCGTCTAGCGTTTCATCAAGTAACGTATGTTTCGCACATCAACTCAATGGCGGAGCTCCGAGACCGAGCCAGGCAAGCTTCGGCAGCTATAACACCACAAATGCTCCGGAATGGCTTTCGTGCCACAAGTGGCAGATGGAAGTTGTGTCGGGATGTTAATAATTCTCATGTCGAATGCATCTGTGATAAAAATATGCCACCATAAATATTAAGAATAGAATAAATATTCCAACAAAATCGTTAATTAATTTCTGTACACCCAGCATATACTCCGCACGCTAATCTTCATAGCGTGTGGCAGAGGATAATTTAGGTATCCAAACATTTTACCTTTTCCTACTCCATTCACGAAGCTTCCTCCGATGTCCACCAGATCGTTCACATATACTCGTACAGTGATCAATAACGCTCGTTGGGAACACCCGCGAAATAACTTCTATATCTGATGATTGTGCTCCGTTAAAAGCGACGTGCTGAGTTCTATTTACCGGAAACTTCTGTAGTTTTTCATAAAACTGGTCCGTTATTCTGTAAGTTCGTATATTGTTTGTTATGCGATAGTGCAGAACTGTATTGAATAGCTTCCGGAACTGTTTACAATATAAAATCAGTGTCGTGCAATAGACAGCTGGAGTCAATTGATACAGCGGACACTGAAGCGTATTCAGACTGGAACCTATTGCCGTGTCCGGTACGGGTCATTACTTCCAACAGACAGATACGGTCTGCGCATTTTAAATACTGGCGTCGTAACAACAGAGGGCTTAGTCATTAATTAATGTGGTGTTTGTGAGTTGCAAATGTGGACAGTTATTTCAGGTAATCTGTTAATTCAAGAGCCATTTTTTAGCTTTGTGTAGTACCAAGTTATAAATACTGAAAATCATCCTAGTTTGACTTCTGAATGCGGATGGTTGAAATGGCTCAAAGCAAAATAGAACTTAACATCTGAGGTCATCAGTCCCCTAGACTTGGAACTACTTAAACCTAACTAACCTAAGGAAATTACAAACATTCATGTCCGAGGCGGGATTCGAACCTGCGACCGTAGTAGCAGCGTGGTTCGGGACTGAAGCGCCTAGTACCGCTCGGCCACAGCGACCGGCGAATTCGGAAGACATAATTAATTGCTAAATCATGTGTGTAGCGTATGTAGTGCAACGAACTGTTTAGTTGATCAAGTAATGAAGGCAGAAAAGTTCTCCTTGGATGACTTAAAAGAGAGTGGTGACTACTCCCAAATGGCATATGTCACAGATACACACATGCAAGCGCACGCACGCCCACACACTCATACACACACACACACACGCACGCATGCGCGCGCACACACACACACACACACACACACACACACACACACACACACACAGAGAGAGAGAGAGAGAGAGAGAGAGAGAGAGAGAGAGAGAGAGTACTCCTTTTGATTTTCGCGTTCCGGGCGAGAAACAGTCATTAATCTCTGCCACACGAGAAAGTTACGACTCGTAGCTGCCTGGCGCCGTGGCTCCAGGCTGTTAATGTCGGTGATACGAATTTTATTTAGCACAGGCGTAACGAGGATGTCTGACGTTAAAGGCGCACGAGAGGACTGGCGTTCGCACGTGGGCAGAGCCTTTGATGTTACGACTGCCCGCCACCAGAAACTGTTTATCGCCTACGAAGTAAAAAGAGTGTGGAAGTAACTGTATTGTTACTTCTACGATGCCTTCTGCGTAGAAGGGCCAACCTTACCACTGCTGGCTATTCGGAGTCTACGTAAGCGTAAAGTAATAACGGAGAGCAAACTGGCAACGAGTTTTCTGTGCGCCAGATGGTAATCATCGATCGCTTCATCAACGCCTCGTTGCGCTTAACAGTCGCAATGAATAGATTTTGCAAAATCATCCTTAGTCATATTTACTGTCCTCAACCATAAATTCTTTCTGATTTACCACCACCTGCTATTCTTCCATGCCATATTAGTTCCAAACAAGCTTCGCAACTGATGTAATGAAATTATAGACCATCAATCGCAAAGCTGCAATTACATACGTGGAAACGAAGCCAATAACCGCTACTACAAGCTAAAGAAAAAAATAACAGAGATAATCGACAAGCGGTGATCGAACGAACAATAGTCGATTCATGGGGCAACTTTAATCAAGGAACGAAGTCTACAGTCGACGAGTTTTTAAACACATTTCAGGGCATATATCTTCCACAGCTTCACTTTATTTCTTAATTCATTACTGGTTTAGAGGCTGAAGCCTTTCAATGTCATACGTAAGTCCATGCTCCTTGAAACGAGGCCGTCAATGGTACAGTACGGGTAGTAATTGCCCGACAATATTGTGAATGGTGAAATAGTTCGTTAACAACTTTCCAGGCATACTCATCTCCCTTCGGTAAAGAAGCTGCTTAACTGAAGCGACACTGAGCTTTGGAAAATTTATCAGTAACAAGCTGCCCTCAAAGATAGTGTAAAGTAAACCCCGAACAATGATGCAACTATACATTCTTCACATAAATGAAACGTTGCGAGGGAACCACCGAACAACACCAATTTACCAACGAACCACGTAAATGTTTTAATTATATCTTGTTACAATTTACAATTTAAATTTTTACCGGAGTGGAATTGATATTTGTTGCACAGCACAAATGGCATACATTACAAATGTCGGTTGTAGATTAAAATGAAGCAAGAAAACTGCAAATAAAACAGTTTTTCTGCATCAGTCACTTATTAATTTTGCCACTGTGTGTTTCGATCGTCCACACTGTCATCTTCCAGTGGAGAATTGTTTACTTACATAGCTGGTGTTGCGGAAGAGCACAGACTACTTTTCATAAGCCAGTCCTTTTCATTTAAATGTGGAAAAGTGTATGTCAAGAGAACAGTTTGTTAGTGTATCAAGTGATGCTTTGCTAATCCATGGCACTTGTAAATTGCCTGTGGCAAAGAGGTGTGTCAAAGTTAAGTAAACCTTTTATTTATTTATGCAATAATGTGAACTAATATTTCATGTATTCTAGTTTAATGTGCCACCTCACCGAGCAGTCACAGAACCCACAGTTGTGGCGGGGCGATTGTAGTTTCGACTGGCCACAACAGTAAGAAGAATTCACTGTCAGAAATTCATTGTTTTTAAAATTAAAAGTACTTTTTCTAAAAAGCAATTTTTATCATTAGCTACTGTGAAAAGACGTCTGTAGCACGTCATCTTCGTAGTGTAGCAATTTTAATTGCCAGTAGTGTATATGTTTAAGCATGCATTTCTCATGAGGTTCCCGTAATTTTTTTTTAAATTCCTGTATATCTAATAGACGAAGGCGTTTGTCTGAGAATAACAGAGTGGTTTTGGGCGACTATTCCGTCGCTGTGTGATACTATGATGGTTGTTTACGAAAGAGTGAACCAATCATTTCTTTGACGATATCAACTTTGTGGTGACATATGGGGTACGAATTTCGAGTAATTTCTATAAAAAACGAGTTGTTAAAATTTTATCTGTGGTTCTTTTTCGCCACTGTCTTAGTTTACGCTTATTGAGCTGTTGTACTTGTTATAATAAAAGTTCGCTCGCGCTCTCTGTTCATGAACAAAAATTAACTCATGTGGCCTTTAGATATCATTATTATAAGGAATATTGCAGGTTACAGTACCACATGTTGACTATCTTACTGCAGTTCTGTTTCTGCAGTGCAGCTTGTTATCGTAAGAAATTAACGACTCGACTTGATTTACTAGTTAAGCTCTGCAGAGTGAAGAAAGAACATAAAAAATTCGCGACTAACGTAACCGGCCACAGAAAAGAATTTAAAGTTTGCCTAGCTTTGACCTTTCAGTGGAAATCATTTTCTTCACGCTAACTTAATTAACAACTACTCCCCTCATTCCAAAAGGCATTAGCTGGTCCAAGTCGGTTTAAATGCACACGGTTCCGCGACCTTGTAACTGACTGGCTGTCTTTCTGCGACCGTAGCTCCACACCTTTGCACTTCCCACCTACGGCTACCTGGGAAATTTTGCTCGTTCTTGATGTCCATTACCCTGCTCTGACCTTGTGGTCAGGTTTTTTCCCTTAATCCTGCCAATTAGCAGCGTGTTGCTGTCATAACTACAGTAATAAATTATCTCAAGTTTTACAGTTTCATATGCCCGTCTTCACTAAGATAGCAGGGTTAGGCCTTGAGTCGCCAGAGGCGGCCTGATAACATCGGCCGATAGATTGGTTCAAATGGCTCTGAGCACTATGGGACTTAACTTCTAAGGTCATCAGTCCCCTAGAACTTAGAACTACTTAAACCTAAATAACCTAAGGACATCACACACATCCATGCCCGAGGCAGGATTCGAACCTGCGACCGTAGCGGTCACGCGATTCCAGACTGTAGCGCCTTTAACCGCTTGGCCACCCCGGCCGGCTGATAGATTGGTAACAGTGCGTGATCACGGAGTTTATCTTAGGTTAAAATATGTTTTATCAATGTGTTTGGAACATATTTTAAATTGCTTTGGCGAGATGGACTCCACAATGCGTCCGTGCTTAGAGTCGAGTGCTGCACTGTGGCTTTCGCTATTAAAAAGACGCCGAATGGGTGTAAATGAACTGTATCTGTCTCGAAAAGAACGTGGCGAGTACTGTACACTCTTTTCTCAGTCCTGGTATAACCAGTTTTATGAATATACATGAGAGGAAGAGAAGGTACTATTACATACTCAAGATGGTTAGTGGGACATTGAAAAGCGAGATTACGAACACCTGCGTAACTTCATATACATTGAGCAATATTTCGTTTCACCTTCAGTGACTGTCATTCAGTGTTCGTGTGAAAAACAAACATAAATTTTAGAATAAAATACTCTGAAAACCTAAATCACTGAAAAGTGGAAACATCTACACCAAATTTGCAAACGACCTCACGTAACAGAATGACCAACCTGTTGGCATAAAAAGACCAATAAACGGGAATAGTAATTTGTAGACAGCTAACGCCCACCAACCAAAATCCAAAAATAAGGCACTACAGCAACTTGAAGCATAAGATACGCCATCTTTCTCTCTCGAACCAATTACTTTTTGAGGCTATAATTTACTCTTTAAATTTCCGATATACAATTTACTTACGTGAGGTTTCCAATAAAGTTGCGATTTCAGTCCATAGACTCCGAGCTATATACCGATTATGTGTTCCATTCTACTTTCTTAACAGTTTCTTGTAGTCCATATTTATTACGTGAGGACGTCATCCGATTCGACTGAAGAAAACAAACTGATTTGAATTTCACTCTCTGTACTTCCGAGCGGATCGGCTACGTTGTGACCGCTCACGTAGTGGCGTACTTATTTCAAAAGATCGGCCGACTTCGGCCGACGTCGGTCGTCGGCGGAATCCACCGATGGCGGTGCCACTGTGAGCGCAGTCTCACACGTATCTGACAGCAGTGACGATAATGTTTTTCCTACAGGGATGTTTCTCCTTGGAAAAGAGGCATTACAAGTGGATACCTCCCGCTGTGAGCGTTGTAAGTCGCAACGAAAGAGTCCCACACATTCCTGCGCGTCGCTGGTGCAACAAGCATCCTCGCTTCGCCACAAACAGAAAACCGGCGGCCAGATATTATTTCTTATTCTCCCATTACACCGTGCACGGCGAAGGCAGAGATTCTTGTCTTTTCGAGCCTCGCGGAGAAAACGGCCGTCTGAAGAATTTCAAACATGACTGTGTTTCCTGTTTATATTGTACTCGACAGTGGCATGGAACTGTAAATGGATACAAACGGTCTGCTATTATGGTTTTGAGTAATCCCGAAGCCTTCCTTTTTTGTTACTTTAGGTACGACTAATTTGCTTTAAGTTTTCATGTACGACGATATTCATATTCTCAGTCTGTGAGACAATGTAAATGCATTCAAGAAACAGTTTCATGATCATCTTTCATCAAGGATTCATCCAATTCTTCTTTGTACCACCTTCTGGTATTTTGCTCTGTCCGTATTCTCCTCGGCTGACCGATATTCCACCTTCTATCTTTTGACCTTAACTTCAGCAATATCTTTGGTGTTCTGGTTTCTTGCTTTTATGCTACGTACTCTTCCCATTTGTTACTGTACTCTACTTCATATCCTTCATTCAGATTAAATATACGTCATTCTTTCGTGATATCTATATTTTCTCTCCTATTACGTACCGCGTAACTAATTACTATTCTCAGAAATCTCATGTCTGTACTTTTGATATGTCGTTTTACAGGTATCCATCTTACAGCAAAAAGTACAGATATAAGTGGAAAGAGCATAAAACAAGAAACCAGAACATCACAGTTACTGCTAAAGTATATCATTTTTGTTATGGTCTTTTTTCACATTATTCGTTTAATTTGTAGGTTTCCATTCATTTACTGTTTTTTCCTCCCTATGCAGATCACTCAGTTTCTACATCCATATTTCACCCAGCGTTCTCTACAATCTGTGTCACAAAATCCAATTCATACCTTCCGATGAACAAACCCCCCTCTGCTCCTTCTTGTACCGCATTATTTAGCTCAAATGTATCACAGACCTCTCATTCCTGCAACTCAGCATTCCCCTTACATTCGTTTCTTCGCTTAATTTTGCTGACGCCTGTTTACTCTTTTGACTGTTTATTCACTTTTTCTTACTTTTTCCTGAATCATAGTATTTCATGTGGTTTCAGTTTCTTTTTCTTCATTAATATAATATTTGAAATTTGCTACTCTTCGCCTTTTATTACATGCTTCTTTTAACCTGCTCCATGTAACCAGAATTAAGAAAGCAGCTGATCTCGATCATGCTGTAAGCTTACAGATACACAGGCTGAGCGAAATAAAACCGGCACAGAAAGTTTTTCATGCGCTTTAAGATAGGTCAGCAAGCTTACATCATCCACATTGGGAGCAAATGGTGTGAGCTAAGTTGCCTATGTTAAGGTTCATGAAATATTTTCTGAGCCATTTTTACGATGGCGTGTTGGAAAGTAATTCATCGATTTTTTTATATACTCTTAAAGCTGATGGTCGTCCACCATAATAAGAAGCCTGACACTTAACTACATCTCCAGTGCGTGTGTTCAGGCTCTCCTCTCCAACCCCAGGATCGATTTCAAGCAAAGTTGGTACACAAACAGCAGGCCTCATGAGTGTCAGCACTGCGGAGTTTATAACTTCCTATGTCCAATAGGAGCAGAGATACTGGCTGAATCTTTTTTTTTCCGCACTTCGCATATAGGCTACCTTGCATGGAAGGTATGTTGTGTAGGAACACTATTAGCCTGCCAAATCAGACAACTTTATAGGGCAGCCCACATGTGAGGGACAAGAAACTGTTTTCTGTGCCCCAAAATGTAGGCTGCCCTGCATAACAAGTATGTTGTGGCAGTAGTATCGGTCTGCTTCACTGAACTGTATTGCAGGGCTTACAAGTGCCAATGTGCATGGCTGGAGACAGGTTGAGATGGTTAGTGGAGGGCTGAACAGAACGAGGGGGAGGAGGAAAAGACAGAGAGAGGGGAGGGAAGAAGATGTATGAAGCAGGTGGAAGGTGTATAGAGGTGATGGGCAGGTGTAAAAGGAAGAAGGGGAGGCAGAGATGGAAAGAGAGAAGGTGAGGAGGATATGGTCAGAGGGATGGCAAAGGAAGATATTGTCATAGAGAGGAAGTGGAGGAAATGGACAAAGAAAGAGGGAGGAGATGAAGAGACAGAGACAGTGGACAGTAGGAATAGACAAACAGAGACAGACAGATGACGTGGACAGACAGGGGGAGGAAGAGGTGAACACACATACACGGGCGAAGCTGAGGGGAAAGGCTAGTAATGAAATAAATAAATTTGTAATATATGTCATACATGTGTTTAAAAATGCAGTAAGTCTCCTCTGGGGCATTATGTAATGAAATCGGCTTTTATGGAATGAGTGAAGAAGTTTTATTGCCTGGCCTCCTTTTTCTATTGTTGTGAAAGTGTTCCATGAAAAATAACTCATATTCATTGAATGGTACTACCTTATTTACCAAGAGGAAGAAATTTCAGTTGTATTTACTGTGGTGTCTTAATGTATATGACGAAGTTACTTAATTTTGAGAAGTGCTAAAAGTTAGAAATAAACGCCAATAAAATTCTTCAGCATATGTGACTGCATTCTATATGTAAAGTTCTCCTACGTTTCGATCACTGTTGCATACGGACTTCCTTACGGCGGTTTTCTTAAACAACCAGAGGATGGACATTTGCATCAGTGGTCGAATCGTCGGAAAATTTTACATATTGACAATGCTGTCACATCCCCTGAAGAAATTCGCAGATGGTGCAGTGGCTACGCAAGTCTGGTTTTATAATACCGCAACGACATGAAGTTACAAAAGAATAGACCAGCCGCGGTGGTCTAGCGGTTCTGGCGCTGCAGTCCGGAACCGCGGGACTGCTACGGTCGCAGGTTCGAATCTTGCCTCGGGCATGGGTGTGTGTGATGTCCTTAGGAGAGTGCTCCAGCCGTCATGCGAAATCCAACACCAGACCGTCACTCCAGGTGGTGGTCCAGTGTATGACAGACACGTGCAGACAGACACGTTGGCCGCAGGGCCACAGCTGGCCTCCTCCTAACCAATTCGCAGCCATCACCGGCACTGAGGGAGAACGAGCTTTCATCAAAAACCACAACAGCCCTCCACTCTGTCCTCCAATAAGATCTCGCTTGAGAACATTGAAGTCGTATGTGGCGGTGGTTCGGGGTCGCTATAATGCACGTTACAGGGCGTCTGGCCCTGAGTCATCGATTTGTAACCGTTTGGCCGTTCGGTGCCTGCTCTGCCTGCGACTGTACATTCTCGTGACCACCACTGCCAGTAAGCGTGTGCAATAGCTACATTCCTGCCAAGTCTTTCTGCAGTATCGCAGAAGGAACATCCACCGCTTCTTGTATTCCTACACTACTGGACATTAAAATTGCTACACCAAGAAGAAATGAAGATGATAAACGGGTATTCATTGGACAAATATGTTAAACTAGAACTCACATGTGATTACATTTTCACGCAGTTTGAGTGCATAGATCCTGAGAAATCAGTATCCAAAACAAATGGCCGTAATAACGGCCTTGATACGCCTGGGCAATGAGTCAAACACAGCTTGTACAGGTACAGCTGCCCATGCAGCTTCAACACGATACCAAAGTTCATCAAGAGTAGTGACTGGCGTATTGTGACGAGCCAGTTGCTCGGCCACCATTGACCAGACGTTTTCAGTTGGTGAGAGATCTGGAGAATGTGCTGGCCAGGGCAGCAGTCGAACATTTTCTCTATCCAGAAACGCCCGTACAGGATCTGCAACATGCGGTCGTGCCTTATCCTGCTGAAATTTAGGGTTTGGAAGTGATCGAATGAAGGGTAGAGCCACGGGTCGTAACACATCTGAAATGTTACGTCCGCTAAGTGCCGTCAATACGAACAAGAGGTGACCGAGACGTGTAACCAATGGCACCCCATACCATCACGCCGGGTAATACGCCTGTATAGCGATGACGAATACACGCTTCAAATATGCTTTCACGACGATGTCGCCAAACACGAATGAGACAATCATGATGATGTAAACAGAACCTGGATTCATCCGAAAAAATGACGTTTTGCCATTCGTGCACCCAGGTTCGTCGTTGAGTACACCATCGCAGGCGCTCCTGTCTGTGTTGCAGCGACAAGGGTAACCGCAGCCATGGTCTCCCAGGGGATAGATAGTCCATGCTACTGCACACGTCGTCGAACTGTTCGTGCAGATGTTTATTGTTGTGCAAACGTCCCCATCTGTTGACTTAGGGATCGAGACGTGGCTGCACGATCCGTTACAGCCATGCGGATAAGGCGCACGTCATCTCGACTGCTAGTGTGTAAGTAGGCTGTTTAGGTTCTCATATTGGTAACGCCGCCGCCACGTAGCGCTCTCTGTATGAAAATCACTGGCTGTGCTGTGTGCAGTCTGTGGCTAGTTTGCATTGTTGCCTGCCATTGTAGTGTTGGGCAGTTGGACGTGAACAGCGCGTAGCGTTGCGCAGTTGGAGGTGAGCCGCCAGCAGTGGTGGATGTGAGGAGAGAGATGGCGGAGTTTTGAAATTTGCAATCCTGGATATCATGAACTGCTATATACACTCCTGGAAATTGAAATAAGAACACCGTGAATTCATTGTCCCAGGAAGGGGAAACTTTATTGACACATTCCTGGGGTCAGATACATCACATGATCACACTGACAGAACCACAGGCACATAGACATAGGCAACAGAGCATGCACAATGTCGGCACTAGTACAGTGTTCGCAGCAATGCAGGCTGCTATTCTCCCATGGAGACGATCGTAGAGATGCTGGATGTAGTCCTGTGGAACGGCTTGCCATGCCATTTCCACCAGGCGCCTCAGTTGGACCAGCGTTCGTGCTGGACGTGCAGACCGCGTGAGACGACGCTTCATCCAGTCCCAAACATGCTCGATGGGGGACAAATCCGGAGATCTTGCTGGCCAGGGTAGTTGACTTACACCTTCTAGAGCACGTTGGGTGGCACGGGATACATGCGGACGTGCATTGTCCTGTTGGAACAGCAAGTTCCCTTGCCGGTCTAGGAATGGTAGAACGATGGGTTCGATGACGGTTTGGATGTACCGTGCACTATTCAGTGTCCCCTCGACGATCACCAGTGGTGTACGGCCAGTGTAGGAGATCGCTCCCCACACCATGATGCCGGGTGTTGGCCCTGTGTGCCTCGGTCGTATGCAGTCCTGATTGTGGCGCTCACCTGCACAGCGCCAAACACGCATACGACCATCATTGGCACCAAGGCAGAAGCGACTCTCATCGCTGAAGACGACACGTCTCCATTCGTCCCTCCATTCACGCCTGTCGCGACACCACTGGAGGCGGGCTGCACGATGTTGGGGCGTGAGCGGAAGACGGCCTAACGGTGTGCGGGACCGTAGCCCAGCTTCATGGAGACGGTTGCGAATGGTCCTCGCCGATACCCCAGGAGCAACAGTGTCCCTAATTTGCTGGGAAGTGGCGGTGCGGTCCCCTACGGCACTGCGTAGGATCCTACGGTCTTGGCGTGCATCCGTGCGTTGCTGCGGTCCGGTCGCAGGTCGACGGGCACGTGCACCTTCCGCCGACCACTGGTGACAACATCGATGTACTGTGGAGATCTCACGCCCCACGTGTTGGGCAATTCGGCGGTACGTCTACCCGGCCTCCCGCATGCCCACTATACGCCCTCGCTCAAAGTCCGTCAACTGCACATACGGTTCACGTCCACGCTGTCGCGGCATGCTACCAGTGTTAAAGACTGCGATGGAGCTCGGTATGCTACGGCAAACTGGCTGACACTGACGGCGGCGGTGCACAAATGCTGCGCAGCTAGCGCCATTCGACGGCCAACACCGCGGTTCCTGGTGTGTCCGCTGTGCCGTGCGTGTGATCATTGCTTGTACAGCCCTCTCGCAGTGTCCGGAGCAAGTATGGTGGGTCTGACACACCGGTGTCAATGTGTTCTTTTTTCCATTTCCAGGAGTGTATATTATGATTTTTCAACACTATTAAGGTAAATACATTGTTTGTTCTCTATCTAACTCTTTCATTTGCTAACTATGCCTATCAGTAGTTAGTGCCTTCTGTAGTTTGAATCTTTTATTTAGCTGGCAGTAGTGGCGCTCGCTGTATTGCAGTAGTTCGAGTAACGAAGATTTTTGTGAGGTAAGTGATTTGCGAAACGTATAGGTTAATGTTAGTCAGGGCCATTCGTTTGTAGGGATTTTTGAAAGTCAGATAGCGTTGCGCTAAAAATATTGTGTGTCAGTTTAAGCATAGTCTTGTATAATTTTTCAAAGGGGACGTTTCAAGTGAAACGAGGCCGTTGGGATCCAGAACGGCGTTCCGTATTACCCTCTTGAACCCACCGATTCCATATATTGCTAACAGTCATTGGATCTCGACTAACGCGAGCAGCAATGTCGCGATACGGCAAACAGCAAGTCGGAAACGTGATTGTACGCATTTCTCCTCCTTACACGAGGCATCACAACAACGTTTCACCAGGCAACGCCGGTCAACTGCTGCTTGTGTAAGAGAAATCGGTTGGAAACTTTCTTCATGTCAGCACATTGTAAGTATCGCCAGCGGCGCCAACCTTGTGTGAATGCTCTGAAAAGCTAATCATTTGCATATCACAGCATCTTCTTCCTGTTAAATTTCGCGTTTGTAGCACGTCATTTCGTGGTGTAGCAATTTTAATGGCCAGTAGTGTATTACGCGACCTGATTCAAACTTAGAGAGGTGCTGATAGTGGCGCCTTTGTAATCTTAAAGGCATTCTTGAGTAACATCAACACTCCACGACCAGTCTCAAAGGTAACAAACGCTCACGGCCGTTACAGCGCGTATTTCAAGCAAGCCTCATTTGCATCCTCAGAGTGACGCTACAAGCGCCCCTCGTATGTGACTGGTGCGAAATTTGAATAGACAACACTTTTCAGGTGTATAAACACGCCTACCAACCTTCGTTTATGTCGCACAATTCCTTCTTGGTATTACGATTTTTTTCCGTCACTGTATATTCATTAACCATTCATATTCAACAGGGACCCGTTACAACGCATTGAGAAATAATTCGTCTCCCTAATCGCAGACCAACAGAGGTAACAGTCGATAACTGGGTCTGGTTGGAATACGTTACAACTAGCGTCGAAAACGCAGCGTTGGGAACAAATGAATAGCTTGCCGTCACGGGCTGCGAAGTGATTTCCCGGCGGCCGTTGTGTACTGCTGTCTGGGACGATCCTATATTTGGAGGAGAATCGGGCCGCGGACAGGTGGACCGGCGTAGGCGATGTGTGGCGCGCGATCGACCACAGGGCTGCATTCCTGGACCGGTCCTGTTGGGCCGCCATTGTCCGCAGCTGCCTCGCCGGCCGCGCATTCCACGCGAGGGCGCAACCTTCCCAGGATGGACTGCCGGAGACGTAGGTTTCAACGGACGAATCGCCTCTGGCTGACGATTTACGCGTCAACGACATCCGTGGCTAAATCACTCTGCCATCTCCCTGACTACGTAGAACCTGCCTGTTCTATACAGATTGGGTAACAGAGAAACGCTGACACTTTTTTTTTATTTTCAGTAAAATCGCGGCATTTCAATTGCTTACAAAATAATCGCTTTAGTGATGTGTTGATTAATAGTCTCCTTTCTTACTTCCTTTTCGCTCTGGCCACTTAAGGAGCACGCCAGAGCTTGATAGTTGCCTTCTCATCCTCCCAAAAACTTCTTCAGGAATTCACTGCCATTTTTTCATTCTTCTCACCATTTCTTGCAATTTTCTTTTTAATATTGTGGGAAAATCTCTGCCTCGTTACTAGAGTTCCAAAAGCTACAACAGATGATTTATTATGTTTTCTTCTGTGATATTAATGTCTTGTAAAACTCTCCTAATTAATTCTAATCAGCCGAATTGGGTCTTTGTTGAACTAATAATGCCGGCCGTGGTGGCCGAGCTGTTCTTGGCGCTTCAGTCTGGGACCGCGCGGCCGCTACGGTTGCAGGTTCGAATCCTGCTTCGGGCATGTATGTGTGGGATGTCCGAAGGTTGGTTAGGTTTAAATAGTTCTAAGTTCTAGGGGACTGATGTTACGTCCCATAGTGCTCAGAGCCATTTAAACCATTTGAACTAATAATGTAGAGAAATATTTTGATGAATCTATTTTTGTCCATTCTATAAAACATTTTACAGATTTCAAGCGTCTCTTCCGAATGGTTTTATATATTTGCGACCACAAAAGTGATATTATTTTTATTATTAAATTTTCTTCTATATCAGTGACGTGTAGTGTCTCAATCATAGGCGGCTATACACGAGTCTTACTTAACCGCTACTAAATTCATAAGGTAATTTATTATCCCTCGCGTCATTCTTTGCCTACAATTCTGTTCGTATCGCAACGTTGCCACTCCGCTTCTATGAAATATTAGTGCCGGTTGTGCGTTTGCAGTGTGGAGACGCATGCTAACTAGCGACCATTATTTCCGCAGATACGTATTACTTGGGATCGAAATCTACCCCACAAAGTTATACACGTAACTTTTCTTACTTTTCATAATGATTTTTCAAATTGTTTTTACAGAATGGATCCACTTTTGAACGATGATCAAATTTTGAAGTTATTATTTGTTAGAGAAGGCTGCTGACTCATCGGATATACCAGACTGTCTTGAAGATGCAAGCGAGTTCAGTGACAATGAAAGGGAAGTATCTGATCACGAAACTAGCAGTGAAATAGAGGACGCTGAAGAGGCAGAAGAAGAAAATGGTCGCGAAGAATACCATGAAGTCGTATACAGAGATGTTATGAAACATCTCGTCGTGGTATTGATCAAAGCAAATATCAAAGAGAGGAAAATGATTTCCAGAAATTTTACTATGAATTTACAGACTGCAATGGACAAAGCACTTAGCAAAAATGTTTGAAATGATAACTGGATCGATTAAACGGCAGTGCTAGTGCAAGCGAGACCAAGTCAGCCAGTAAAGTAAAAGATACGACGTAAAAGATATAACGTATGTCCACCCTTTACAGAAAAGAAAAATACAAACACATGTTCTAAGCGTTAAAAATACGCATGTAAAATAGTTGCCATTGACAAAAAGGTGTGTCTTGACTGTGATCTACGAAAATAAGTTCTCAGTTGACTCACTGATGCATCTATTGTCAGTTTTTTAATTGAAAGTATTATCCATCTTTTCTTTATAGTTGATTTAATTGATTATTATTTGATCCCGAAACCTGTTTCTGAACATTGCTGAAACAACTTTTCTTTGTTTTTTAAGTTTATTCCAAAAAGTGTCTTCAAGAGGCCAATGTTAATGCAAGAGCCTAAGTTTTTGGTAATATCATGTTTTCTTTATCAGTAAAGATTAAATTTTGTTTAAACACGTAGCATCAATGAAAGTAAACTGTTATCCTAGCTGTCAAAAGAATACCACGAAAAAACTGTATACAAACAGAAGGTACGTGACTGGCAATATATAAACAGTCGATAGTTTAGTTACTGGCGCGCTATTGGCTTCTGTTCCAACTAGACGTTCATCTGAGAATGGCGCTATAGCCGAAACAAGCTTGTAGTAAGAAGAGACAATACTAATTAAACTATATGCAGCTTACCTGGAATTATTCATTATAAAATGTCATATTATGAGTAATGTACGCTGAGGGCCCGGTCCAAAAGAAAACATTAACTCTTTAGTACCAGGTTAGAGAAACGTGGAAGTAAATTAGTTTCTGGTCGTTTTCATCTTCGGGTCGAAAACTACCCCACGAAGTTACTAATGCCAGTTTAAACAGCGAGTGTAGTTGAAGTTCACGCGATTACTAAGTTCGAGTTAGATATACTAAATCGGCGGCTTTTCAGCATTTGCTACTCAACCATGATTTGTGGGGTTAGTAATCTAACAAAAGATGGTTCAAATGGCTCTGAGCACTATGGGACTTAACTTCTGAGGTCATCAGTCCCCTAGAACTTAGATCTACTTAAACCTAACTAACCTAAAGACATCACACACATCCATGCCCGAAGCAGGATTCGAACCTGCGACCGTAGCGGTCGCGCGGTTCCAGAATGTTGTGCCTAGAACAGCTCGGCCACCCCGGCCGGCAATCTAACAAATTTTCACTTTAGCTTACTTGCAGACCACATCATTCGTCTCAGAACCTAACGTGTTCGTGAAAAATTACCAATGCAAACAAAAACAATATATAGAACTAAAGTTAGTTGCAGCCGATTGAACCATGTGTGTGGTGAGCGCAGTGTTGAATTGTGACGTCACAGCTAGGAGCACTTACTGCAGCGCTTCTCGTGCGCTGTCTGCAGCTGTGCGACGTGACGTAACGCGAGAGACAGGCAGGCGTGTGCCGTCGTAGCCGAAGCGTGAGCGTGACGCACAGCGACGGCCGGGGGCGGGTGACACCGCGTGAGCTACGGGCCGTCTAGCGGACGTCTGAAGCGTCGCCGCCGGCCATAGCTCACCGCTGCCAGCGCCACGACGCGCCACGTCGAGGGACCACGCCTATCAGCTCCGCCTCCGCGTATCGCGGGACAACCCCGTAATCAGGCAAGCAGTTTTAACTACACTACCGGCCATTAAAATTGCTACACCAAGAAGAAATGCAGATGATAACCGGGTATTCAATTGACAAATAAATTATACTAGAACTGACATGTGATTACATTTTCACGCATTTTGGGTACCAATTGGTGAGAGATCTGAAGAATGTGCTGGCCAGGGCAGTAGTCGAACATTTTCTGTATCCAGAAACGCCCGTACAGGACCTGCAACATGCGGTCGAGCATTATCCTGCTGAAATGTAGGGTTTCGCAGGGATCGAATGAAGGACAGAGCCACGAGTCGTAACACATCTGAAATGTCACGTCCACTGTTCAAAGTGCCGTCAATGCGAAAAGAGGTGACCGAGACGTGTAACCAATGGCACCCCATACCCTCACGCCAGCTAATACACCAGTATGGCAATGACGAATACACGCTTCAAATGTGCGTTCACCGCGATATCACCAAACACGGATGCGACCATCATGACGCTGTAAACAGAACCTAGATTCATCCGAAAAAATGGGGTTCTGCCATTCGTGCACCCAGGTTCGTCGTTGAGTACACCATCGCAGGCGCTCCTGTTTGTGATGCAGCGTCAAGGGTAACCGCAGCCATGGCTCCGAGCTCATAGTTCATGCTGCTGCACACATCGTCGAACTATTCGTGCAGATGGTTGTTGTCTTGCAAACGTCCCCGTCTGTTGACTCGGGGATGGAGACGTGGCTGTGCGATCCGTTACAGCCATGCGGATAAGATGCCTGTCATCTCGGCTGCTAGTGATACGAGACCATTTTGATCCAGCACAGCGTTCCGTATTACCCTCCTGAACCCACCGATTCCATATTCTGCTATCAGTCATTTGGACCTCGATCAACGCAAGCAGCAGTATCGCGATACGATAAACCGCAATCGCGATAGGCTACAATCCGACCTTTATCAAAGTCGGAAACGTGATGGTACGCATTTCTCTTCCTTACACGAGGCACCACAACAACGTTTCACCACGCAGCGCCGGTCAACTGCTGTTTGTGTATGAGGAATCGGTTGGAAACTTTCCTGATGTCAGCACGTTGTAGGTGTCGCTACCGGTGCCAACCTTGTGTGAATGCTCTGAAAAGCTAATCATTTGCATATCACAGCATCTTCTTCCTGTCGGTTAAATTTCACGTCTGTAGCACGTCATCTTCGTGGTGTAGCAATTTCAATGGCCAGTAGTGTATCTCAAGGCAATTGCCACTTGCAACAGCGTACCGAGGACTCTTCAGTTAATTAGTTGTTACATGATGATTATAATGTTCCTCGGTACTGTACCGTGTCATTGCATAAAACTCCTTCAAATACATTGAAGAGCCGAAGTAACTGGTACACTTGCCTAATATCGTGTTGGGCCCCGGTGAGCACGCGGAAGTGCCGCATCACGACGCGCGTGGACTTGACTAATGTCTGAAGTAGTGCTGCAGGGAATTGACACCATGAATCCTGCAGGGCTGTTCATAAATCGGTAAGATTACGAGGGGGTGAAAATCTCTTCTGAACAGCACGTTGCAAGGCATCCCAGGGACGCTCAATAATATTCAAGTCTGTGGAGTTTGGTTGCCAAAGGAAGTGTTTAAACTCAGAAGAGTGTTCCTGGAGTCACTCTGTAACAATTCTGGACGTGCGAGGTATCCCACTGTCCTGCCGAAACTGCCCAAATCCGTCAGGATGCACAATGAATATGAATGGATGGAGGCGATCAGACAGGATGCTTATGCAGGTGTCACCTGTGAGAGTCGTATCTAGACGTATCACGGGTCCCATATCACTCCAACTGCACTCGCGCCACACCATTACAGATCCTCCACCAGCTTGAACAGTCCCCTGCTGACATGCAGGGTCCATAGGTTCATGAGGTTGTCTCCATACCCGTACAACTCCATCTGCATGAAACAATTTGAAACGAGACTCGTCCGACCAGGCAAAATGTTTCCACTCATCAACAGTCCAGTGTCGGTGTAGATGGACCCAGGCGAAGAGTAAAGCTTTGTGTCGTGCAGTCAACAAGGGTAAACGAGTCGGTATTCGGCTCCGAAAGCCCGTATCGATGATGTTTCGTTGAGTGGTCCGTACCCTGACACTTCTTGATACCCCAGCTTTGAAATCTGCAGCAGTTTAAGGAAGGATTGCACTTCTGTCATGCTGAAAGATTCCCTTCAGTCGTCGTACGTCCCATTCTTGCAGGATCTTTTTCTGGCCGCACTGATGTCGGAAATTTGATGTTTTACCGGATTCCTGATATTCACGGTACACTCGTTAAATGTTCGTCCCCAGTTTATCGCTACGTCAGAGAGTATCTGTCCCATCGCTCGTGGACCGACCATAACACCACGCTCAAACTCACTTAGCAGCAATAACCGATCTAACAATCGCGCCCGAGACTTTTTGTCTTACATAAGCGTTGCCGAACGCAGCGCCGTATTCTGCCTGTTTACATGTCTCTGTATTTGAATACGCATGCCCATACAAGTTTCTTTGGCGCTTTATTGTACATGATGATTAAAATGTTCCTGGGTTTTGTAATCTCCCCCCTCCCTCCTTCTTCTATCTATTGTCCACATTAAACAATACCCAATCCAAGTAATTAATAATCAAAGTCTTTTATGAATATTTGAGAGGAGCGAAGATTACAATAAACTTTCAAGTTTACTTAGCGTGTCATGTTGAGATGGCTCCTTGTCTAGGGGTCTGATTCTTGAAACTGAAAATCTAACATCAGGTCCTGTCGGTTGGTTTCAACTAAAAGAATTGGAAGATTGTTGTTGCAGAATTTTTTACGTAAATGTATTTTCCACTGATTTTCTCTCATTTTAGTATATCGTACAGTATTTTGCTTTTTCATATTAACAAAGTCGAAATTACATTGCTCCTACCTATTTTACTAAAATACACCCGATCGCATCAGAGGCAAGCTTACGACTCTCACACTCTGTGGAAATAACAATATTTCAAAGGGTTTACAATTTTTCTTAACAAATGAATTCCTAATAGTTTTCGTAGCATTATTAATTTTGATTATTATTTCATAAATGAATCCAGAAATAAAAGTAATAAACAGTACAGGGTAGCGTAATTAATAATAGAATTTTTAAGTTTAATAATTCGTAATTTCAAATATTTCTAGAAAATTTGTTTAACTATACATTCAGAACCAATACCTATCGACTACAACATCGAATCTAAAATATTTTCTAAAGTAATTCCTTTGTGTTGTAGCGCATCACTGCATAAAATTCTTTAAAATAGAACACTGTTAAATCGACGTTTCGGCAGTATTACAACAGCATTCCTCACGGTAGGACTTCTTTTACAGGGGGAAACTGAAAACAAACGGTTTCAGTACGGCACGTCGCATTTGTGGAACTTTATTGGTCCTAGAATATAAGTTCCACAAATATGAGGTTTTGACACCCATTGTCTACAACAAACAGGGACACCTTTCCTCTTGTAACATCAGTCTGGCCCGAGAAAGGCTGTTAGAATACAGCCGAAAAGTCGGTTTAGTAGTTGATAGTAGTGCAACACTTTTTTTTTCTCGGCCAATTTCATTTGAAAAAAGGCGAAATTCACAGTGGGATATCGTGGAAGATTCCCGGGTCAGCTCCTATAGTTTCATAAAGTTCCGGTAAGTTCCGATGCTATACGAAGCCTTCAGACTGGAATCTGTAACCGAAGTCGTTTCATGCAGAAAAGATCTGTCATTAAGTTTCTTTTGGCGGAGATCCAAAGCTTCGCAGATATTTATAGGCGCTTGCAAAATGTTTACGGAGACCTAGCAGTAAAAAAAGCACGGTGAGTCATTGGAAAAAGAGTCTGCCATCATCGCAACAAGGAAGTGGAAACCTGTCCGATCTTTCGGGTCCCGGTAGGCCGCACGCAGCTGCCACACCTGCAGTGTTGGAACGCGCCGACACTCTCATTCCGACTACCATCTGTTTGGCCCAATGAAGGACGCAACCTGCGGGGAGCAGTACGTGGATGATGGGGAAGTTGCTGATGCAGCAAAACGTGGGCTCTGACGTCGACCAGTTGGGTGATATCACGTAGGCATACACGCCCCCCCAATAAGGTGGCGTAACGCCGTTCCATTGAACGGAGATTATGTTGAAAAATAGTGTTTGTACCCAAAAGGGTGAAGAATAATACGGTGTACTGGAGTCCTCAGTAGAACCAACCTGCTTTCAGAAAAAATGTGTTGCATTACTTATTGAACGCCCCTCGTGTATTTTAATGTATTCTCTACGATGACGCCGTACAACACCCAGAATAATTTTAATCATCTTGATACCGGCCACGGAAGCGTACGCAGTTATGTAGTTAGTTAGGGATTCCGTAAATCATTCAAATATTTTTTATCGAAATGCTATGGAAAGTGACTCTTTACAGAAAATGTATACATGACTTATTTCAGTGGATGGCTACCTACAGGCCTTATACAAATATCTAATTGGCACACACCTAAATTTAACATTAATAAAGATGTTATTTTTTCAGTCTCAAAAGCGCAAGTAGCAAGTGCAAAGGGTGGTCAAGGAAACGAAAATTATCTCAGCTACACCTATTACTTCATGGCGTATAGGAGGAGTGACAATGGAAGTAGTTTCTATGTTCAGTTATCTCGACTCCTATATTTCTACCGATGGTGACTCCAGACATGAAATCAAAAGGCAATGTCCAATCTTGAGAGCCGACCGGTGTGGCCGAGCGGTTCTAGGCGCTTCAGTCTGGAACTGCGCGGCCCCGCTACGGTCGCAGGTTCGAATCCTGCCTCGGGCATGGATGTGTGTGATGTCCTTAGGCTAGTTAGGTTTCAGTAGTTTTAAGTTCTAGGGGACTGATGACCTCAGATGTTAAGTCCCATAGTCCTCAGAGCCATTTTGAACCAATCTTGAGAACGTCTAGAGACATAACTTTGCCAACAAGGATGCGTATAGCAAGAGTTATTGTCTTTCCAGTTGTGATCTATGGATGTGGGAACTGAACCATCAGAAAGGTTGAGCGGCGTAGAATAGACTCCTTTGAATTATGGTGGTGGAGGAAACAGCTAAAGACTTACATGGACCGCAAAGTGCTTTGTTACCGTTAGGTGCGATCAAGACGATGTATTACGGAAATGCTTCACTGGAGGGAAGGCGTCGCTCTTTTGCAGGGTCATTACTGACAAAGTTTAGAGAACTGCTATTTGAACCTGACTGCAGAATGATTCTATTGCCACTAACGTACATTTAGCGAAGGACAACGAAGATAAGATAAGAGAAATTAGAGCTCGCATGGAGGCACATATACAGTCGTTTTCCGCTCGCTCTATTTGCGAGTGGAACAGGAAAGGAAATGACTAGTAATGATACGGGGTACCCTCCACCACGCGCCGTAAGGTGGATTGGCGAGTATTATGTAGATGTAGAAAGAGAATGAATAGGTCAGTATTACCGCAAGTAAAACAGATTCCTGCTTCGAAGGTCTGATCCTGAAACAAAAAATGACATACTTTGGGCGCATCATGAGAAGAAAAGGATTTAATGCTAGCGAAGATGGAAGGTATAAGGAAGAAAGGTCGCAAAAGATGTTATATATCGATGGCATCACAGATGAAGTGCATGCCATCGTGAAAATTGTGCAGGAGATACTGCAAGAGAGAAACTGGTGTGCGTTACTTCATGGGGTTACGGAGAGTCGGAATCGACCGGACAACCAGAGAGAGACAGACGAGAGAGAGAGTTAAAAGTAGTTTTGTGTTTTAGGTTACTAGTTTTTAAATAGAAATTTGTCGATGCAAAAGAAGAAGCTGTCCACAAAAAATGCTTTTAGGTTGGACTTCAAAATTCGTTTTACTGCTTGTCAAATATTTTCTTATTGTTGGGGAAACGATCAAAAATGTTTGTTTTACATACTGATCTACACGGTAAGGCACTGACACCTCTAATAATGGGTAATAAGGTTTATTATTTCTTGTAGTGTCGTAAATATGGACATTACTATTCAAAAATGGTTCAAATGGCTCTGAGCACTACGGGACTTAACTTCCAAGGTCATCAGTCCCCTAGAACTTAGAACTACTTAAACCAAACTAACCTAAGGACATCACACATATCCATGCCCGAGGCAGGATTCGAACCGGCGACCGTAGCGGTCGCGCGGTTCCAGACTGGAGCGCCTAGAACCGCTCGGCCACTAAGGTCGGCCATTACTATTCTTCTCAAATTGTGATGGGTCATTTACAATCAGATTCATTAGCGAATAGATGTATTGTGATGGTTCAGTTAAAATACTCAAATCCTTGGAATGGTACCGGCATGACAACTGCGGGTGGCCACCACATATTTTTCTTACTGCTCGGCCGGCCGCGGTGGTCTAGCGGTTCTGGCGCTGCAGTCCGGAACCGCGGGACTGCTACGATCGCAGGTTCGAATCCTGCCTCGGACATGGGTGTGTGTGATGTCCTTAGGTTAGTTAGGTTTAAGTAGTTCCTAAGTTCTAGGGGACTTATGACCTAAGATGTTGAGTCCCATAGTGCTCAGAGCCATTTGAACAATTTTTTGTCTTACTGCTCGCTTTTCAACAATCGATATTCCCTTTCTAAGCGACGAGTTACCGCAAAAAATTATTTCAGAAGACATTAATGAGTGAAAAAACACAATTTATGTGGAGAGACTCATTCCAACACTAGTAACAGTAGCAGAACTTAACTGTTTGAGCATCTCAGTAATATGTTATTTCCAGTTGAAGTTTTCATTTATATGTACAGCGAAAAAATGTGGAGCATTCTACCCTGTTTACTAATTCCTACCGTTGTGCTACATCAATTGTTGGTATGACTATTTCTTCTACAGAACAGAGAACATAGTATATTTTCTCAAAATTAAGAGTGAGCTCATTTTCAGAGAACCTGTGAATTATTCTTCGAAAAACGTCATTAACAACATTTTCTATTGTTTTCTTTGTAATGGGATTTACTGTAATATTAGTATTATCTGCAAATACTGTAAGTAGGCTGTTCAGGTTTTTATGTTAGTAACGTTACGTAGCGCTCTATAAGAAAATCACTGACAGTACTGTGTGAAGTCTGTGGCTCGTTTGCATTGTTGGAATATTTGCTATTGTAGTGTTGGGCAGTTGGATGTAAACAGCGCCTAGCGTTGCGCAGTTGGAGGTGAGCCGACAGCAGTGGTGGATGTGGGAAGAGAGATGGCAAAATTGTGAGAGCGGACGATCTGGACGTGTGTCTATCAGAAAGTGTAAATTTGTAAAACTGGATATCATGAACTGATCATATATATATATATATATATATATATATATATATATATATAAACTTTTAAACATTATTAAGGTATATACATTGTTTGTTCTCTATCAAAATCTTTCAGTTGCTAACTATGCCTATCAGTAGTTAGTGCCTTCAGTAGTTAGAATCCTTTATTTAGCTGGCAGTATTGGCGCTCGCTGTATTGCAGTAGTTCGAGTAACGAAGATTTTTGTGAGGTAAGTGATTCATGACAGGTATAGGTTATTGTTAGTCAGGGCCATTCTTTTGTAGGGATTATTGAAAGTCACATTGCATTGCGCTAAAAATATTGTGTGTCAGTTTAGGGTTGATCAGAATAAGTAAAGAGAGAAATGTCTGAGTACGTTCAGTTCTGCTCAGCTGTTTGAAAATCAAATAACGTTTATCAGCACAGTAATTCATTAATGTTTCTAAGGGGATGTTTCAATACCACGGAAGGACTTCTGAAAGTAAATTACGCAAGTCATCCCGCGATAAGAACACTGTGCAACAAGAGTGACGCCTTGTCAGAAGGGAGAACATGTTCCGGGTTTTCTGAAAACAGAGAACATGTTTCGGGTTTTCTGAAAACAGAGTTCTGCTGCGGTGCGGATAACAGGTGCATGGCAGTGTGCGACTGAATTTGACCAAGGCCGAAAATATGAGGGCGATGCTGATCGCGAAGTCCCGATCTTACACTATGCGATTTCCTTCTCTTCTGGAAGATGAAAGAACATCTGTGCGAAAGAGATTTTCCATGAGTATGTTCGAATGTTGTCCTGACCAGGGAGCGGATTTCTTTCGTCGGGGAATTCAACGTTGGGTAGAATGTCCCTAACGTTGTTTACACAGACTTGGTGAGTAAGTTGAAAAATAGCATCATGTATCTGTGTCACTTTGAAGTTTAATGTAGCATACAATAAAATTCACTTGGCCTGCTATAATATGGAACTTATTCTTGGTAGCCCGTCGTACCAACCGTGTTTGATGAACGTTAAGTGCAAGGTAATTCACATATATAAGGGATAGTACCAGGGCCCAAAATTGAACAGCGTGGGGCTCCCTTCAATGATTTCCCTCCAGTCACTAAAATTTCCTCTCCTTCCCGTGGTCGTTACCTCTGTTCTACTTCAGGTGAATTAGGTTCGATGAAATGAAATGAATGGATGGTTATGATGGATTCAATAAAGATGCAGTGACGTAACATGATGAATCTTCCTGGTAGATTAAAACTGCGTCCCAGTACTCGCACCCAGAACCTTTCTCTTTTATTAGCAAGCACTCTGTCGACTCATTCCACCCTCACTCCCCACCCTTCACAGCTTTACTTCCGTCAGTACCTCTGTCGTACTTTCAGAACTTCACAGAAGTTTTGCATACCTTGAAGGGCTAGCACTCCTGGAATAAACGGAACTATAGGTGTTTCTCTTTCGATAAAGCATTTTCCCGCCAAAGGGAAAGGTTCCGATCCGACATAAGCCAAGTGAAAATCATTCTAGACATAAAATGATATCAGCTAAAACCGTTCACAAATGTTGAACCCCAGTGTGATGAATACGTCGTGAACAATGGAAACTGATGTAATACTTGGACTTAATACCCAGTTTCCAGGTTTTTGGGAGCGATCGCCTTAACCATTCGGCTCTCTGAGCACATCTCCAGGCATGATTTAATCGCTGGTTGTCAGTGATGTTTCCATCTATGTTTTCCGAACACTACTACCAGAAGTCGTCCCACGAGATTTGTGGGCGACTATGATTATTTCGTCCGTCACCAACAGTATTAAATCTGAGATAATGCTTCTGGTCCCAGATAGCGCAGAGACGAGTAAAAATTCGCTGTCAGTTGCACGAAAATGCAGCGTTCATGGATCAGTTTTCGAAAGTTGTCAAAATATACTTAGGGAATAACGCAGTCGTCTATTAATAAAGAGATCTTCTGGAGTAGATGCCGCAGTGGATACTAGGTAACCGACCACTGCAATAACAGGTCTCAATTGCGACACACGAAACTGCAACTGAATGTTCGAAAAAGGGAGGAACAGGATTTTAAACGGAAGTGTTACATTGCAATATGACGTTGCTCGACCAAACACTTCTCAGTCGTTCCAACGGGAGGTGCCACATCTGTACATATTATAAACTAAAATCTCCCGCAGTGTATTTTCGTCTGTTTGTTATGGCTAATCTTAGAAACAATTGCACAGAATTTCAAAAGGTTTTCACTGATAGACAGGCTAATGTACGACGAAGGTCTGTGCATATAATCTTCTGTTTAGAAGAATGGAACGCATGTAATACATGTATTTTTATTTGGCGGGAAAAGCAGTGAGCAGCCGCCGCAAATCCACAGAGCAGTGAAGCTCGACCAGAATTGAAGTTCTCTGGCGCGTTTCTTTGTATGTGAAGGTTAATATCAGGTACTATTGTAGTGATTTTGATACGGTTTTCATCAACAGAGAGACCAATTTCTGAGGAAGTTTTGTGCATATCACAACATACTATAAACAAGTCGTCACTAGTTCATCGTATAATTGAGCACTCTTTTTCTTGTACTTGCGGAAATTACAGTCTGGTCCAGAACCGAACCATTCGAACCACAGTCAAACACTGCTTCCAGCACTAGATGGTAGACTACTACACAGGAATACAAAAGTCGACGCCTTAGTATGACAAACGTCTCAATTTCCAACTCCTTGAATATGTTGAAAGTAATACAGTAATTGCTGTTCGTTCCGTGCAAAAACGTTTCCGATCCGTTAAATAGTCTTTCTGTTTAGGATCCCAGGTAAACACGCTTTTAATGAGTCTATTATTAGTAACCTAAAGTCGTTTCGGCCACTGTACAGCAACTTAGCTTAATGAAACACAGTACTTTGTATGTAGGGCTACTGCATCATACATAACAATGTATTTCATTCCTTGCGTTCCAGTACTCCACTAAAAATATATCTACGTCGGGAAGTCTTACATACACGTACACAAACACACACACGCACACACACACACACAAATTAAACACAAGAATTTTATAAGAGCCCTTCTGATGGTGGGACTATAATACTTCGAAACACTTAACGAAATTACTAGGACTGGTTACAGACAAAGGTTTATTTATCTGCAGTAACTCCTTTGTACGCAGTCGTCGAAAATTTCATTTCGCGGATCGACGGACTGAGATAGTTAAAGAGGAGCTCATTAAACCTTCGAGACGGAAGGAAGTAGCGACTGCTGGAACTTCGCAGAGAGCTACTAGTTCGTTGATGGAGGGGAAGAGAACAAAGGAAGGAAGCGTGGAGTAGTAAAGATGTAACAAGAAATAATTAGAGACAGGCAACGAACTGTTTTCACGGCATTAACGAAGCGTACATTTTCAAGGACAAAAGTGCAACAGCCGGGATTACGGCCCCTCAGCTTCCAACCAGCACCGACGGATTGACGTCAATGTCTGCACTTTGTCATTTTTTGGTACGTTAATAGTGACGACACCAAGTCTCGTCACCCTTGACGACTTTTTCCAGAAAAGAGTGACCGCGTTTTGTATTTCAGTCAAGTCGGGGCATGCGTCCATGCATCGTTGCGTTTGTTTGGGGGGTCAAGATGCGCGAGACAAGCTTTGCGCTCACGTTTCTCCTCTTCAAGACGTTCTCAGAATGTCTTGAGCAACTGATTCAGAAATGTTACTCCATTGCGATTTATGATGGAACATCGTTGACACATTACGGCAGCACGTTCACTACTTACCACTGCTCACAACCGACAGCCCAAACACACGTCTGTTGTTTACAGAGGTTAGTTCGAGCTGCCACCGTAGTTATTGCGCTGAAGTCGCCTATACGCCAGGAATAAAATCTGTCTGGGCACAGCGTACGATCCCGCACCCACGTTTATTGACCAGAGTTTTATTTTTTCGATGAGTGTTGCCATACCTCAAAACATGAGACTTTTTTCACACAGTGTACTAGAGCTTAGAAAGTGCTCAGCGATTCTGCAACAGACCAATGATACAAGTCTATAATACTGCGCATTCGTTCTTTCGCCATCGACACACATGGAATAGCATGCGCTACCTAATATGTTCTAAAACGCAAGGCACAAAAATGGGATTTTTCCAGGACTCATACCTCGATTTCTGTTGGTGATAGGTATGGTCAATTGTTTTGAATACGCCATGGTCTAGGGACCATTAATATATTCAACAGAAGGATCGTCTTACTGCAACTACCCTACAGTACAGCATCAAAGTTTTAACATCACACACATCCTCCAGCTTAAGCAAATAGAGCAAATCGGTTGGCTCTTTTTGAATTAGATGTGGTCTACTGCGTGTCTTTTGGGGTTTATGAAGGTATCATTTAGTTCATGGGAGATTCCTGAGAAAATACGTAAAAATGGTTTTTTGGTACCAAAACCGAGCGGCAGAATGGAGGACGGCTACGCATAGCAAACGACTGAAATTTTTACGATGTATTCGTGAATTCTGCATCTGGCACATTTTCTTGATAACTTTATCCGTTTCCGAGATACAGCGGTCCAAAGTTGCCCTACTTGTACACGTGAAATAAGCATGTAAAATCCGGTGTGAGGCGAAAACGTAGCACGGAGAAATATTCTGTAAAGTCTCTACGTTATCATCATTCTGGCAACGCAACACTGTTGTAGTGCAAAAGCATATGCAAGTATTTGTGCACATAAAATCCGATCTGAGATGTGAAATTGTATAGTTTTGCGTAATTTCAGTTTCATATAAGTTAACTATCAAAATTTTACTGGTCCATAAAGTTCTTTTCATAATAGTGACTTGCCCTGCTGTGGCAGAGAAAAGAAGTAAACCAGCGGAAAAATGCTCCTATCGGAGCACGGAAAAGGCTAATTTGCTCCTATTTATTAAAAGACTGACTGAAAAGTGGAATACCACCTGCCTCAGTCTACTTTCCTCAACACTTTTAGAAATTTTCGCAAAGATTTTGGCATGGGAAAGATATCCACGCTTTTTTATGTTGAAAGAGAAGACAGTGGCAGTGGGAAAGAGACGAAAAAGTAACAAATACTGAAAGATAGTAGCAGTGGTTGTGGTATAGGAAGAGAGAAGGAGGCAATGGCAGTGTGAGAGAAAGGGACGGAAACAGGGGTAGCGGGACACAGTTGACAGTGACAGGACAGCGCTAGATGAAGAATAAAGGAGACAGTGCCAGTAAGAGAGGATTAATAAGAAGAGGAAATGGAAGTGGTTGAGACCCAGTGCTGGTAAGAGAGAGAGAGCAAATGAGATTGACAAAGAGGAAGAGAGAGATAGTGACAATGAGTAGAGACAGCAAACGGTGGAAATGAATGAATGAGATAGTAGCAGTAAGAGAGAGAAAAAGAAAGACAATCACAGCCAGAGGAGACTGTTTTAGTGGGACAGAACGAAGGGGACTGTAGCTGTGAGACAGGGGACGGTGACAGAGTGCCACAAAGAGATAATGAAAATGAGCTGGGTTATATGCGTGAGTGAGAATGGGTAAGTGGTAGTGGATGGGTAAGAGCGACTTACAACGACGTATAAGTGGATGTGAGCGCGTTACAGTTACAGTAGCTTGTGAAAGTGAGATATCAGTTGCACGTTAAAAGGAGAGAGAGTTTTTTTGGGAATAGTTTTAGAGGTGCTGAGAAAAGTATAATGCGGCACCTGGCATCCCCAGTTTTCAGTCAGTCTTCAAACAAACAGGAAATTGTTCGCCCTTTTTTGTGTTACGGTAGGAGCGTTTTCCGCTGGTTCTTAAATGCTGCAGTGAAGTGGACCTCTTTCAATCACTAGAAGCTATTTGCGGTGCGAGCGATTCACGATATACGCGAATTAAGTAAGGGGCCAATGACGTAAAGTACACTATTGGCCAATAAAATTGCTACACCACGAAGATGACGTGCTACAGACGCGAAATTTAACCGACAGGAAGAATATGCTGTGATATGCAAATTATTAGCTTTTCAGAGTATTCACACAAGGGTGGCTCCTGTGGCCACAACAACAACGTGCTGTCATGAGGAAAGTTTCCGAACGATTTCTCATACACAAACAGCAAGTGACCGGCGTTGCCTGGTGAAACGTTGTTGTGATGAGTCGTGTAAGGAGGAGAAATGCGTACCTTCACGTTTTCGACTTTGATAAAGGTCGGATTGTAGCCTATCGCGATTGCGGTTTATCGTATCGCGATACTGCTGCTCGCGTTGGTCGAGATCCAATGACTGTTAGCAGAATATGGAATCGGCGGGTTCAGGAGGGTAATACGGAACGCCATGCTGGATCCCAACGGCCTTGTATCACTAGCAGTCGAGATGATAGGCATCTTATCCGCATGGCTGTAACGGATCGTGCAGCCACGTCACGACCCCTGAGTCAACAGATGGGAACGTTTGCAAGACAACAACCATCTGCACGAACAGTTCGAGGACGTTTCCAGCAGCATGGACTATCAGCTCGGAGCCCATGTCTGCGGTTACCCTTGACGCTGCATCACAGACAGTAGCGCCTGCGATGGTGTACTCAACGACGAACCTGGGTGCACGAATGGCAAAACGTCATTTATTAGGATGAATCTAGGTTCTGTTTACAACATCATGATGGTCGCATCCGTGTTAGGCGACATCGCGGTGAACGCACATTGGAAGCGGGTATTCGTCATCGCCGTACTGGCGTGATGGTATGGGGTGCCATTGGTTACGTCTCGGTCACCTCTTGTTCGCACTGACGGCACTTTGAACAGTGGAAGTTACATTTCAGATGTGTTTCCACCCGTTGCTCTACCCTTCATTCAATCCCTGCGAAACCCTACATTTCAGCAGGATAATGCACGACCGCATGTTGCAGGTCCTGTACGGGCCTTTCTTGAGGCGGAAAATGTTCTACTGCTGCCCTGGCCAGCACAGTCTCCCCATCTTTCCCCAAATGAAAACGTCTGGTCAATGGTGGCCGAGCAACTGGCTCGTCACAATACGCCAGTCACTACTCTTGATGAATTGTGGTATCGTGTTGAAGCTGCATGGGCTGCTGTACCTGTGTACGCCGTCTAAGGTCTGTTTGACTCAATGCCCAGGCGTATCAAGGCCGTTATTACGGCCAGAGGTGGTTGTTCTGCGTACTGATTTCTCAGGATCTATGCATCCAAACTGCCTGAAAATGTAATCACATGTCAGTTCTAGTATAATATATTTGTACAATGAATACCCGTTTATCATCTGCATTTCTTCTTGGTGTAGTAATTTTAATGGCCAGTAGTGTACGCTCAGTGAAACGATAGTGGAATTCCATCACTGCCTACCACTGGCAATTCGAGGGCGACTGCATGCCGCCATTGTCAAAGCGCCGTGGAGATTCTGGGACGTCTCCGTTCCGTCGGCGAGCCGCGCACGGCTGCAAGGCAACTCTCAAGGAGCGCGCCGGCGCTCTGTTTATCGCAGCCGTGTCGGCGAGACACGGCTCCTGCGACAGACGACTCCGGGCGCCGGGCGTAGCGCCCGCTGCCTCTCGCCTTACCAGAGGGGAGACACCGGCGCCTCTCGCAGTGCTCCAGGCTGACAGCGCGCGGAATTCGATAACGGCCCTTGCGTCAATCTCCGAATCCAATACTGTCCTCGTCTCCAGCACCGTGCGCCACAGCGTTTGCCGCCGTCTCAAGATGGTAAACGAGTGCCATACGTGGAACAGTTTCACACGAGATGAGATTTCCTTCACTCCTACAGTTATTGTCGTGCATAAACATATATTTTACTTTTTTATCTATTAGCGATATATCTGGACACAAATATGCGAACCAATCAGTTTTTATACGGTTTATGGTACCATTAACTACAATTCCGGAAAAAAGTAGTACACTAGAAAGACTACGTCGATTTTGATCCGATGACGGCTTATGCCATCTACATCTGCGTGGTTACTCTGCTATTCACAATAAACAGCCTGGCAGAGGGTCCAATGAACCACCTTCAAGCTGTCTCTCTACCGTTCCACTCTCGAACGGCGCGTGGAAAAAACGAGCACTTAAATTTTCTATGTGAGCTCTGATTTCTCTTATTTTATTGTGATGATCATTTCAACCTGTGTAGGTGGGTGCCAACAGAATGTTTTCGCAGTCGAGGGAGAAAACTGGTGATTCACATTTCATGAGAAGGTCCCGTCGCAACGAAAAACGCCTTTGTTTTACTGATTGCCACTCCAATTCACGTACCATTTCTGTGACACTATCTCCCCTATTTCGCAATAATACAAAACGAGCTGCCCTTCTTTGTACTTTTTCGATGTCATCCGTCAGTCCCACATGATGCGGATCCCACACCGCACAGCAGTACTCCAAAACAGGTCGGACAAGCGTGGTGTAAGCAATCTCTTTAGTAGACCTGGTGCTCATTCTAAGTGTTCTGCCAATGAATCGCAGTCTTTGGTTTGCTCTACCCACAACATTATCTATGCGATCGTCCCAATTTAGGTTATTTTCAACTGTAATCCCTAAGTATTTAGTTGAATTTACAGCTTCAGATTTGTGTGACTTAACGCGTAATCAAAATTTAGTCGATTTCTTTTAGTACTCACGTGTATAACTTCACACTTATCTTTATTCAGGGCCAACTGCCGCTTTTCGCACCATACAGATATCTTATCTAAATCATTTTGCAGTTCGTATTGGTCATTTGATGACTTTACAAGACGGTAAATGACAGCATCATTGCAGACAATCTAAGACGGCTACTGAGATTGTCTCCTATGTCGTTAACATATATCAGGAACAATAGATGGCTTATAACACGTCCTTAGGGAACGCCGGATACTACTTCCGTCTATTACTACGAACTGTGACCTTTCTGACAGGAAATCACGAATCCAGTCGCACAACTGAGGCGATATTCCGTAGGCACGCTGTTTGGTTAGAAGACGCTTGTGAGGAACGGTGTCGAAAGCCTTCTGGAAGTCTAAAAATATGAATCAATTTGACATCCCCTATCGATAGCACTCATTAAATCATGAGTATTTACTGAATCTGTGCTGACTACGTGTCAATAAATCATTTTCTTCGAAGTAATTCATAATGTTCGACCACAGTATATGTTCCAAAACCCTACTGCAAATCGACGTTAGTGATATGAGCCTGTAACTCAGCGGATTACTCCTATTTCCCTTTTTGGGTATTGGTGTGACTTAAGCAATTTTCCAGTTTTTAGGTGCGGATCTTTCTGTGAGCGAGCGGTTGTATATAATTGCTAAATATGGAGGTACTGTTTCAGCATACTCTGAAAGGAACCTGACTGGTACACCGGAGGCCCTGCCTTTATTAAGTGATTTAAGATGCTTTGTTGCACCGAGGATATCTACTTCTATGTTTCTGATCTTTGCAGTTGTTCTTGATTGGAATTCAGAAATATTTACTTCGTCTTCTTTGGTGAAGGAGTTTCGGAAAACGCTGTTTAATAACTCTGTCTTAGTGGCTCTGTCATCAGTGACTTCATCTGGGGCAGAGTAGATGTACTGATAATGGTTTCAGCCTCATCCTCCAACATACAGCGTAATCCCATAATCGCCCGCATCTCGTGGTCGTGCGGTAGCGTTCTCGCTTCCCGCGCCCGGGTTCCCGGGTTCGATTCCCGGCGGGGTCAGGGATTTTCTCTGCCTCGTGATGGCTGGGTGTTGTGTGCTGTCCTTAGGTTAGTTAGGTTTAAGTAGTTCTAAGTTCTAGGGGACTGATGACCGTCGCAGCTAAGTCCCATAGTGCTCAGAGCCATTTGAACCAATCCCATAATCACAAGACCTAACCTGTGTCTAAATGACCTACAGAATATTGATGGGTTGTGCAGGCTCTGACAGTTGAGCTTAAAGAAATAAATGTAACCTATTGCGCGCACACAGCGAACGAAATACACTACTGTGTAACTGCACTATTGATGACAAATTGCTGGAAATAGTAACCACCTTAAAATACCTAGGAGTAGCTACCCAGAGCGACGTTAAGTGGAATGACCACATAAAGCAAGTCGCAGGAAAAGCAGGCGCCAGATTGAAGTCTGTAGGAAGCATCTTAATGAAATGTGATTCATCGACGAAAGAAGTGGCTTTCGAAGCGCTTGTTCGACCGATTCTTGGATATTTTCATCAGTCTGGGATCCTTACCAGGTAGGACTCAAGAAAGAGATAGAGAAGATCCAATGGTGATTGGCGCGTTTCGCGAAGGGATCGTATAGCTTGCGCAAGGGCGTAACATAGATGCTCAACGAACTCCAGTGCCGTTGTGCATCACGGAGTTTACTGCTGAAACTTTTTGAGATTAGGTTCCGGGAAGAGTCGGACAACATATTACTTCCTCCCACACATCTTGCGAAATGACCGCGATGAAAAAATTCGAGAAATGAGAGCTAATACAGAGGCTTACCGACAATCATTCTTCCCAAGCGCCATTTGCGAGTGGAACAGGGGCGGGGGATCAGTTAGTGGAACCAGAAGTACCCTTCGCCACACGCCTTGGGTTACTTGCGGAGTAGATGTGGATGCAGAAGTAGAGTGATCGAATGATAATGAAATATTGTGAAAACGTTTGAGAGGCATGTGGAAGAGAAGTAACGAATAAACAATCGAAAGAAACTGACTGTAATTTCTACGTGCGATGGTAACATTTGTTAATTGCGTACCACGTTTACGTACCAGGTTAGAAACGATGCTCAGTGTGACAACCATCTACATCAACGACAGCCTAGAACCGCATTATACCATTTCGCATTTCGCAGCACTCTTCGAAGGGTAGACCGTGGAATGTTCAGTTGTTGTGGCACAGCTCGTGCGCTGCTTGAAGATTGCACATTGCTTCCAGCGTTCCTAGCCACAGCAGCAATAACATCTTCAACCATTAGTGGCGCAATGGCCGTCGGACTCTCCCAGGAGTAATTCCAAAATCGCCAGTTAATTCGAACTTCTAAATCAATCAAGTTCTTCAATTCCGGTGCGTAAAGGACCTCAGTGCATCGATTCTCCACAAGTGCAGCCTTACGAGTAATGCCGTGCTCACCTTGTCCAGATCCGTGTAGACTTTCTGCAACTGTAATGCACATTAATGCTTATGTTTCAACGCTACGCCGCCGTATGAGAACCGGCGTCTAATGGCAAGTCATGACGCTAACAGTACTAACAAGTACTAACAACGCAAATCCCGCAGCCCACAGTCGGAACATCATTACTATACAGATGGGTACCCACAATGTAAATACACTCCTGGAAATTGAAATAAGAACACCGTGAATTCATTGTCCCAGGAAGGGGAAACTTTATTGACACATTCCTGGGGTCAGATACATCACATGGTCACACTGACAGAACCACAGGCACATAGACACAGGCAACAGAGCATGCACAATGTCGGCACTAGTACAGTGTATATCCACCTTTCGCAGCAATGCAGGCTGCTATTCTCCCATGGAGACGATCGTAGAGATGCTGGATGTAGTCCTGTGGAACGGCTTGCCATGCCATTTCCACCTGGCGCCTCAGTTGGACCAGCGTTCGTGCTGGACGTGCAGACCGCGTGAGACGACGCTTCATCCAGTCCCAAACATGTTCAATGGGGGACAGATCCGGAGATCTTGCTGGCCAGGGTAGTTGACTTACACCTTCTACAGCACGTTGGGTGGCACGGGATATATGCGGACGTGCATTGTCCTGTTGGAACAGCAAGTTCCCTTGCCGGTCTAGGAATGGTAGAACGATGGGTTCGTTGACGGTTTGGATGTACCGTGCACTATTCAGTGTCCCCTCGACGATCACCAGTGGTGTACGGCCAGTGTAGGAGATCGCTCCCCACACCATGATGCCGGGTGTTGGCCCTGTGTGCCTCGGTCGTATGCAGTCCTGATTGTGGCGCTCACCTGCACGGCGCCAAACACGCATACGACCATCATTGGCACCAAGGCAGAAGCGACTCTCATCGCTGAAGACGACACGTCTCCATTCGTCCCTCCATTCACGCCTGTCGCGACACCACTGGAGGCGGGCTGCACGATGTTGGGGCGTGAGCGGAAGACGGCCTAACGGTGTGCGGGACCGTAGCCCAGCTTCATGGAGACGGTTGCGAATGGTCCTCGCCGATACCCCAGGAGCAACAGTGTCCCTAATTTGCTGGGAAGTGGCGGTGCGGTCCCCTATGGCACTGCGTAGGATCCTACGGTCTTGGCGTGCATCCGTGCGTCGCTGCGGTCCGGTCCCAGGTCGACGGGCACGTGCACCTTCCGCCGACCACTGGCGACAACATCGATGTACTGTGGAGACCTCACGCCCCACGTGTTGAGCAATTCGGCGGTACGTCCACCCGGCCTCCCGCATGCCCACTATACGCCCTCGCTCAAAGTCCGTCAACTGCACATACGGTTCACGTCCACGCTGTCGCGGCATGCTACCAGTGTTAAAGACTGCGATGGAGCTCCGTATGCCACGGCAAACTGGCTGACACTGACGGCGGCGGTGCACAAATGCTGCGCAGCTAGCGCCATTGGACGGCCAACACCGCGGTTCCTGGTGTGTCCGCTGTGCCGTGCGTGTGATCATTGCTCGTACAGCCCTCTCGCAGTGTCCGGAGCAAGTATGGTGGGTCTGACACACCGGTGTCAATGTGTTCTTTTTTCCATTTCCAGGAGTGTATATTGTCTTGTGGATGTGCTGTACTTCAGTCCGAGTGCGCGAAGAAGGTCTTCGAAATGGCTGACAATAACCACAGCTTACAAGTGTACCCCCGAAGCACCGAGGACCTTGCCGAGCTGAGATCACGTGTGTGACTCTACGACACAGACAGCCGTACCGTCGGTGCAACAACGCCGGAGTAGTGTCTGAGGAGAGGCTTGACAAACATTTTGTCCCTGAAGAGGTTCAGGAGTCTTTTGGGCTGCCGCTGCGGCGGCAGCGGTCTGGATGACCGACTGATTTGGCCTTGTGGCACTGACCAGCATGGCCTTGCTTATTCTGGTACTGCAAATGGCTGAAAGCGATGGGAAAGTGCAGCGAGGACATGCAGCCCTGCTGTCGTCCTAGTAAACATGACAGCTGGCAACCAAGCACCCCGCAACTAAAGCCGTCGGCACGACTGAAATGATCAAATCTTCAAATGTGTGTGAATTCCTAAGGGACCAAGCTGCTGAGGTCATCGGTCCCTAGACTTATACACTACTTTAACTTATGCTAAGAACAACACAAGCACCCATGTCCGAGGGACGACTCGAACCTCCGACGGGGCGAGCAGCACGGACCATGGCAAGGCCCCTTTGACCGTGCGGCTATCCCGCGCGGCTGGGCACGACTGAAACTGTACCGGCGTTTAGTAATGTCGACTGCCTCTCGGACTTCGTCCACACTGGGATGGTGCTTTTGCTGAAACACGAACATTATCAAAGTCTGTATCCTGACCAAATGTTCCACCACGTTCAGCTACAGCCGATTTACTTGGTTGCTTGAGGCTTAGACTTTCTTAACTACACGGTCTTGTATGGAGAGAGAGAGAGAGAGAGAGAGAGAGAGAGAGAGAGAGAGAATATAAATTATAAAAATAAAAATGCAGAGGATCTTCCCGATGCGATCGGTCACGCTTTTTACCTACGGAAGAAAAGGACATCACTTGTTATGGTGCTCCATCATCTTTCGTCTATCTTGTGAGCCACATCTCTACGCTTAAAACACCTGTCTACTGACTTTACACAGTAGCCATTTGGTATCTTAGTTGAATCATTCCTAATTTCATTTCCAAAAAAACGAGGGACTTTTAATAAATAATGCAACACATTTCTTCCATGGCCAATTTCGGTTGAAAAATCCGGAATTTGATGTGGAATATCGTAGAGTATTCTCGTTTCAGCGGTTCATAAAATTCCGATAGACAGCGGAGCTATACGAGTACACAGCCTTCAAAGTGGCTTCTGTAACGGAGGTGCGTTCCAATCACAGAGTTGTCACTGAGTTTCTTTTGGCGGAAAACCCGAGCATCGCAGACAATCAGAGGCGCTTGCAGAGTGTCTACGGAGACCTGGCAGTGAACAAAAGCACCGCGAGACGTTGGGCGAGGCGTCTGTCAACATCGCAATGAGATCGTGCAAACCTGTCCGACCTCCCTCGTGCCGGCCCCCCGGACACAGCTGTGACTCCTGAAACGCCGGAACGTGCGCACACTCTCATTCGAGGAGATCGAGGGATCACAAACACCTCACTGCACAACTGCGTGTCTCTGTTGGCAATGCTGACACGCTCGTCCATCAGTTGGGATACTCAAAGATGTGTTCCCGCTGGATTCCTAACAGAAGAACTTACATAAAGTGCAACGAACGACAGTCTGCGCGGAATTGCTTGCGCGCTAGGAGGCTGTGACAATTTTTTTTGTGAAACATCGACACAGGCGATGAAACATAGGTACATCATTTCAAATAGGAAACAAAACGCAGCAGTCTATGGAGTGGCGCCAAACTTTACCTTTCCCCGAAGGAAAAGTTCAAAGCCGCATCTTCAGTCGCAAAGTCACGGCAACGGTCGTCTGCGACCCTGAAGGGGTTATCCTGTTTGATGGCCTCCTTCATGGTGCAACGATCAACTATGAAGTGTACTGTGCTACCCCCAGGAAAATAAAGAAACAACTTCGGCGTACATGTCGCGACAAAAATGCAAACGAACTTCTCCATGTCTATGCAAGGCCTCATACAAGTCTGCGCACACGAGAGGATTAGACTACTCTTCCTCAGCCATTCTAAAGCCCGGATCTCGCACCTACCGACTTCCATCTGTTGGCCAATTAAAGATGCACTCCACCGGAAACGGTACGTGGATGAGGTTATTGAAGCAGCAAGACATTGGCTCCGGCATCGACCAGTAGAGTGGTACTACACGGATATACAGGTCCTCCCAGTCAAGCGGCGTAACCCCGTCGTACTGAACGGAGGTTATGTTGAAAATAGGAGTTAGTAGCCAAGAGGCTGGAGGTTAATATGGTGTATTGGAATCTTGAGTAAAACCAACCTGCTTTCGGACAAAGAACGTGTTGCGTTACTTATTGAATGCCATTTGTAAATTGGCTTCGCAACTGATCCAATAGCCGCGCGGGATTAGCCGAGCGGTCTAGGGCGCTGCATTCATGGACTGTGCGGCTTATCCCGGCGGAGATTCGAGTCCTCCCTCGGGCATGGGTGTGTGTGTTTGTCCTTAGCATAATTTCGGTTAAGTAGTGTGTCAGCTTAGGGACTGATGACCTTAGCAGTTAAGTCCCATAAGATTTCATACACATTTGAACATTATGATCCAATATGTCCTTTTTTTCCAGCGTTCTGAGAACTGCTTTTTTTCCCCCAGGGTGGTGTTCAGAATACGAATGTACTCGATACTTCTTGGTTTATGTACACTTCATTTTCAATTGGACTGTCTGAAGACCAGGACAACAAAGAACGGCACACCTGTCGTCTGTTTCCACTGCGAAATCGGTTTAAGGGTGGATGCTGTTGTGATGCCTGTGAAAATTCTTCAGTTTCTTCACTCCATGCGGCCACACTGCGAAGGTCTCATTCACATTAAGTCCGCCCCCGGTAGCTGAGTGATTGCCTCTCCCTTATCCAGTGAGGAGACGGGGACATCGTGGCCAAGCCTCCAAGAGAGGAAAAAAAAAAGTGGTCAGGGTTCGATTCCCGGCTGGGTTGAAGATTTCCTCGGCTCAGGGACTGGGTGTTGTGTTGTCCTAAACATAATCATTTCATCCCCATCGTCGCCGAAGTCGCGTCAGATCCAAAGACTTGCACCCGGCGAACGATCTACCCGACGGGAGGCCCCAGTCACACGACATTTTTACATCCACATAAAGCAGAGGTGTGATGGTTTTATAGATGTTCCCTCGATCCTTTCTTCCGAAAGCCTCGAGCTGTGATGCCGTACCAGTGCCCAAGAACTCTTAACACAGTCAACAGAAAACTATTTTCCAGTGTGAAAAAGCAGCTTGTGTATAGGACAAAGCACGTGACTTCACGCGCCGTGATTTCCCGCGCAGAAACTGTGTCGCAGTACAAGACGCCCAGGGTTCATTGCTCCGGGTAACGTCTCGCCCGCCCACTGGGAGCAAACCGTAGAACGGAGACGGGGGACGGTTGCAGGAACCTGCCAGCTGCCATGAGTGGGAAGAGGCGTGCGTGACTTGGCGTAATGGCCGACCTGTACAAACACCGCTGCGGTACGCCTTGCCGTCGAGTGGAGTTCTTCTGACGTAATGTACTTGCGTGGTGGGCGCTGTGTGAAGCTGTTGTCCTCCAAGAAAAAGCCTTCACAAGGCAGAAGCGCAAACGTAATGTGGAGGGTGGTGTGGCTGACTCTACAGTACATTTGCTAGTATTTTCAGTGTACAGCAGGCGATGTTACCTCCGGAGAAATGCCTAACTGTGACATTAGAAACTTATATCGTGTTCAGATAGTGTCTATAAAAGAGCCAATGATTACTCGGAAAGAACTATGAAACGTAAAAGAAAGCGATGAAATTGAAATTCCGGCATTAGCCGCAATCGGGCATTCAAATAAGTTTAGTGGCGACAGTTGAAAATTTGTTCTGGTCTGGAAGTCGAACCCGAATTTCCAGCTTTATGCGAGTGGTCGCCTAAGAAGCTTCAGCCATCCGAGCACCTTCCCGTCCAACCCGAATTCCCAACTGGTGACACACTACATACGTAGCGTCGTAGCATCCCCTATCCATTACCCTCATTACTCGCAGCTTCACGATGATTCCCTCAAGAAGAACGAAGACTGCATCTGCACCGAATCATTATTAATTCACGTCAAGGCTTATATTTTTATACGTGTGGTGTTTGTTCCTTGGGACACACCCGAATTGCCTTGGTGGTAATTAATAATGATTCAGTGTAGGTGCACTCTTCGTCCGATCTCTTGTGGAAATCACAGTGAAGCTGCGAGCAATGAAGGTAAAGGGCAGGGGAAGCTATGTACGTAGTGTGCGGCAAGTTGGGAATTTGGGTTGGACGTGGAGAGCGATCAGGTAGCCAAAGCGGTTAAGGCAACCGCTCGCCTAAAGCGGGAAATTCGGGTTCGAGTCCCCGTCCAGAACAAATTTCCACTTGTCGCCCATGAATTTACTTCAAAGGACGATTGCGACTAATGTCGGAATTTCAGTTTGTCGAGCCTGGGTCTGCGCGTGGCCCACACAACCCGGGTCGCGTGCAGCTTGGCACGCCGTGGATGGCCTAGTTGTAGGGTATTTCCATGGATTGTGGGAGTGTCAAGATACTCTCCATAGCCACACAATTTTCTAGCAGAGTGTTCAAGAAAGCTGGGGCAGTATAATTGGCCGACAAACTGCTCGACCGAGACAAGAGTTTCAATCTCTATAACTCATGGAAACACCACTCATTACACACCTGCATTGCTAGAGGAATTTTAACTTGGCGTCTTCGCTTCTTGGCATTTCAGCACATCCATCTGAATAACTAACCATGTAATTTGTAAGCACTGTAGATTTGCTGACTCTTCACTTGGTACATTTTTATCTTAGGCATACAAGTTTTATCAATGACTGGCCCAGCCGAGATGGTTGTCTTATATGTGCTGTGTGCACATTTTACGCCACAGTATATCTTTGAATCACATCGTTATAGTATTTCAACATATAAATAAGCACACTTGATCCCTCACGTAACGAATATAGCTGTCAGTTTCACAGCAGAAATCTTGATGCGATTCGATTTTTTAGCTACGCTTCCTGCATCTAATGTCATTTACACACACACACACAAAAACGCAAACATAATGCATACAGGGATACGAAAACAGAGGTGGAAAACTTGAATTAAAAGTACACCTTCTTTTCACTGATTTCGTGTATCTCCTAACAGTTATGAAACAGAGTAAAATTAAACGCACCAACAAGACAATATTGATATACAGAAACTCCTTCATCATCATGAGTACTTACTTGTCATTTCTGCACTTTTGAAGCTTCTAGAACAGAGTTTAGCGCGGCGTACAGACACTCACCTGAAAAAGAGACAAAAACAAATATCAGTAACAATGGATTTGGTAACCATGAGTACGTACACTGATGAGCCAAAACATTATGACCATCTGCTTAACAGCTTGTTTGTCCGCCTTTTGTACGAAATACACCACTGCTTCTACATGTCAGGGATCCGACAGTTTGTTGGAAGGTTTGTGGAGGTATGTGGCATTAGATGTCTATGATCAGGTCATGTAATTCGCATAAATAACGGGCCGCTAATTTGCGTATGCAGTGAGGGCGCCCAATATTGACCCAGATAGGTTACGTAGGACTTACATCAGGCGAATTTGGTCGCCGAGATATCAACGGGAGTTCGCTATAATGCTCCTCAAACCACTGTAGCATGGTTTTAGCTCCGAGACATGGACAATTATACTGCTGCAGATAACATCGCCCAATCGGAAGACACCAAGCATGAAGGGATACAGGTGGTTCACAACTGTCAGCGTGTCTCCGATTACTACCAGAGGTCCCATGCAAGAGCAGGAGAATGTTTCCATAGTGTAATACTGCTCGCACCTGCCTGCGTCCGCGGCGCACTGCACGTTCTGAACCGCCGTTCACCTCGATTACGGCTTTTGTGGAGACAACCATCGCCCTAGTATAGCAAAAATGTGAGTCACCCAACGAGCCGACATGTTTCCATTGATGGATGGTCGAATTCCGATGGTCCCGTTCCCACTAGAAGCGTAGTTGATGTTGTTGGGTCAGCATGTGAATACGTAGGGGTGGTCTGCTGTGGAGCTCCCTGTTCAACAATGTACGATGAACGGTGTGCTCCGAAACACTTGTGCGTGCACCAGCATTGTGCTCTTTCGGCAGAGATCCCATACATCACCATCTATCCTACTTTACAGAGCAGATAACCCTCCCAACCCCACGTCCTGTGAATAGTCGTGGACGCCCAACGATTTAACGCCTACTGCTACTTTCACTGTCCTCCTGCCTCTTTGCGCAGATGCTCACGACAACAGCACATGAACATTCGACCAATTTTGCCGTTTTCGAGATATTAGTTCACAGGCTCTGCGTAATAATAATCTACCATTTGTCAAAAGTCGCTTATCTCAATGGATTTCCCCGTTTGCTGCCCATATCTTCGCTAGGGTGAACTCCAGTCCGTATCTACACCACTTACAAACTTTTATTATTGCATCACGTGCCAGTAACTCCTCCAGGCGGCATCCAACGTCACTGAGCAGTGGAAATAATGTTTTGGCTTAACAGTATGCAGCAGCATGAACAGAAAGAATTTTGTAAACAAACAGATTGGTGATTTGGTTTTCAATGTTTAGCATACACTAGCGTACAAACTTAAGTGCTGTTGGGGAATAAGAGAACAAACCTGTAACTGAGCGGCAAGATTTTTCAACAAACTAAAACTGTGCCATCTTCATAGAAAAATAGTGCTCTCTGCATCCGAGAATATAAGATTACGATTAACGTCTCGACAGCGAATATGTCATCTCCATCAACATCTACACTCCACAAGCCACCTAATGGCGTTTAACTGAGGCTACTTCTATGAACTACTCTGTCCACTCTCGAAGAGACGCGGAAAACAGTGGAGTCGTTGTCGCAATGTGGAAACGGAACAACTTGTCTGATATCCAGAGGGGCATGATCATTGGATTTCGGGGCATGGGTGTAACCAGTTCCGAAACAACTAAGTTTGTAAGCTGTTCACGTCCCGCCGTGGTTAAATAACACCGCGCACGGCAAAATGGCGGTATCCAGACCAGGCGCCGAGGTATCTGTCTGCACCACGACGTTAACGATGGCTGCAGAGATGTGTACGGGTGAGTAAACGAGCAGTTGTTGAGCAACTGACATCCCAGATAAATCAGGGGGCTATCAATGGTATCTGCAAAACGACCGTTCAGGGAACGTTGCTCCGTACGGACCTCCGTAATAGGCAGCTGGTTCATGCTGTTCATTGGCGACGGAGGCTGAAATTTACACGCCAATACCGCAACTCGACGACCACTCAGTGGTGATAGATGGCCCTTCCAGATGAATCATGTTTCATGTTCCATCGGACAGATGGTCATTGTGGTGTACGTTGCTGCAACGATCGACGGAAGGGCTCCGGCCAGAGGAGGGATTGTTATGGTCTGGGGAATGCTTTCATGGCATGGCATTATCTGGGTGATTTCGTCTGGAAGTTGCAATGGATCAACAAAGATACGTATCTATCCTTGGGGACCATGCCGATTAGTACTATGTCCGTGGTTCGAACAGGACGAGGATGAGTCGAATGGTCCCCTCTGGCCAACAGAGTCCCCGGATTTGAGAGTCTGTGGGATCACTACGATCGGCCAACTAGTGCCATCGACTCTCAACTGAGAAACCTAGCACTGATGGCCGCAGCACTGGAGTCGGCATGGCTCCACATCCCTGTCAGTAACTTCCAGCTTCTCAAGGATCTTTTCTTGTACATCCGCGCTGCGACAGGTGGTTATTCAGGCTTTTGACGGGTCATCACGTTAGTGTGAGTGGGCCATGTACAATTACCTCTTATAAAGTTTTCCCTTCCCTTTTCAATTCGCAAATGTAGCCTGTGGAGAACGACTGTCGGTATGTGTCCGTATGAGCTCTAATTCCACTTGTAATAACCCATCATGATAAGGATCTTGGCTTGACGGGTAATATCTGAGAATTGATCGAACGAGATCTGTGAGACTTCTTTCGTCGATGAATTGAATACTCATCAAAAAAAGTTTTGTATCACCTCGGTTCCGAGAGTTCCGAAACCTGTACAAAAAATGGGAACAGAGAGCAACATAAAGATCATTTCTGCCCTTTTTATTGCTCATGAAAACTACACATTGCATGTTGTACCACCATAAAGCAAGACCTTCAGAGGTGGTGTTCCAGATTACTGTACACACCGGTACCTCTAATACCTAGTAGCACGTCCTCTTGCATTGATGCATGCCTGCATTCGTCGTCGCATGCTATCCACAAGTTCATCAAGGCACTGTTGGTCCAGATTGTCCCACTCCTCAACAGCGATTTGGCGTTGATTCCTCAGAGTGGTTGGTGGGTCACGTCATCCATAAACAGCCCCTTTCAATCAATCCCAGGCACGCTCGATAAGTTTCCTCTCTGGAGAACATGCCGGTCACTCTAGTCGAGCAATGTCGTTATCCTCAAGGAAGTCATTAACAAGACGTGCACGATGGGCGCGCGAATTATCGTCCATGAAGACGAGTGCCTCGCCAATATGCTGCCGATATGGTTGCACTATCGGCCGGAGGATGGCATTCACGTATCGTACAGCCATTACGGCGCCTTCCATGATCAACATGACAGTGTGTCTAAGGCGTTCAGACTGTGCGGGTTTCCTCCAAACACGTCTCCGAAGATTGTCTGGTTGAAGTCATATGCGACACTCATCGGCAAAGAGAACGTGAATCCAATCCTTAGCGGTCCATTCGGCATGTTGTTGGGCCCATCTGTACCGCGCTGCATGGTGTCGTGGTTGCAAAGATGGACCTCGCCATGGACGTCGGGAATGAAGTTGCGCATCATGCAGCCTATTGTGCACAGTCTGAGTCGTAACACGACGTCCTGAAGCTGCACGAAAAGCATTATTCAACATGGTGGCGTTGCTGTCAGGGTTCTAACAAGCCATAATCTTTAGGTAGCGGTCATCCACTGCAGTAGTAGCCTTTGGGCAGCCTTGGCGAGGCATATCATCGACAGTTCCTGTCTCTCTGTATCTTCTCCATGTCCGAACAACATCGCTTTGGTTCACTCCAAGACGCCTCGACACTTCCCTTGTTGAGAGCCGTTCCTGGCACAAAGTAAGACTGGAACTGATCGGCTGTCGGACCCCCTTCGTCTAATAGGCACTGCTCTTGCATGGTTCTTTACATCTTTGGGCAGGTTTAGTGACATCACTGAACAGTCAAAGGAACTGTGTCTGTGATACAATATCCACAGTCAACGTCTATCTTCAGAAGTTCTGGGAACCGGGATGATGCAAAACTTTTTTTGATGTGTGTATTTCTGTAACAATCTCCCACTGAATATCAGTCTAGCATCTGCTACTCCTTCTAGTTCTTTTATGTGGCCATTCCACATCAGATAGCCTCAGACTATACTCCTATGTATTGTACGGTTTTTTCTTTTTCCAGTAAATTATCGCCAGTTGCGTAATCGATGAGTAATTGGACGTCATTCCGCCACTCATAGCAATAAGTAACGTTTATATCCGTTCAAAATCAGTAGCCAGTGTCTGCGTCAATCGTGGATCCTGTGTAAGTTTTCCTGCATGTAGTTATAGTCTTCTGGCGCTGATACCTTGCGAAATTAGAGTTAATATCCCGACGACAAATTCGTCGTTAGCGACTTGGCGCAAGCTCGGACTGGAGAACACTGGGACAGGAAATCAGCCGCGGTCTTTTCACGAGAAACATCGTAGAATTCACCTGAAATTATGTACGGAGACCACGGAATAACTACAAACCAATAAAGAGGCTCCTGTGTTCTGCTCTGTTTCCCTATAGATCAGTAAAATTAGAAATTCTCTTCAGGATGCTGAGATTTACCAAACCACTGTGCGTCGATGTGAGCATACGAATACGATAAAGGGTTCCGAAAGATGCAGCAGTAAGAAATGCAAGACAACAGACTCTACATTTCACCGTTTCTGCGTCATCAGTGTCCTTGGCGACGACAAAATTAAATCTCTCACGAATGCCGCCTCCACCACACATTCCTTGGTCTGTCGCCAGCCGGCGCCAAAGCTATTGTTACTTCAAATGCCGGAATACAGGAGCTACGGTTCAGAACATCTATTTGGATATGTAAGCAACGTGACTGTATAAAAGTCTACATAAATAAACGACTATGCGACAATGCTCCTAGTAACATTCTGAAATGAGGAGCATAAGGTCTGCGATAATAGTTCGCAGACTGGTCCTCAGGCGCCGTGGTTGCGACAGCTGTACGGTTGCTGTTAACAAATTTTCTGACGATCATAACATGTAACAATAAATGGAATAAACTCATGTGAAGCATCATATGAAACGATTAAAACCTGCTTTTACTGCCGGCCGTTGTGGCCGAGCGGTTCTAGGCGCTTCAGCCCGGAACCGCGCGACCGCGACGGTCGCAGGTTCGAATCCTGCCTCGGGCATGGATGTGTGTGATGTCCTTAGGTTAGTTAGGTTTAAGTAGTTCTAGGGGACTGTTGACCTCAGATGTTAAGTCCCATAGTGCTCAGAGCCATTTGATCCATTTTGAACCTGCTTTTACACTCCGTAAAAGATGGATTATGATATAACAAAACTAGCAGATTTGCAGACAATTTTATTGAACCATATTTTTTTCTGAAAAAAAAAATGTACACACCATTCTTAGACATGATCTGCCTTGAACGTGATATGCTTTGAAACACTCAGGCATGCAGTGAGTTACATCGCAGTACGTTAATCACCAGGACATTACATTTTGGCATGTTTTCCCTTGTTGCTCTTACTAACTGGAGGAAGTAGTTTGGACACAGAGCAGCAACATGCCAAGAGCTGTATTCGTGTGCAAATATTCAGAATTCGGACACTGCGTGGTACCACAACGCAGAGACCGCTCCTCGTGCTGTCTACGCTGCTACATACACTGATAAGACAAAATATGACGACCATCGCCCACCGCGACGTTGGACGACGCCTGGTGGCGTTGCAGCCAGGTGACACCGTAAAGAAAGTATGTAAGCGGAGCAGACACCGACGGGATCCACTCCAGCGGACGTTTGGGCTGCAAATGGGGAAATCCATTGAAATAAGCTACTCTGAAAAAGGGCAGATTATTAAAACGCAGAGCCTGTGAACGAGTATCTCGAAAACGGCGAAACTGGTCGAATTCTCACGTGCTACTGTTGTAAGAATCTACAGAAAGAAGTAGGACAGTGAAACTACCTAACTCACTGGTTAGACGCCCACGGCTCTTCACGAAACATAGGGTTCGGAGGCTTGTCTGCCCGTAAGATAGATGGTGATCTGTGGCATATATGACAAAAGAGCACAATGTTGGAGCGCCCACAAGTGTTTCGGAGCACACCGCACCGCTCATCGTACAGAGTTGAACATGGAGCTCCGCAGCAGACCACCTCTATGTGTTCACGTGTTAACCTAATTACATCGTCAATTACGATTGCAGTCGGCACGGGATCATCGGAATTCGACCGTCGATCAATCGAAACATGTCCGTCCCTGGTAGCTGAGTGATCAGCGCGAAGGAATTGTCATACCTAACGGCCCGGGTTCGATTTCCGGCTGGGTCAGAAATTTCCTCCGCTCAGGGACTGGGTGTTGTGCTGTCCTTATCATTATCATTTCATCCCCATCGACACGCAAGTCGCCGAAGTGGCGTCAACTCGGAGGACTTGCACCAGATGAACGGTCTAGCCACACGGCATTTACGTTTAATGGAAAAATGTCGGCTCTTCTTGTGAATAAAATTTTTGCTTCACTAGGTAGATGGTCGGCTCCACAATCGCCGTAACCGAGATGAACGGCGGCTCAGAACGCGCTGCGCCACGGACGCCGGCAGGTGCGAGCAGTATTTTGCTATGGGAGACATTCTTCTGTGCTTGCATGGGTCCTGTGATAGTAATAGAAGATACGCTGACAGTTTCGAACCACCTGTATCCCTTCATGCTTGATGTCTTTCGATATGGCGATGTCATCTTTCAGCAGCGTAATTGCCCATGTCTCAGAGCCAGAAACATGCTACAGTGGCTTGAGGAGCATTATAGCGAACTCACGCTGATGTCTCGGCGACCAAGCTGTCCTCATATAATTTGTATGGAAGCGATCTGGCTCGCTCTCGGGCTCCATCACCGCGTACACAAATCAGAGGCCCATTATTTACGCGAATTACACAATCTATGCATAGACGTCTAATGCCACATACCTCCACAAACCTACCAATAAACTGTCGGATTCCTGATACGAAGAATCAGTGAAGTATTTCTTTGCAAATATGGATAAACAAGCTATTAAGCAAATTGTCATAATTTTTTGACTCATCAGTGTAGAGAGCAGGGACAAGTATTCGCCTGTCATAGCGCTCAGTCTTACTTCACATTTCCCCCACCGCCACGGCACGCTGTCCGAGCGCGAGGAGGGGAAAGGTGGGGAAACAGCGAACGTGCCGCTATTTAAACGGCAATGCAGTCACACTGCATTGACTTGGTTTTATATCTCGCATTTCTCAACAACACAGATAACAAACAAAACAAATTTTCAGTATTATTTAATTACTTCTTGCGTGCTACAGTCATAAAATTTTCACCTGGTACAAACTGTCAGCATACACACAAACACTGAAAATACCAACATTTTTGCACTCAGGTTGTCATATAATCATGACTTATTTAGCTTCATAATAACTGAAAATTTCTTTCACACACATGTAAGTTGGTATATATACTGTAGCATTTTTGCAACCTCATTCTACAGATGTGGAAAGTCTACCTGAGGAAAAGCTCAGTGTCGCTTCAGTCAAGCAGCTTCTTTACCGAAGGGAGATGAGCATGCCTGGAAAGTTGTTAACGAACTATTTCACCATTCACAATATTGTCGGGCAATTACTACCCGTACTGTACCATTGACGGCCTCGTTTCAAGGTGCATGGACGTACGTATGACATCGAAAGGCTTCAGCCTCTAAACCAGTAATGAATTAAGAAATAAAGTGAAGCTGTGGAAGATATGTGCCCTGACTGTCGACTTCGTTTATGTTTATTAAAGTATGCCCCAGGAATCAACCATAGTTCGCCGGCCGGTGTGGCCGTGCGCTTCTAGGCACTTCAGTCTGGAACCGCGTGACCGCTACGGTCGCAAGTTGGAATCGTGCCTCGGGCATGGATGTGTGTGATGTCCTTAGGTTAGTTAGGTTTAAGTACTTCTAAGTTCTAGGGGACTGATGACCTCAGAAGTCCCATAGTGCTCAGAGCCATTTGAACCATTTTTGTTCTCTACAGTCTTTCATACGAAACATTTGTTATGCACGCTATTTTCGACAATATCACTCCTTCCTATGAGCAATGATCATGGCGACATGCAGACAAAAGTAGAAATTATCATACCCTGTGTTTTCTGTGTCGTCTTCTCAATCATCGCACTTGTTTCTATTCACCTTCAACCCTTGCACTTCCATCTGAACAACACAGCAGAAATACTCGTTCTCAACAAAGTAAAATCCTGTTTGTATTATTACACAACCCTGCCATGTTCTCTAAATACTTTTTTTTGTATAAGGGACCCAACTTTGGAACAATCTTCCACAAACTATTACAGAAATTTAAATCCTTTCAAACTTCAAAAGACAGCTAATGGTCCACCTTCTACCGCAATGGCTAGCTCCTCTGCAGCTCTGCAGACGTAACTGCTAAGGTCATCAGTCCCTAAGCTTACACACTACTTAACCTAAATTAACCAAAGGACGAACACACACACCCATGCCCGAGGGAGGACACGTACCTCCGCCGAGGCTAGGCGCACAGTCCATGACTGCAACGCCACAGACCGTTCGGCTAATCCCGCGCGACAGAGTTCTCTATTGAACTTCTCTTCTTTCCCAGCAACAATTGTCACTTTCATTTCAGTCTTTTCCTCTTTCATTATTCCTTCCACTTCTAATTTCAAACAATGCTGCAAAAGTGGTGAGCACGCTGGACTCGTTTTCGGGGCGACGGTTCAAATCCCCGCCCGGCCATCGATATTTCGGTTTTCCGTGATTTCCCTAAATCACTACAGGATAATGGCAGGGTGGGAAAGGGCAAGGCTGTTTTCCTTCCCCAATCTCTGGTATTCCGATCTTATGCTCTGTCTCTAATGACCGCCCTGTCGATGGGACGTTAAACTCTAAACCTTCCTCCCTACTCTCTCCTGATGAGCTTCACGATTTCACGGCAGACTTGGACAATTGTCGTTCGCTATGAGGTAACGTTGATGTCTTCAGCGAGAGAAACAAACGCATCCTCACTGGTAGACCGGAACCCTATAGTTGCTAAAGACGGTGCGAGTGACACAGCAACACAGAAGACGTCATTAACCCCCAGGGGTAGCCGCAAGCCGCCGTGTGATCTCCCTCGGCGAAAACAAGGCGAGGGAGGAGCCGCGGTCTTCAGTCAGTGCCGGCGGCCGTAGCGAGACAAAAAGAGGACAGACAAATGAGACGGGACGCGGCAGAAATAAACGGCCGCGACGAGAAAAAAACCGCGGATTTGCCTGTGAGGAGGGACAGCAGCGGCGTGAATTATGTCTGTTGTGGTTCGCGGCTTTAGCAGCTGTTCAAGCAGGCCGTATATAACGGCAGCGCGGCGACCTGTCCCCGCTGTCCGCTACACGTAGGTCGCCGAACTCAGCCTTTGAGATAATTTTAGTGATAGCCGCGCTATGTATAGGCGCCTCGTGGTCGCCTTTCTCTCACTCCCCCTCCCTCCCTCTCCCTCTCTCTCTCTCTCTCTCTCTCTTTGCCGCGCCACTCAGCTCGCTACCTGCGCGTTATTCCTGTCAGCGAGCCAGACGGATCGATGCCACTGCTCTCGCGGTTTTAACACCGTAAACTGGACATTCTGTCTTGCTAGATCAGAGGTTCCCAACCTACCTCAGACCTTGAAATCTATTCGAAAATTAGGAATACGGTACCACAACAGCTGTACACTGGGGTACCTCCCAATATCGTGTCCGACCTACTTTTGCCCGGCGTGTCACAGACTCAACAAGTCGTTGGAAGTCCCCTGCAGAAATATTGCGGCAGCTGCCTCTATAGGCGTCCACATCTGCGAAACTACTGCCGTTGGAGGATGTTGTTTACGACCTGTCCTCTTGATTATGGTCCGCCCCGATAGCTGAGTCGTCAGCGAGGCGGTGTGCCACGCCAAGGGGCCCAGGTTCGATTCCCGGCTGGGTCGGAGATTTTCTCGGCTCAGGGACCGGGTGTTGTGTTATTATCATTTCATTATCATCTGTGGAAGGCACCGGGAAACCGCCACTGGAATCACTTCCCTAGGCGCTCAATGGTACAAACGGTTCTGAGCACTATCGGACTTATCTTCTAAGGTCATCAGTCCCCTAGAACTTAGAACTACTTAAACCTAACTAACCTAACGACAGCACACACATCCATGCCCGAGGCAGGATTCGAATCTGCGACCGTAGCGGTCACGCGGTTCCAGACTGTAGCGCCTAGAAGCGAACTGTGGCTAGGCACTCATGCGGTGGACTTCTCTAACGAGGCTTCCCCCATGACAAGACCTGCCGTAAGGAAGAACACAAAGATTTTTTTTCTCTCCATTATATCCCATAAATCTTCGATGGTATTAGTGTCGGGTGATGTGAGTGACCAAATCATTCGGTCGAACTGTCCAGAACGTTCGTCGAACCAGTCGCGAACAATTGTGGTCCAGTGACATGGAGCATTGCAATCCATATAAATTCCACCGTTCTTTGGGAACGTCAGATAGTAAAAAATAATAATAAAATTAATTACACATTACACTAGCACTAATCACATCCAGGTTCATTAGCAACTGTACATGTTACTAAACAACAGGAACTGGGTCAGAAAAATGTATGGTTATTTTTCATAATGTCTGAAGAAACAGATATTGAAAACAATCTTGCAGCTGTACTAATCTTATAAAATTTGTCCGTATTGTTAAAAATTAGTATCTTAAGCCTCTACAGGGAAAATGACGATCGTAATACTACAGTTGAATACTTCTGTCTCCTTGAAACGCTTTGGCGGGAATCTCGGTAAAGTTGCGAGCGATGGGGGCGTAGACTGTGTGACATGGAAGTTTGGGTTGATCCTGAAAGCTTGTTCGGATGGCCGACGTTGTTGACACTACTGTTCGCAACATGCGGCAAAGCCGTGTTTGGGTCCCGATCCGGCACAAATTTTCATGTGCCACCAATAAGTAATATCTTCAGCCTAATGCAACTAATGTCAGAAATTGCGAATAAATTTCATAATATACAATATGTAGGTTTTAATGCGGCCTGTCTGATATTTTATTGCATTGTATTCTTGACTTAGCCTGCATCGTCGCAATTCAGAACTTACGAGGATTCTAGAAAACGGATATGTTCGCGTATGTTATTAAAAATATACCTTAATCTATACATATCATAAACTAAAGTCCGCCACCGCGATTATCTGTATCAATATTACAGCTAATCTCAAGAACTATTGTACAGATTTTGATACGGATTTCACCAATAGAAAGATTGATCCACGAGGAAGGAAAAGTGGTTCAAATGGCTCTGAGCACTATGGGACTCATCATCTGAGGTCACAAGTCCCCTAGAACTTTGCACTACTTAAACATAACTAACCTAAGGACATCACACACATCCATGCCCGAGGCAGGATTCGAACCTGCGACCGTAGCAGTCACGCGGTTCCGGACTGAAGTGCCTAGAACCGCACGGCCACCGCGGCCGGCACGAGGAAGAATCGCGTATTTCACTACATATTATAAACAAGAGTGCCGGCTGCAAGTACTTAGTCCAACGCGTACGAAACCTGGGTAGATCACTAGCTTTTACTTATCCAGTATAGTGTAACATAGTTATGAATTTAATGCAGGCGCATCGTGAACATAGTACAGCAAAAGTTTATCACTGTTACAGCGCTATACGCAGAAATATTTCAGAACTAAACCACATTGCTACACTGGGTGCATGATTTTGTACAAACTGGAGAAGTGTTATAGATAAAGAAGATGTGCGTTGCATTGAGGGTTTTCTCATCTACAACGCAACTCCCGCTTCCTAATAAAGTTGAGATTTGACAGCAGGAGCATCACGTGGGAGTGCTTCAGTTTCGACTTTATTTCTGCGATATCGTTCCTTACGTACTAAGCTTCTTTTCCCTTGAGGTGCTGTACCGTTTCAAGGGTCCTTTGGCGTAAAATATGCATAATTTCTGTCGTGCATAATTTCTGCGTTAGAAACAGCATTCAGGTTTTTTTCTGCAAAGCGATTTATCTGACATTCCAACAACACGCGGCCGAGCACTAGGGCTGCACAATATTTAAAACAGGTAAGACAAGACTGTGTAGTATTTCGCATATAGAAAAAAGAAGACTTTCCCGCTCACAACGCTGTAAGGTGGCGCTGTCGGACAGCGGCGTTACGGACTTTGGGAAATGTCTGTCAGGAGGGCGAAAGCTCACCTTGAAACCCACGCAGTCCTCGCATAACTCATTCGGCAATGCGGGCAGCGTGGGCGCTGGCCGACTGGTCCACAAAACGCTGTTCGCCGGTCGCTACCGAGGCCCTGCGCAGAGTAAGCGCCAACCGTACGCTGGTCCGCTCTCTCAGTTAGCACCAGAAGGCGCCAAGCGGAAACCGCTCATAAAGTGCAGTGGTGAAATTATTTATTGCATCACCAATTTGCACTTCACAATCTTGTCTGTAGCGGCTGTTTACTTCAGTTTATGCCAGTGCATTGTTGTTAAATATTACGGAAAATTGGAAATATAAGGTAATTTCTATGGGACCAAACTGCTGAGGTCATCGGTCCCTAGGCTTACACACTACTTAATCTAACTTAAACGAACTTATGTTAAGGACAACACACATACCCATGCCCAAGGGAGAACTCGAACCTCCCACGGGGGGAGCTGCGTGAGCCGTGGCAATGCGCCTAGGCCGCACGGCTTAATATTACGTTTCTTGCCTTTATTGTTTCACTTCCTATCACATTTGTCCAACAATAGCCAACTCCTTGTTGCCACTCTTGTTATCTACAATGAAGCTGGGTTCATACAGTCATTTTGTGTTGATACACTGAGGTGGAAACATGGACAGGTCATACGAATTAACGCCAAACAAGAAAGCTGTTATAAATGCTTATGCGTTAGATGGTCTCAGCACAAGAGAGATGTCCTTTAAGATAAGTTTTCATCAGTCTACATTTTCGAGGTTACTGAAAAATACGAGGAGAAAAGGAATGTTGATCGTGAGAAAGGAAGGGGGTAAGGGCGTCTACTGTCAAACAAGATACGATTATGAATATAATTTCTCACATGGATCGTAGCCTGTCATCAACTGAAGTGAAGCGAGAACTGGGAAGAAATGTGTGGCGTCTCAGTAATCGGGAAAGCTGTTGGAAACAGTCTGCTGAAGCCGGGCTCACTGCCCGACGACGTTGAAACAGGCCTTTACTGACAAAAACAATGCGACAAAAGCGGCTACAATGGGCAAAAGCACATGTGACATGGACGTTGGAGATGTTGAACAGGGTAATATCTTTAAATGAGTCTAAATTTAATCTGCTTGGCTCCAGTGACAAAGTGTTCGTGTGTCGCAGGGCATGGGAAGGATTTTTGCCTTTGTGTATAACACAGTCAAACATCCAGAAGGACAGACGGTCTGGAGCCGCATTTCTACCGACGAGATAGGTCGTCTGGACCTCATAAATGGCACAGAACACAAATGCATACATCAGCATCTTCGAAACGAAGCTCGTGACCACAATAGGAGACTAGTTTTGATTCGTTTCCAGTTGCATTTTCCAGGATAATCCTACCCCTTATCACTGACCTTTGGTGGTCAGTCCTGTGATCAATGTTTGTATCAACCGTGAAAAAGATGATGTTCTAGCTTAATTGCTAAATACTTCTACATTTCAGATAAAAAGTTTCCTTAGACGAAATGCCGTTCAAACGTTACAATGGCCTGGAAACAACCACGATCTCAATTCTGTTAAGAACTGCTCGAAGGTTATGAAAAATGTTCTCACAAAAAAAAGAAGCCACGTATTAGGCTGATTCTTACGTGTGTGTGTGTGTGTGTGTGTGTGTGTGTGTGTGTGTGTGTGTGTGTGTGTGTTTACAAGAAGTGAGTCAGGAAAACATGAAAAAGTTAATTCTCTCATTGCGTACACGATTCAAAGCGGTGATTAAGACATGTGGAGGACCCACCAAGTATTGGGCTAATGGTTCAAATGGCTCTGAGCACTATGGGACTCAACTGCTGTGGTCATAAGTCCCCTAGAACTTAGAACAACTTAAACCTAACTAACGTAAAGACACCACACACATCCATGCCCGAGGCAGGATTCGAACCTGCGACCGTAGCGGTCGCGCGGTTCCAGACTGGAGCGCCCTGAACCGCTCGGCCACTCCGGCCGGCCCACCAAGTATTAAATGATGACAGTGGATTCACATGAGGTACTGTGTACTTACAAGCACTAAAAGATATCAGTGTTAAGTCGCAAAATTAATATTCAGTGTTTCCTCTGACATTAATACCCATAGCTCGGAATAAAAAAAGATCACATAGCATATGCACTTCCACTTGGTACCTTAAGAAAGTGTTAAAATGTAAATAACAAGTAATTTTATAGAGATAAATCAAGAAAATAAAATAAAATTGATACAAATTATTGTGTATATTTGCTTCCTGTAGAAACAGAGGGAAATCGAGCCAATTTACGTAAGATATTGATCGTCCATAACGAAAGTATTGAATTACAGAAGGTGAGGCAATAAATAATTGCACCACTGTAGAGCATTCCTGCTGTGAACATCTGTTGGTGTGAGCCTTCGGAATAAACAATTAACATCAGTATAAAAGTATGCGTAACAGGGCTACTCTTGGTTACAATTTACACGGTGCATCCGGTCAACAGGAAGATACAGTCTTCCCAGATTGACGGAAGGCGTTCGCCACTGTACCACACCACTAACCAAGAGACGACCATACGGAGTAGCTTCGCAGATATGTTTTCGTTTGCACGGACACGCCTAGTTACGAGTTAACACGTGCAGAAACATAGTTTGTCTGCTGTTTGAGCGAACGAGCGAATGCAGGACTACCTTCCTGACGTATGCGCCGCGGCCTGTCTTTCTCGTAGGCCTCGATTCCACGTTGTGACGTCACGTATCTCTAACAGTCCCACGTTCGCTTTCACGTACTGTGTGAGGACGGCTTAAGGTGCTCTCGCAGTCTACACGCAGGAGCTGATTCGCAACAGCGTTTTAGCAGGCGCCGGTGGCTAACGACCTTGACGAAGGTCACGTCAAGGTCGCTAGCTTCCTTCCGGTGCTGCAGCGGCAGTGCATGCGGAGAGCTGCGCTTTTCCCCACTAGTGCCCAAGTCTTCCGCTGAATACGACACACACCTTACCTGCCTAGTTTCGAGAAGTGTTTGTTCGTGGGTCTACAAAGGGAAGGTAAGAGGTCTGCGTCGCTCTCCGGCGTCGCGGGACCATAATTTTCCGTCCAAGTTTTCCGGCTCCATAAACCGAGTTAGCAAGCAGCGAGTTTGTCGGCGGGCCGATTGAGTTAACGTCAGCCGGTGCGTGTTTAACGTCGCGGGGATTAAGTTAGCGCCTCGGCGCCGAAACAACGGGTCGCGTCTTTATTCCTCGTTCCTCTCGCAAAGGCAAAGCGGTTAGCAGCGCCCTCCTGTTACTTAGTCAGGCGGCCCGCTTCGTGTCATAGCTCACACACACTATACCAAAGCGGCTCACGTTGATTTTCTCTTCGCGACAGGCCACAGGCATCAAAAGACGAACCTGTTTGCCTGCTGTGGCTCCAGTATTCTGAACTTACGGCCCATCTATTATCTGAACTCTACGTTAGTAGCGTGGGTGTGTAATTGTTCCGTCCTCTATAAAAGATGAAGTAGAAACATAAAGAAGAAAGTAGAGGAAGTGTGGAGAGCTTCTTTTGAATTAAGAATGTACACACTATACCGGGTGATCAAAAATTCAGTACAAATTTGAAACCTGAATAAATCACGGAATAATGTAGATAGAGAGGTAAAAATTGACACACATGCTTGGAATGACATGGGGTTTTATTAGAACCAAAAAAATACAAACGTTCAAAAAATGTCTGACAGATGGCGCTTCATCTGATCAGAATAGCAATAATTAGCATAACAAAGTAAGACAAAGCAAAGATGATGTTCTTTACAGGAAATGCTCAATATGTCCACAATCATTCCTCAACAATAGCTGTAGTCGAGGAATAATGTTGTGAACAGCAATCTAAGGCATGTCCAGAGTTATGGCGAGGCATTGGCGTCGGATGTTGTCTTTCAGCATCCCTAGAGATATCGGTCGATCACGATACACTTGCGACTTCAGGTAACCCCAAAGCCAATAATTGCTCGGACTGAGGTCTGGGGACCTGGGAGGCCAAGCATGACGAAAGTGGTGGCTGAGCACACGGTCATCACCAAAGGAAGCGCGCAAGAGATCTTTTACGCGTCTAGCAATACTTGGTTTTTTTTTATTTGTTCTAATAAAACCTCATGTCATTCCACGCATGTGTGTCAATTTTTACCTCTCTATCTACATTATTCCATGGTTTATTAAGTTTTCAAATTTATACTGACTTTTTGATCACCCGGTACATTCAGCAGTTCTAGTAACAGCTCAGAAATTATGCAGCGCACTTTTTATGACGGTTGGAAGTGTCGCAATGAATTTTCCAGTTCATTTAATATCTAATTGAACCAGATATATCTAACCTTATAAAGATTCAAAAAAAAAAAATTGTTCAAATGGCTCTGAGCACTATGGGACTTAACTGCTGTGGTCATTAGTCCTCTAGAACTTAGAACTATTTAAACCTAACTAACCTAAGGACATCACACACATCCATGCCCGAGGCAGGACTCAAACCTGCGATCGTAGCGGTCGCGCGGTTCCCGACTGTAGCGCCTAGAACCGCTCGGCCACTTCGCCCGGCTTATAAGGATTCATGCGACATTATTAATGGAATTTATGTGGAACAGCTGTTAGTAGCTGAGGTAATACACCGTCCAATCACATTAATATGACCACCGCCTACATTGGACGTCAACGTTCGATATGCAAAGCGTGTGTGGAAGGACGCGGAAAACAGTGCGTTCATTGTCGTAATGCAGTGATTTATCTGACACCCAAAAAGGGCATGAATTTGTCTTTAGGACCAAGGGTGGAAGCATTCCCGAGACAGCTGAGTTTGTAAACTGTTCGCGTGCACCCGTGGTTAAAGCTTACCGTGCAAGGCTAAATGGCGCTGTCCAAAACCGACGCCGAGGCAGCTGTGGTTCACCACGACAGGGGTAAACGACGGCTGCGAAGATGTGTACGGGCGAACAGACGTGGAACTGTTAAGCAACGGATCACCTAGATGAACCAAGAGGCTACCAACAATACCTCCTCAAAGACTGTTCAGTGAACGTTGCTGCCTATGGGCCTCTGAAGGAAGTGCTTGGTTCATGCACCCATAATGGCTGCTGTTTATCGGCGACGAAAACTGGAATTTACGCGGCAGTACCGCACTTGGATGTCCACCGAGTGGCAACAGGTTGCCTTTGCAGATGTATGACGGTCTATTTTCCACCGGACAGATGGCCGTTGGCGTTAACGGGCACTGTAATAGTAATTGTAGGAGTCCAGGCCATAGAAGGGAGCGCTACGGCATGGGGAAAGTTTTCGTAACATTCAAGATCTCGTCATTCTACAAAGCACAACACTTCAACACAAGTATGCATCTATCCTTGAGGACTATATCGACCCTTACACGCAGTTTGTTGTTTTCCTAGGCACTATTTCATCTACCATCAGGACAATGCAACGTGTCACGCAGCTCACAGCATGCGTGTGTGGTTTGAAGGATGCTGAGATTGTAAGTAGGCTGTTTAGGATTTTTTATTGGTAACGCCACATAGCGCTCTGTATGAAAATCGCTAGGTGTGCTGTGTGCAGTCTGTGGCTGGTTTGCATTGTTGTTTGCTATTGTAGTGTTGGGCAGCTTGATGTTAACAGCGCATAGCGTTGCGCAGTTGGAGGTGAGCCACCAGCAGTGGTGGATGTTGGGGGAGAGATGGCGGAGTTTTGAGAGCGGATGATCTGGACGTGTCTCCAAAAAATCTTTCATTTGCTAACTATGCCTATCAGTAGTCAGTGCCTTCAGTAGTTTGAATCTTTTATTCAGCTGGCAGTATTGGCGCTCGCTATATTGCAGTAGTTTCAGTAACGAAGATTTTTGTGAGGTAAGTGATTCATGAAAGGTATAGGTTATTGTTAGTCAGGGCCATTCTTTTGTAGGGATTATTGAAAGTCAGATTGCGTTGCGCTAAAAATATTTTGTGTCAGTTTAGTGTTGATCAGATAAGTAAAGAGAGTAATGTCTGAGTACGTTCAGTTTTGCTCAGCTGTTTGAAAAGCAAATAATGTAAGAGGTTTATCAGCACAGTCATTCATAAATTTTTCTAAGGGGACGTTTCAAGATGAGTATACCATGCATCTCTGGCCACCAAACTCCCCACATTAAACCGAACCGAGAATCTGTGCGACCACCTCGATCGCACTGTACGCACTGTGGATGCCCAAATGAGAAACCTAACGCACCTGGCCACGGCACTGGAGTCAGCATGGTTCCACACCCCTGTCGGTACCTTCCAGAACCTCACTGACTCTCTTCCTGGATGCCTGCAGTGCAAAAGTTGGTGATTCAGGCTTTTGACTGGTGTTCACATTAATGTGACTGGACCGTGTACTTCCAAAGTATTTACCCATTCTATGCCATATACTAAACCTGGTATGTCTAAGTTTTGGTCCTTATATTTTACCGAATAATAATGATAAGTAAGGTGAAACATAGGTGAAGTGCCTGGACTAGCAGGACAGATCGGATTACGTTGTGGAAAGGGGCCAAAATGAGTTCCTGTCAGCTGCACTCAACATACAAACTTTATTTATCAACACACGATATTACGACAAGGATGCAAAACACTCAAAACTTTAATCGAGATCATTTGATTAACTTTAGATCGGCTGAAGGCCACATTCAAAACCCAAGACACAACGCTTAAGCAGAATTGAAATACAAGGTTCTTCTGGAGGTTTCACCCAAGAATAATTTCTAAATCTTCAATCTAATTGCTGAAGGCCTCAGCAATTTAATTTTAATGAACTAGGCTGGAGGTCGCATATTAAGCAATAAGAGGAGTTTCTATCAAAAGGCAAAAAGCCTTATCTTAAAACGTCTCCAGTAAAATTCGGCTGAAGGCCCCATATAAAAATATAACCATCTCATCCCTTAAGGGCAAGACAATAACATTAATTTAAGAGATATTGATACTCGGCTGAAAGCCAGACATCAACCAAATAACTAAAATCCAAACAGGGAAATTACTACATAACACACAAGGAACGGCGCTCAGAAGTTTCCAAGGGTCGGCATGGGATTGTAACACTAACGCCCGTTTAGGTGAGACAGGCAGCCTGTCCAGCGACGTCTTAATCTGGAGGCAACCCAATCGACATACAGCCGTCCGACCAATCGATCAAATCAGTTCCGCTCCACGTAACCACCAAAACGACCACAAGATTTCAATACACGACACACAGAATATTGGCGCCCACAACGACCAACAACACCTGGGCTGTCGAATTACACGCCGCGCTGGACAGCAACAGCACGACGAGGAAAATACACTGCCTAAAATTACGTCAGCGACCATGGCAGGTAGCCGGAACGCCAACGGCCGCAAGGCAGAAGATACCGCTGGTGAACTTCCATAACAGGGGATAAATTAAGTTAAATTTCACAGGAAGACGGCTGGAATCTTAGTCGCCTTAAACACACACACGTTGTTGCTCGCGTGAATGTGTCAAAACGACAACCAGGATCAAACGAAGAAATGTAAACACTTGAGGCTCGATAGTAAGTTAAGTGAGGACTCAACTTTCATGTCCAGGATCGGTGGGCGACGAACTTCGTAGCACTCGCAAGCAGCACCTCACACTCCAACCGCGCGTGCACGCCGCCAGCGGCTCCAGCCCCACTCCGCGCGACGGGGGCTCGCTTGCTGCTCCACGACAACCGACCGACTGGACTGCTGGTGCGTCCGCGACTGCTGCTCCTACGCGACTGCACTGTTGTTGAGTCTCCCACTCACTGACTACCCGACACACGACGACCCGGAAATACTATCGGTCGCTCCAGAGATGGTACGACAGTGCGCTTATCGATACGCGCTGCTGCTGCCACTCACGGGCAAGTAGGGCAGGAAGTTAGTGACGCTAGTAAATTGAATAAGAAAACGAGGTGGCACTACCGTAATAGAAGATGACAAACATTTAATGGGATGAACAAGAGCCGTGCAGGGCTCAATGGGAATTAATTTAAATAAAATTAGAACTAATATTACCGAGTAAGAGACGGTGATGATCTGTATGCTATTGTCTGAGATAGTTTGGCGTAAAAAAAAAAAAAAAAAAAAAAAAGGGAAATGCGTAAGTGCCTCTTTAAACTCGTCGATCCAGACAGGTAAAGTAGTCATCTGAGTTAGCGTGACACAGCTGGGACATTTCCATTTTTACCGAAAAATAGTGACCGCACGATATTCCACATCATAACCGCATGATATTCCACATCGTCAGTGAACAGAAGTATATCGTTTCTGCTTTTTCAGCAGCTTTCTGGAGCTGGGCTTCTATTGTTTACCAGGACTGCAGGCTTGTACCCACAAACAAATAACAAATTAATTACATAATTTTAGTATTTCGAGGTGATACGTAAAAGTTAATGACTACTGTTGTGGGTTGGCAGGAGAGCCAACACCGGTTTACTAGAAGAAGCCGAAAGGCACGCATTTTAGCTCACGCAGGTTGGCGTGAGGTCTGGAACAGGACAAGGAAATTAGACTTTAGAAAAACGGACGTAGCTGGTGGAATACTTAACTTTAATCTATAAATGGTGAACGTCGCTCTTGACGGTACATTATTCATAATATCAATAGTAACTGGTAATGGCGCCTTGCTAGGTCGTAGCAAATGACGTAGCTGAACTTTCGTCTCGGCAAATGAGAGCGTATTTTGTCAGTGAACCATCGCTAGCAAAATCGGTTGTACAACTGGGGCGAGTGCTAGGAAGTCTCTCTAGATCTGCCGTGTGGCGGCGCTCAGTCTGCAATCACTGATAGTGGCGACACGCGGGTCCGACGTATAGTAACGGACCGCGGCCGATTTAAAGGCTACCACCTAGCAAGTGTGGTGTCGGGCGGTGACACCACAACTACCCCTGTTGCTGTTTCACCTCCGTACCGAGCGAGGTGGCGCAGTGGTTAGTAGAATGAAGTAGCATTCGGGAGGACGCCGGTTCGTATCAGCTTCCAGCAATCCATATTGATGTTTTCTGTGGTATCCCCAAATCACCGCAGGCAGAAAGGGCACGGCTTATTTCTTTTCCAATCCTTGCAGCAGTCGGAGATCGTGTTCCGTCTCTAACGACGTCGATGTCGACGTGACGTTGAATCCTAACCTTCCTGCCTGTGTATCCGCGTTTGTTACAAAATACTACGTTGGTCTTTAGCCCAGTTGCCTGCGTGTCCCTGGGACGCTATATCCGAAGTTTACGTATAATTTTACGCGTCGCTGTGATTTACTACAGTCACGGAACTAGCTTTACTGATATTAAAGGGGAAAAAAAAGCAAAACGTTGTGCGTCAGAAGGCATTGGATGAAACGAAGGCCGAGAGGGAGACCGAGTGGAGCAGCAGACACGCGACGCTATTAAGTGTCGGACGCAGAGGTTAACAGAGTGGCTGGCGAGGCGTGCGTGGCAGTATTCATGAGGAGGCGGTTTATTTTGGCGACGTGGCACCCTGCTAGGCGCACTGCGAGAGTCGCCGCTGCCGCGCCGGGAAATTAACGGCAGGGGCGTGGAGCGGCAGCGGAGGACCCTAAACTGAGCCGCGGGGGGCACCGCGGAGCGCTCGCGTGCCCTCGTCTCGCCCGGAACTTCCAGCTGCCCACAGCCCCGCAGACATCAATGGAGCGTCTTCATTGCCGTGGACGCGCACTGCGCAGACAGGCGGTTGATCCGCGCTCCCACTTTCCCACTGGAAACATCTTCCCTGCGGTGTTCGCAACATGTTCGCATATTCGTTTCTAGTTAAGTTCCATGTCCACACTGGCGGTAAACATTTCTAGTAGTGTATTCTCACTGCTTGCAACGCCATTTCTCGTGGAGTATTTGCGACGTCTGTTGCTTTATGTCTAGTGACTAGGAGATTTTTATTTACTCAAGCAGAAGCCGTACAAAACTACAATACACAACTGAACAATATTATGGGATACAGTCTAACAAAACCACCACTTGCAAAGTAGGTTGGAAATCAGATTAATAATGTTGCTCAGGCAGCATATGTTCGCTTTATCGGGCAACGACGAAGTTATTGACTGTGGATGGTATCGTCAGAATGGAAATAATGAAGTCACTGTATAAAAGTCATTAATTTTGGCACATCTTGAATGGATTCCCACGTAGATTTCGTCGAAGTTGTTATGGCTCATCTTGTTGACTCTAGGGTGATTCCACTTTGACTGCTAGAAGGTCCAAATCTATATTTTAGCAATATTTGAAGACCTAACAAATGCGTTTTTCAGGAAATTCTTAATGATCAAACAATCCCAGAACAGAAAAATGGTATGGTGGAAATAGTTTTTGAGTTGGTTTTCACGATCCACATTTTTATTAAACTTCTTGTAAATTCACATATAGGTTGGTTGGTTTTGGGGAAAGAGACCAAACAGCGAGGTCATCTGTCTCATCGGATTAGGAAAGAAAGTCGGCCGTGCCCTTTCAGAGGAACCATCCCGGCATTTGCCTGGAGCGATTTAGGGAAATCACGGAAAACCTAAATCAGGATGGCCGGACGCGGGATTGAACCGTCGTCCTCCCGAATGCGAGTCCAGTGTGCTAACCACTGCGCCACCTCGCTCGGTAAATTCACATATACTCCTACTTAATTGTCACATCATAAAAAAAAAAAAAAACAGTTTTGTATCAATCTTCATATATTTAATTTCCACTTTAACCAAACACAAGACTTGACTGTTCTTTTACAAAGCGAAATAACAACTTAACTTCTGCAAAGTGAAACAAAGACTGCTCTGTGCGCATTCGTGCCAGAACGGTTACAAGTAAGTCAAAGATTATGACAGTCTCACAGAAATTAATACACACAAGAACCATATCACTGTAATATATCGATACATCAGAGTACCTATACATTAATAAAACCAAATGTGAATATTGCCACAAAAATATGTCTCTTACCTCGCAGAAAAGTAGTACGATATTACTGGTATCGAGAACTGGGGTTGGAGTGCCGTAATGGTCACATAAAATTGTGTGCCAGACGGGGAATCGAACTCGGGACTTTTGCCTTACCTGGGCAAGGACTCTACCAACTTTTTTTGTATTAGTATGTTATGATATTCCCGGCTGTGGTCGCCGGTATTTTATCTTGCTAGAAGCTCGCCTTGATACAGCTTCATGCACGCGAAGTAGCATATGGTACAAAAGTGGATTGAGGTACAAACGCAGATGGCACAGTATGCATTAATCCCGTGGGAGAGTCCGCCAATTGTACTGAACTTGCTTCTGATTGGTCGGCACATTAGGGTGTTAGGCGCCAAAACGCCTAACTTCTCTTATTAATTATTTATATACTTTTCATTGTATTTTACCCAGTTTGCAGTATGACAATCTCTCATGGTTACCCTACTAATCTACCGCTTTTGTTTATTATATTTCACTAGTTTTGGGAAACATAAGAGTAACGATATTGCAACCGAAGTGCTTCGGACACCTTCGGGTCGCTGTGGCGCGCCTGGGAGACGAAGTACTTCAGCTACGCTAGTCAGTTAGTCACTCTGTTTCGGGTGTTCTTCAGAGGCGGACGTGTATCCTGTTTCGGACGGACATGTCGTACTCTGTATCGGAAGTAGTCAGAAAAGTTATCCTACTATTAACAAAGCTATGTCGAGTGTTGTAGAAGGCCGTGTAAAAAGTGATATTTTAAAATATAAACAAACTGGATACATTAATGAGAGGTGTCGCCTACCATCATTGTCAGCATTACAGATCTTGCCCTGTGTAGATACAGAGACTAACCTGGGCAAGTGGCATCCCACAAAAAAAAAGCACAAACACAGGTTCAGGTTCGAGATGACAGCATAGCAGCCTCCGCCGAACAAGATCCCACAACCGACGAGCTGTCTTCTGCACTGGGGACACAACTTTCGACAGGTTGGTGGAAAGAACGGTTAGGGACTCTTATTCAATCTCTAAAGATCTTTCCAGCTTCCAGATCTGATTTCCAATACGACAACGTATAATTTACAATGTCTCAAAATTAATTTTATACTTTGTGATTCAGCCAGAATACCACACTACATTGTCTAATATTATTATTAATGCTTTGTGTCTACAACAAATATGATGTTCGTGGTACGCAAGCATACAGTCACATGAAACGAGGTTTGTCATAGCAGCTTACACACTGACAGGCCCAGTGCCTCTTCATTAACCAACATATTAACGCGACCACTAACATTACTGGGTGTGTCTTAGTTACGAAACGCTATAATGCTTTTGTTGGGCTAGAATAACTCTGAAACAACCTTTGTTCTCCTGTGTCGGTAGCTATCGATATTTCCAGTCCACGAAGTTCGGAGACGAATTTACCCCTAATACAAACAGAAATAATAAACAAATATACTTTCTTGATGTAAGTTCGATGTAAGTCATGGCATACCTTTTTTATCATGTCGGTGATTAGTGACGCAATGTCTAGAGGGTAGATTTGTATTTGGGAAGAATGGTATTGAAATCTGAAAACGATCATCTTTCTTTACTTTGTAAGTAGTTCCTCTAGCTGACTAAGATATTACCGCAATTTTTGCTCTGACAATTACTCAAGTGATTCCTTTTGAATAACTGGTGTAGCACTCTTTCTCAGGGCTAAACTAGTTTCTAGCCTTAATACAAAAGGAAGTAATTGACGATTACAGTCACTTATTCCTTCAGTCTGATCTTGCTCCAATGAGTTTGAGGCGCTTATCTCTATAGATTCACGATTTAAATTTGGAATCAGAATCTGATCATAGAGAAATCTGTTTTTCTGATATTACCTTTCATAGAGTTAAGCTTAAGTGACATACTTTGCATAACTTACGAAAGATTTGTAAAACGCGGATCTTCGGTGAAGTTTCTGTTTACAGAACACGATGTGAGAAATTTTAATGACGATGAGCTCTGCCTTCGTATGTTTCGCTTTGCTAATACCAACTGTTTCACCCAGCGTTGCACTGACAACCACGGCTGCTCGTTCCCTGTTCCGACAGGATGTAATGGCTGTCATCCCTGAAAATCATACACTCCGTCCAGAGTGAAATGTAATTACAGGCTATTAGAGAAAACGTTCAGGTTAGGAAACTAGCGAGAAAATCGCCTTTTAATGGCTGAGCGTATTTCAAACAGCTGGCTCCATTAATACCAGATGTTACTGTTAATTTCATTAAATGTTCGCGAGATAGTTATATGTCAGCAGGATCGTCAGTCAGTTTCGAAAGAGGGTTAACTCTCCCGTATTATATGGGAACTCTCCGCATTCTTCTGGATTTTTAAGCCTATTACCGTCTCCCGTATTTGAGAAAATGACACCGCTTAAGATTTAAACGTGCCGCATATTTTTCAGATCTCGTTGCTGGACGGTAGTTACAACATCGATTAATCAATACGGCATAGTATTATCGATACAGTTACTACACCGATATGTAGGGAACACAAAACATAACAAAGGGTCGCGACTCACGTTGCGATTATCTTGTTTCTTTGTCGTTCCGCCTAATCCGAGGTTTGCGGAATGGAACAATCCAAAACTCTGCATAAAAAGAGAGGAAAGTACTTTTGTACGTATCAGAAGAAGTGGGAAGAAACTCATTTTTGGGTTTATCCTGTAAAAGGAAACAATTCTAAAGCGTATTGCACCCTTTGCAAGCATGAATTCAGCGTAGCACATGGTGGTAATACAGACTGTCAGCAGCACCCCAACACCGAAGGACACAAAATCAGAGTTAGAGGACGTAACACATCCAGCTCTTTTCAGTGCCTAAGCGATAGTCTCACTAGTGGTGAATCCGACAAAGTTGCAGTGGGTGAGTTATCGTTTGTGTATCATACAGTGAAACATAACCTAAGTCATATTAGCATGGACTATGGAAATAAACTTGCAAGGACGTTTTTATGGATTGGGATGTGGCCAAGAAAATACATTGTGATGGGACAAAAGCAGAGTCTATTGTAAAAAACGAATCAGCGCCTAGAAATTTTAGTGATTTCCTAGATGTGCTTAATGACCCAGAGAAGTGTAGCACCTTTTCTTCTGTGGCTTCTGATGCGTCGAATTTCGAGAACAGGAAAATGTTTCCTGTTGATCAGATACTTCGAACCTTGTGTTGGCATCAGAAATAAACTATTATATTTCGTGGAACGAGCAGATGAGAGTGGTAATGGTATTAACGCTTTGATGGAAAACAGTCTTGAATCTCATTCATTAAATGTAAATAATATTTCGTCTTATAGTGCCGCTAATGCTAGTGTCAATTATGGTAAAAATAAATCCGTGATGAAATTGTTAAGTGAGAAAAATAACAAAATATTTAAAGCAAACTGCACAAAACATGTAATCCATAATGGCACTAAATATGCTTCTGATGTCTTTAGATGTCGAGATAGAAATGACAATTGTTAATATTTATGGACATTTTTCGATGTCAGCAAAACGCAGGGAAGAATTAAGATTTTTTAAAATTTTGTTGGTACTGATTACTGTTAAATTTTAAGGCATGTGCCTACTAGGTGGCTTTTCCTCACACCAGCTGTTGATAGGCTAATAAAGAACTGGGAGCCAATAATAAGTCATTTTCAAAGCACAAATGAAACACCTAAAGCTTTGAAATTGTATTTTAGTGATGAGGATCCAAGCAAAATGTTAATTCTCGAAGCATATTTTCAATTTTTTTCTTACATTGGAAATATTATTTTGGAAACCTCAAAATATATACGGATTTCAGATTTAACTAATGGAGTCCTGTAGTGCCATTGAAGCTCTGTCAAAGAAAATTTTGCAAAGAAAAGAGACTCGTTTTATCGAAGCAATACAGAAAATATTTTAGATAGATTAGAACCTGTCAATCAGAACATAATTCAAAATAATCTTGTTGTATTTTATGATACCATTCATATTTTAATCGTACAAATGTAAACATTTCTGACAATGCTACAATTCAGTCCTTGCTCCCACTGTTCCTAAAGAATTCGGTTAATTTTAATTATTTTCAGAACATGCTTACTCATATTCAGGTAGACATAAATGAGGATAACCTGTACAATGGATTTTGTTCTTTGAAAAATATAATACAAAAATTGCCACCGACAGTAGGATAGTTGAAAAGGGGTATCCGTGATGATTGAGGCAGAGGCCAAAGGAATTAAAGCCAAGGAGATAAATAAGATTCTTGGCTTTGTTCTCAGTATACCGGCATCGAATGCTCACACTGAAAGAATTTTTTCTTTGATGCACAGCAAATGGTCTGACGATAGGGACCGTTGCAGTCTAGACTTACTTAAAACTGAACTACAAATAAATGTTAATTTTTATTACACATGTGAAAAATTTGTCCAATTTGTAAAGAACGATTGCAAACTTCAGACTGCTGCCAAAAGTGTAAACGAAAATAGTTTTAAGTAAAAAACTCTACATACCTTCATCTTCTAAGTATTATAAAGCAGTTGTTTGGTTGGTCCATGCAATAAACCTGTTTTAAGATTTAAATAAGTTGTGTTAGGCCTATTAATTTTGTCGGGTCGAAGTCTCCCTTATTTTGACAAAAAAAGTTGGAAACCCTAGTTTCGATAGTATGAAGATTCAAGAGCTAAACAGTGCGTGATTCCCAACTGAGAAACCCAAGCACGAATCACGTCCCGTCCTCACAGTCTTACTACCGCTACTACATGATCTCCTACCTTCCAAACTTCACAGAAGTTCCCCTGCGAAACTTGCGGGTCATAAAACTTCTGGAAGAAAGGATATTGTGGAGCTACAGAAACTCCTGGTACAGTTTCCCTTACAAGGAGACTTCTTGAAACGATATATGTGCAGCTTAGGGTCGCAGGTATTGTAACAACCTGCGGTCGTTTGCCCTGGTACGCAGTCGTTCACTACATGACTAAAGCCGCAATAACAACTGCAATTATGGCCACAATGTAATAAGTTTTACTATTGATTCTTTTTAATTTAGGATTGTCTATGAAATCCGATACGAGACTGGTAGCAAGAAGCACCATTATTTAAAATGAAACTCTAAATTTTAATTTCACGAATCCTGTAAATTTTTGTTCCTCCAGCCTTAGTTTTTACTTTCGTAGACATAGCAATTGACAAGTGGTACTGCTGCCAATAGATGGCACTGCCAGCGCAGCTTGACGGAACAGTGCTTTGTTGTTGTCGCTCCCTCCCCTCCCCCCCCACTCCCCCCACCCTGCACTCGTCCCGCGGGGCACCCCCTCAGAATTCGTTCCCCTTGTCGTAAACAGACTATATCTCACCCTCCGAACACTCTGTGCGTTAAACGTCTCATTGGGCTCTCTGCATTCGACACCTTGCACCATTTGAAAAAAGGCAAACTGGTGATACGACCGTTGGCGCTGATACAAACATTTCGGCTTGCTGAGCTTGTTTAAGATTGAAACAGCTATCTGAATGTGTGTAACCTCTGATGTTGTATCCAGCAAAGGTGCGTTTAGATGAGCCCTATATTACGACAGTAATTGCCCGCTAAGTGTTCCCGTCAATATTGCTGCATTGTGGCTCGGCAATTTTGCGGTATGGCCGGGCAGCACTGCCGATATTGCAGGCTGCTGCAGGTAGTTGTCGACGTACTGCTGATGCGTTGACGGTGTTATCCATCAAGGGTGGAGGATATTTCGTATTGCAGAGCAATATCAATCTCTTCCCTAGTCTGTAAATGGTTCGCTCTCGAACTCACCTTTGTTTCTTAGTTCTCTCACCGATAGCCGTGCAGTCAGGTGTCTCGGCGAAAACAACATCGTTTTTCTTTTGCTCCAAAGTTTGCACACGTACGTATAGTTACATTTTGTCTCTAATAGTTACACCTGCGTGTGTCACCATGTACTGGGTGATTACAATTAAAGTGCAGCTACCTACAGAGGTCCTGTGCGGGCTTCAATAGTCTTACGACACCGAAACTTGGCAGACGTTCTAATGCGTTAGTGTGGAACATATTTACGCCGGAAAAAAATTATTTCCAATTTCGGCCACCAGGTGCAAATCTGGCGCCGTGAAAACAAGAGAGATGTATGGAAATATTTCCTTATCTCATGGTGTAGGAATAGGATTCGGGTAGTAAACGGCAAACAAGTGAGAAAGGCATAATATTGATTTTACTATTAAACACCGCTTACACAGTTTTACATTAATAGCACCAGAGACGTCGACAAGATGCTGTACAGCGTCAGATTTCCACCTGTTGACCAAAATTGGAATTAATGTTTTACTTGCGTAAATCGCTTTCGCATTAAGGCATTATCCAAGTTTCACTGCCATAAGATAATTACAGCCCTTAAGTGCAGCTGCAGTTTAAGTATAACCACACACTACATATGCTGATCACATTAATATTAGTTTACCTAACTTGTAAATCTTGAAAGTGCACCTTACGTATAAACAAAAGTAGCTAGTTAGTAGGTGGATACCACCTAAAATTATAAAAATATTGCGACATGTTTTGTAGTTGTTTGTTTTCAGCAGTTTTTTGTGTACAGAAATGGAGAAATGGGCAAACGAGATAACTCTGACTTTTATAAATGCGATTCATCTACGACCATAACCATGGGACGTCGACATTACTGTATACAAAGATCGCAATCTGAAAAACGAGTTAGCAATCTGTTGTCGACGAGCTCAGAGTCACGCTTGATGAAGCGCACAAAATATTCCGAAGTCTTCGAACCTACGCCACACGGGAGGCAAAAAAGTTGCATGGGAAGAATGGAAGCGCTGGGGGCTCTTCATTCACATGGTTTACGTTTGATGCTACAAGTTTTATATTACCTCGAGACGTTCCTTAAGCAGGAACGGATACTGTAAGCAGTGTTGTGTGCTCTTGAACAAAAACAAAAATGAAAACAAAAATTATGTACTTCTTTCAAATAACCCTAAATGAAATCTTTCAGCATTGCATACTTGTGCTACCATGAAGTTTACTGATGAACACTGAACTTTAAAGAGACACCTTTAACTTCCTCGCGAATGAGCAGTAACTACAAACAGAAGGATGGTCGAAGGTTGGTTAGTAACCGGTATACGCTGTTCTGTATTGGTGTTAGTAATTCTCGGAAAAACTGCTTTTATGAGACATTCGAAACCTTCTTGCGAAGTTCTGGTAACATTCTGGAACAGAATAAGTGACCCACAGTGTAATTAAAAATGGTCATAATTAACTAACAAAAAATTATTTCTTCGACGTTCCTGTCTAGAGAAAACGCAAAGATTCACTCCGAAGTTGGGAAGCAATGCGCATTAAGCACTATGCACGGCCTCCAGGAAACTACGTGTGCACAAATGCGCTTTGTTGCTGCGCTGTTGGAAATTTATGCGCGTGCGTGAAGCTGAACTCAAAAAACGCATCGTGTGTGCGCACTTAAGAGCAATAAATCGGTACTCATTTCCAGTGGCTCGCGTTCGCCGATTGTGTGGCAGTAGCGTGGCCCCTGGCATACATTTCTGGTCCGGAAATGTATTGCCGCAAACACTGGCGGCGGGAGGGATAGTGGGGAGGGGGGGGAGGGGAAGAATACTAGCCAGTAGCCAGTAATGGTGATGTACATGTGGCTGAAATTCATCTGGCTGCAATATTGGCGGGTAGTTGTGTCGGAATACGTTGTCGGCAATATGCAACATTAAGGCCCATGGAAACACGTGTAGGCACAGATACATGACTTGGACCACGCCCTAATGTTCGAGAAACAAGAATCACCAGTGGCCAGTCTCATTCAAACCGTCTCACAATCTCTCTCTCTCACTTTCCCTCTCCCTCTCTCTCCTCCCTCTCTTTTTTTAATTGTTTGCAGAAGTACTATCATCATTGCAGCAGGACTTCCTGTTTGGTTTGCGAAAGAGTCCATTTCTCGTTATTATGCTTGAAAAGGGTTGTGGGCTCTATGGGTCCTTCTAGGGTGTTGTCAATGCTTGACGCTGGCGTTACATGGGCGCTTCAGTTATTTATTGCTCGGGGGACTTTGTCGCGGTGCCAGCTTTCTCTTGCGATGGTCCCTCGGTAGTCGAGCGTCGTGTAGTTGATATAATGGCATCGACCTTATCCAATAGTCTTCTCATCCGCTCATCAGTGTCGTAGTGGATGTTTGCAATGTTACGTTCCAGGTGACGATCACGGACCCTGCCCCATCATGGCGCTTTCAAGACGAGACAGAAACATGCAGTAGTTGGAGAAGCTTGACGTTTGATACACTATCCGTTCCCCACGTAGAGCATCCCTAGAAGAGAGCGGGTAGAAACATTACTTGGTAGAGACGGAACTCGGTGCGGACATACATTTAGGTGCTAGCCAGGACAGTATAAAGCCTATATGTATAGTCTTTTGCACCGAATGTGGGGTTTAAGTAAAAGCATATTATCAAATCGTATTCCCAAGTAGTAGACGCGACCTGTCCAGTTGGTAGACGTGTTATTGAGGATGAGCCTCTCCCTGAGCTCGGGCTGACGGGTTGACGGCGTGTAAACACCACCGCCCGGGTCTTCTCTGCATTGAAGCGCATCTGGCTGGTGTGTGTCCACTGTTCAACTGGGCAAGAGTAACCTGAGGTAGTAGGGGCAGGTTGGAGGATGAACAGTACATGGGACAAAACCCATCCATGTGGTATCCCCTCCGACAATCTTGATGCTAGAATGCTGGCCACCGATTTAGAGAAAGAATCTGCGATCCGGTAGAAAGCTATCTCGTAACTTCAAACAATAGTCCGGAAGGATGTTCAAAGGGTGTAGTTTGACTGCTAGTTTCAACTTGCGAACGCTGTGGTACGCCTTCTCCAGATCGTAAAATAGAGCCGAAATGGTCTGAATGTGTAGAGTACAAATCGCCCAGCTGTCTACACGCTCTGACGTGCGATTTAATAATACACTACTGGCCATTAAAATTGCTACACCACGAAGACGACGTGCTACAGACGCGAAATTTAACCGACAGGAAGAATATGCTGTGATACGCAAATGATTAGCTTTTCAGAGCATTCACACAAGGTTGGCGCCGGTGGCGACACCTATAACGTGCTGACACGAGAAAAGTTTCCAACCGATTTCTCATACACAAACAGCAGTCGACCGGCATTGCCTGGTGAAACGTTGTTGTGATGCCTCGTGTACCATCACGTTTCCAACTTTGATAAAGGTCGGATAGTAGCCTATCGCGATTGCGATTTATCGTATCGCGACATTGCCGCTCGTGTTGGTCGAGATCCAATGACTGTTAGCAGAGTATGGAATCGGTGGGTACAGGAGGGTAATACGGAACACCGTTCTGGATCAAATTGTTCAAATGGCTCTGAGCACTATGGGACTTAACATCTAAGGTCATCAGTCTCCTACAACTTAGACCTACTTAAACCTAAGGAACCTAAGGACATCAGACACGTCCATGCCCGAGGCAGGATTCGAACCTGCGACCGTAGCGGTCGCACGGTTCCAGACTGTAGCGCCTAGAACCGCTCGGCCACCCCGGCCGGCCGTGCTGGATCCCAACGGCCTCGTATCACTAGCAGTCGAGATGACAGGCATCTTATCCGCATGACTGTAACGGATCGTGCAGCCACGTCTCCTTCCCTGAGTCAACAGATTGGGACGTTTGCAAGACAACAACCATCTGCACGAACAGTTCGACGACATTTTTGCAGCAGCATGGACTATCAGCTCGGAGACCGTGGTTGCGGTTACCCTAGACGCTGCATCACAGACAGGAGCGCCTGCGATGGTGTACTCAACGACGAACCTGGGTGCACGAATGGCAAAACGTCATTTTTTCGGATAAATCTAGGTTCTGTTTACAGCATCATGATGGTCGCATCCGTGTTTGGCGACATCGCGGTGATCGCACATTAGAACCGTGTATTCGTCATCGCCATACTGGCGTATCACCCGACGTGATGGTATGGGGTGCCATTGCTTACACGTCTCGGTCACCTCTTGTTCGGATTGACGGCCCATTGAACAGTGGGCGTCACATTTCAGATGTGTTACGACCCGTGGCTCTACCCTTCATTCGATCCCTGCGAAACCCTACATTTCAGCAGGATAATGCACGACCGCATGTTGCAGATCCTGTACGGGCCTTTCTGGATACAGAAAATGTTCGCCTGCTGCCCTGGCCAGCACATTCTCCAGATCTCTCACCAATGGAAAACGTCTGTCCAATGGTGACCGAGCAACTGGCTCGTCACAATACGCCAGTCACTGCTCTTGATGAATTGTGGTATCGTGTTGAAGCTGCATGGGCTGCTGTACCTGTAGACGCCATCCAAGCTCTGTTTGACTCAATGCCCAGACGTATCAAGGCCGTTATTACGGCTAGAGGTGGTTGTTCTGGGCACTGATTTCTCAGGATCTATGCACCCAAATTGCGAGAAAATGCAATCACTTGCCAGTTCTAGTATAATATATTTGTCGAGTCAATGCCCGTAATCATCTTCATTTCTTCTTGGTGTAGCAATTTTAATGGCCAGTAGTGTAATACAGCGTGGAGGTGTGTGCGCCAAGCACCTGGTACTGCAGGAGGGCAACAAGGCAGCTGCGAAGGTCAGCGGCGGCAGGCGGCAGAAGGGAAGCGGCCAAGGTTGCTGCGGCTGGGGGCCGGGTCCACCGCTTGTTAGCTCATTCACTGCTGCCGGCAGCTCGGCTCCGCCACACACCGTGTCCGCGCTTCCCGGAAGGACGGGATCGGCGCAGCTGGCCGCTGTCTACAGTACGCGCTGTCTACTCTGGGCCATAGCTACAGTCTCGTTAAAGTTCTCCCACGCGTTGGAGGTGTCTTCCTCCAATCAGTGCGTTCAACGTCACCTCAGAACGGTTCGCCTTTGCAAAACTGCCACAACAAATGACCTCTTCACTTCATATTCCTTGTCTGGCTTTTGTTCTTGGTGTGTTTGGATCCAGGGTTGTGGGTCTTGAAGCATCCCCATCTCTCTTATGGTTCCCTTTTTAGGTACTCCACGTCGACGTCTGCTCGTAGATACGTATCGTCGGTAGGTTTTCCGGCTTCCCAACGGGACAGCGACGACTCTCCGATGAGGTGCGGGCCTTGTGTTTTGCTATTACTGCGAGTGTTGTAAATATCGCTTTTATTTAGTAAATTTGCCCGGCTAAAACTCTCACCTTTTATGATTAAGAGAGCCTGCTCCACCTTTCGGAGGGAGTGGGGACGTCAAAGAGTCACAGAAGTTCATATTAAGCAATCCGTAAAACACGTAAACGTTCACTTCAGTTAGCGTGTCAGTTAATGCCTACGCTTTCCGCTAGATGGTGCTGGCTTACTGCTGAATAGTTTTGGTTCCGTAAAACCTTCACTGATTAGTACTAGGTAAATGGCGTAAGTACAACACTCTTGTATTTCACTTTCACTCTATATTCAAGGATTAAGATGGTGATGGATGATGGTCTATTTAAAAGGTTCCTAGCCTGGAGGATTCTAAGTAGTCCGCAAATGCCGATACGCACGCGCTCTACGTCCAGATTTGCAACTAACGTCACACGACACTTTCAAAAGTCCACACTTAAATATCTGAATACCGGTACCTCTGAATTCACTCTTATCAGCAGACAATTTGATGTTCTGTCGTCTATATGTCCGTAAAGTTCCAATCTAGCACTAAAGTCCCAAAATCCCCTTAACACTGCGTTGCTACCAACAGTCAGAGATCGTACACTACATCACTTTTAATCTCCGTAATATTCTAACGGTTTATCGTGAATCTTAACACAAAGTCCAATCTAATCATTGTCTCGCTGACTTACACGGGCTCCTCGCCCTTTAACGAAACAACCAAGGAAAAAAGGCGGCAGTAATGACGATCAGGCCTTTTTATAGGTTTTTCATCACAAGAGTTTAACGTCACTGCCTTCTCCATGACGGAGCTTCCGTGGCTTTGCTGTACTTAGACGTTAAACTACTTGCTGATATACTATAATTTTGATCTGCAATTACCGAACTCTGATTCTACATTATTTTCCCCTCTAATAATTCTATTCTTGATTTTAAATTATTCTTTCTATAGCTTTTATCACTTTAAACTGTACCGAGGTGTTACAGTCTGCCCTTTTATTTCGATCATCATCAGACATGATAACCACCGCAGAGCGATGGTAACGAAATACACACGTTTTGTATATAGCATTAGCCAAAAACCACTGGATCCTTTAGTACGAGACGCCATTTGGTGTCACATTTTCAATTATCATCATTAGAGATACTGACCTACTGTATATAAGCTTCATACGACACTGCATGTGGCCGAGCTCTTTGAAGGTAGCAACTCATCGTTGCCACGTGCGCCCCGATAGCTGAATGGTAAGGCGGCGCGGTAGCTCAGCCTGTTCGGTCAGAGGGCTTCTAGCCCTCTGTAATAAAAAACTGAGTAAAAGAATCAACGATCAACTTGAACGGATGTCTTGTGACGTCCGCCCAGACCAAACGCAATGAACAATACCAAACAAAACAAAACAAAAAGAAAAGAAAAAAAATGGAGAGCGTGACGGAGTGCCGTCCTAACGGGCCCCGGTTCGATTCCCCGCTGGGTCGGGGATTTTCTTGGCTCAGGGACTGGGTATTGTGTTGTTTTCATCATCGTTTCATCCCCATCCGGCGCGGAGGTCGCCCAATGTGGCGTCGAATGTAATAAGACCTGCACCAAGGCGGCTGGACCTGCCCCGTAAGGGGCCTCCCGGCCAATGACACCAAACGCTCATTTCCATCGTTGCTACTACGGCTATTGGGGAATTAATATAACACCAAAACGGAAAGTATTGCAGTAGCGCAGTGGTTACGATACCGAAGGTTGTGGGTTCGAATATCGTCAGGTGACAGTTTTCTATTTGTAAATTTTTATCAAATTGATTCTGGCTATTAACATTACTTTCAATTAAATGGTTTAAATATAATATTTTTTTAAATTTTTTTATCTTTTGCCACATCACGTTCATCGTCGGACTGATTTTTTTTTTATTTTCCTTCCTACGATCCTTTTTCGTTTGTTTCGCCTATATCCTGTAACCCAATGCCAACCAGAACTGCTCATCAGTTGATGTCGCTTCAGCGCGTTTAGCCAGTATGAGAGCTGTTTCAGGAAACCAATGAAAGCGAAAAATTACAGTTTGCATTTACTGCCGAAACCGAATCTTGTTGTTGTTTTCTTGTGGATATCTGCTTGAAACAATAGCTATGCACCAAGCGAGCGTCCTTAATAGTTTTGCAGCAGGTTGTTGACCGCTGTTTTCTCGGATACATTACACGTGAAGGGGTTTTGGTTAAGACATGCGCGTAAATTAAGGGCTACATAACGAGGGCGTCTACCGCAGTTCAGTCACTGGTCACTTGAAATCAGCTGTGGGTGGTTTCTCGAGTTCCCGATACAACTGACGACAGCCGCTTCCAACATTGGTTCAAATGGTTCAAATGGCTCTGAGCACTATGGGACTTACCATCTGTGGTCATCAGTCCCCTAGAACTTAGAACTACTTAAACCTAACTAACCTAAGGACATCACACACATCCATGCCTGCGGCAGGATTCGAACCTGCGACCGTAGCGGTCGCACGGTTCCAGACTGTAGCACCTAGAACCGCTCGGCCACCCCGGCCGTCTAACTTTGTAAACAATTACTGTACACATAGATGACATGTATTTGATACTGTCGCTGGCACTTATAACATTTAGGATTTCGTTTATTGAAGAATGATAGTTTCATCTCATTGTCCAATTGCCATTATGAAATACTGAAAAAGTTTTCTTTTCGCACGCAGCCGGATCTGTGCTAAGACGATGCTGCTGTCTTAGCGATTGTTAAAAGTAATCGCTGGTTGCACATAGGCTGGGCTGAGAGGCAGTGCGCTCGGGCATAACTAACTTTCTGGCAGCGACGGCGTAACGAATTACTAGGGATCGTGTGTACGCCGATGTCTCCGGTTCGTTGCTGCCATTGGCGGCGACTGTCCTTAATTACGGTGCTCTAGTGAGGTACCGACTTTTGGGTGAGATCTCTGACGAACGACAACACAGACAGATACCTCAAAGTTGTAGGTAATAGTGCGGAAAGCAACTAGCTGTTGTCTGACAAACAAACGCGCAAAGATCAAATTTGTTTGTCAAATGGAGACATCGATCAAAATTTCTCACAAACGTGTCAAACGCAGTCGACGTTTGAAAAAAACCACAAATAGATTAGCACACTGGCAAATAATTTGATAAACACGTGTAGTCTGATAAATTGTTTGATCGTCTACGAAGGCCTAAACAGCCAGCATCTCGCAGTGAACTGTCCCCAGCCGTGGGCGACCTCGGCCGCTTCCCCTCTGCGGCTGCCTTTCGCCACTGCTGACCTTCATGATCCTACATTTCTCCTGAACCCATACAGATCTTCCCAGAGGTAAGCTTGTACCACTTTCTCTATTATGCTGTAAATAATTCTGTCAATATTTTGCAACCATGACTTAATGAATTGATTGTTCCTAGTATGCACACCTATAAGCACTTGCCTTGTTTCGGTTTGGAATTATTACATATTTCCTGAAGTTTGAGGCTATTTCGTCAGTCTCGTATGTTATGTATACCAAATGGAATAATTCTTTCATAGCTGATTCTCCTAAGGGTGTCAATAAGTCTGAAGCAATATCGTACGTGAATTTTAGAATTTATTACAATACTTTTGTGGAGCTACATGTTATAAGTTAAATATTGACAAAATCTCAAAATCAGTCATTTTCCAATTATTTTTTTACATAGCAAACGCAATGCGATACGTAACTCTGGACAGATTCTCTTACCGAAAGATGTATTTTGGAACTATATGTAAACGAAAAATATTTCAGTGAGTCTAATAGCTTTCGAGAAATTACGTGATAAGTTGGAAACTGTTTCCAGGTCGGGACAATATCATCAGCTTAGGAGAAATCACTTCGACTTTAACTAAAATTAATACCAGATTTGTGACATTTTTGAAGGCGCTTTAAGGTGATTTGCTGTCGTCGCTGTGGTGACTGTTGAAGCCACTTTTGCGTTCGACAGCCACGCATCTTTGGACCTTGAATCTCAGATATCGTCTAAACTAAATTAGAGTTTCATTTTGTGTGAGGCGTATTGTCTTAAGAATAAAAATGAAGTTAACTCCAAAGACCAAGGTCATCGGGACGTCTCTCTAGATTCTAAACAAAATGTCAGAAGTATTCTCAGCTAGCACAGTGTCAGCCCTGCTACCTCGACAGTCATGCAGAGTGGTCCTTCTGTGAAGATGGAATCCGTTCATATTCCTGCGAAGCCCAATAACTTCAAGTAGCTTTTGCTTTTCACATTCGTCGGTTTCGCCGCCTCATAACCAAACTGTCACACTCGAACCTAACCTAGACCTCGGGTTAAGCTAGGGATCGGTCTGACAACAAACACCTGCGAAAATTCGCTCATCCCAGCAAGAGCCCAGGCTCTGGAGAAGTGTTACAAAGTCCTCGCATGGTATTTGCCTGAAAAGAACTGGGGTTGTATAAAGGAACGTACTAAAAACGTGAAAACTACCATCGAGACGTTTTCCAGCAAGGCTGGTAATCGCTTAGAAATGATAACATGGCGCATGATCACAAAAGTGATATGCGATCGCAGCGCTCCTTAGGTGCGAGCTAGAGAAACCAGGAAATGCCTAATTAGATTGGCCGATCGGATATCTGAACCGTCAAAACTCGAGTCAGTGTCTTAATCACGGCGCCCCTTCATCATAGAGTCCGTTCGGAACTGCATGCAGTGCACATTTGGAGTCGAGTTCCCATAAAAACACGATTGACCTCAGAAGCACTTAAGAGTTGCACGACTTGAAACAATGCAGAAACACAGCAGTAGCTAATGGGGTGAAGGTGGCTGTAGTACTGTTCGACGAATCGCGATGTTGCCTCTATCCAAACTATGCAAAGCTTCCATTGCTCCCGTGGCCTAGTTAGGCTTTTAACTGTGATGTTTTCGGGGTATTTGTCGTACCATGACATACAGCCCACCCACTTAGCTTACCATGAACATGAACCAAAATGTTTATTTCAACATTCTCGGTGAGCAAATATTGCTCTTTCTTTTCACATATTCAAAATGAATATGTTGTAGACATTCCCGTCTTCCAAGATGACAACACACGTGGTGACAAGTTTGCACACATACGTTTCTGGGTTGAGGAAGGCTCAGGCTATGTAACCTCAACTGGCCCCTCCAAAACCGACCATTAACACGTAGAATATGTAGAACAGTATTTTTTTGGTTGGTTGGTTTGAGAGGTGGGGGGGGGGGGGGAGGGGCGGGGGCGGTGGCGGGGAGCAAACGACTAAGTCATCACTCATACTGTATTAAGGAAGGATGAGGAAGGAAATCGGCCGTGGCCTTTTAAAGGAACCGTCTCGGTATTTGCCTGAAGCGATTTAGGAAAATCACGGAAAACCTAAATCGGAATGGCTGTACGCGGGATTGAACCGTCGTCCTCCCGAATGCGAGTCCAGTGAGCTAACCACTGTGCCTCCTCACTCGGTCGCAGTATTTGGCACAGTGCTGAAACGTTGCAATGAACATCCACGCAATTTGATAGCTCTACAAGATTTATTCATCAAGGAATGACTTCAGTTGAATACGGCATACCCGAAGAGCCATGTGGAGTATTTACCTCCCCAAATTGAAGGATTATCAACACTAGGGAGCGTTTGGAACGATATTAGCTTGGTGTATCCTGGCGGTGATTAAGTTTCTGTCTAGTGGGCTTAATAAATCACTTCTGCAGAGTGCAAGAGAGAGTTAATATGCAATGATTATGCGGTTCTGCTTTTCGGCATCTTACCAGGGTGTGCGCAAATCTACCGAAATTCACAGTACTGCTAGTCAATTTCATGTATTTTACAAACAAATCCCCTCCTCTCTCTCTCTCTCTCTCTCTCTCTCTCTCTGTGTGTGTGTGTGTGTGTGTGTGTGTGTGTGTGTGTGTGTGTGTGTGTGTGAAGCGCGCACGCGCGGCGCCGTACTTCTCCCCTCATCGCCTGAAACAACAAGCCGCGACAAAGTTCATAAGACGATGTCCTCTTTACTTAGTTGCCCCCGTTTACGGGGCAAGAAGTTCAGTTCCGCATAGACGCGCTGATTTCTAAACTAACCAAGGGCGCTAACAGATACACGCCAGCCGTGCATAGCGAACATTCTCTGTCTGCACGCTGAAATATAACTTCCTGGCATGTTAATAAACTGTGCCGGATCGGTACTTCAACACGGATCTTACCCTTTGCAGGCAACGCTTTTACCAACTAAGCCATCCGAAAAAAACAGTCTCGTCCAGTCTTCCTGATCTTCTCATCCAAACTCGGTGTAAGTTTTCTTTCATACACTGCTCGCAAAAGACAAACTTAATGGCTGCAGTCGCAGCTTTCATGTAACAACGTTTCTCTTCCTCTTAACGGTGAATTGTCGGTTCTGCAGCAGAGATCTGACAAATGACTTGCGCCATATACAACTATATATCAATGCTATAAGTGTGGAGACAGACAATTTTTTTTTCAAATCATGATGCATTCAAGACGCATCCGTTTTGAGGTATCTGAGACACACAGAATTACATTTCTCTGCTTCCGGCGGGTCCGGGGCGTCACCAGACACAACTTCGCTGGTCATCTAAGCTCAGTTCGAAATGAGACTCATCACTGAAGGCACTTCTACTCCGGGCAAAGAGATTCCTTGCCGAAGACGTGTTTGGAGACGTCCGGGACAGCGGTAAGGATACCAATCTGACTGTTGCCCGTCATAGGACGCGACAACCAGGAGTAATGGTTTGGTTTGCCACTTCTTTTTACAGCAGGATCCCTTTGGTAGTCATCTACGGAATACAGTGGTAGGTCGACAATATTCTACAACCTATTTTGTTGCCCTTCACGCAAGCCATACTAGGATTACATTTCAACAAGATAATGCTTGTCTGCGTACAGAAAGAGTCTCTACTACTTGTCGTCTTGCTTGCCAAACCCTACCTTGGCCACAAAACTCGCCGGATCTCTCCCCAATTGACAACTTTTGGACCATTAAGGCAGGTCCCTCCAACCAGCTCTGTATTTTGACGGTTTAACGCGCCAATTGGACGGAATTTACCACGATATCCCTCAGGGGACATCCAACGAGTCTTTCAATCAATGCCAAGTAGAATAACCGCTTGGACTAGGGGCAAAGGTGGACCGACACGTTATTGTATTTGTCTTGCGAAATTTGTTACGCTCTTTCTCTTGAATAAATCGTCTAATTTTCCTGAATGTGTAATAATTTGTTTGTCTATACATGTACATCACATCCACAGATTTCCGTCCCATTCGGTAAATTCATCGTAGCGCATCATTTTTTGTCTTAAGAGCATATATTGGAAACAAAAATCCAGTTTTCAATACAAAAATACTCTTAATGACGGATCTTTTATAAAAAAAATTATTAATCAAGAATGTACAATTTTGAAAAATTGCAAAGTAATTTATCTCTCCTTTTCTGTTTACGCCTAATGTAAAAGCGCATAGAACATGCACCTGTATTTAAAAATTTGATTCCGCCAGTATTCGAACCCAAGTCTCCCCTCAAGGTACGCGAGCACTCTGCCACAGAGCCATGCTGCTTGTCGGATGCCCACCACCTTAGTTTAGCGTATTAAACATTGCTGGAAAATTTCAAAGTCGATTTTCTGTAGTGTTTTTGAAAGTTGCATCTAACTGCCTGGGAGATGTATATTTGAGTTCTGCATTTCACGTAGCACATGTATATATAAATTTACAAAAATCCGACGGCCGTGTGGTCCCATTGTCGCCGACCGTGGTGGCCAAGCTGTTGTAGGCGCTTCAGTCCGGAACCGCGCGACTGCTACGGTCGCACGTTCGAATCCTGCCTCGGGCATGGATGTGTGTGATGTCCTTAGGTTAGTTAGGTTTAAATAGTTCTGAGTTCTAGGGGACTGATGATCTCAGATGTTAAGTCCCATAGTGCCCAGAGCCATTTGAACCATTTGGTCCCATTGTAAGCTTGTGTTCCTCCTCCAGTGCCTCGGAGTCTCTGTGCTACAGGTGACCAGAGGAGAGTGCTGCCAGCCGAGCAGGGCCCTGCAGTTGGTCACGCTGTCCTCACTGGCCCCTCGGAGGAGACGACTCCGCTGTTCTGCATTTTGAGGAGACACGCGGCAGTCCGAAATGTCGGGCGGGTGATAGAACGACGCCAGTTGTCTCTTTGGAATTAGGTGTCGATGACCTCGTCCACTGCTCCGCCGGGGACAATCAAATTGACATCTGATCTCTGTCCGCAACATATCACAAATTCAGAACATCGTGACAAGTACGTAGCCATTTATACACAGATTCGAATGACGAAATGAATAAAATGGACAATACCGAACAATGTGTCTAACATTTATTGCTGAAAGAGACATTGCCAAAAAAAAAAAAAAAAAAAAACAAGGCCAGATTTCTCAAAATGGCTCTGAGCACTATGGGACTCAACTGCTGAGGTCATTAGTCCCCTAGAACTTAGAACTAGTTAAACCTAACTAACCTAAGGACATCACAAACATCCATGCCCGAGGCAGGATTCGAACCTGCGACCGTAGCGGTCTTGCGGTTCCAGACTGCAGCGCCTTTAACCGCACGGCCACTTCGGCCGGCTCCAGATTTCTCCCTCGAAAAAACAATCAATCATTACCTACAAGAGGAAATTTTAGCATGAATTCAAAATGACTGTACCGTACACTGACGAGATGTAATAGCCAGTGTCTTCATTTTTTTTTCCGACATTGAACAAAAAATTCTTTGAACATGATAAAATATTTCGGTCCCTATTCTTGTTAATCGTTTTTCACTGTATGTACACTCATGCTCATAAATTAAGTATAATGCTGATACATTGTGAAACAACGCTCTGGTGGGCGATTTGCGGATTTAAATCACCTCGGGGTATGACCATGCGGTGCATTTGACCTGCAGTCGTCGCACGGTGGCGGTGGCAGCAGTCCACATGTAATGTCCCCACAGAAAATACCCTCTACCACGCACCAGTTAATCATTGCCAATCAAACCATCCACATTCATTCACTTTGGAAAAGTATCTGATCTGATTTTCTTGTAACATATGCGGCGACAGCTCGACGACGCCAAAGTATTTTCTAGTGCGTTTATTCTTTGAAATAACAGAGATGCATATATGTATTCTCCGTGGTTGGGAGAGTGGTAGCTAGGACAGCTTCGGTAGTATCTGTTGAGGGATTGACGTGTTTCTGAGAGATACATATTTTGCTTTTCTTCTCGCTAAAGCGAGCCATTAACATTTGTGCCGCTAGCGGTTTGTTTGAAGACAAAGAGACTGTAAACGGAAAATAATTAAGACGTGGAATCACCGGAGATCTAGACATGTAATGGAGATGGATTTAATACACAATTTCCTTCACAAAAAAAAAGGTTAAACACATACGCAGAGGTTTGCTTGTGCATATCAGAGTACGGTGCAGCGAGTAAGTGAGCAGACGTTTTCAGAAGTGCTAATGGTGATTGTGTGTTTAAAATGGCTCAAAGAATACACATTGATGACGTTATGAGGGGCAGAATAATAGGGCGACTGGAGGCTGGTCAAACACAGCAGGTCGTAGCACGGGCCCTCCGCGTGCCACAAAGTGTGATCTCAGGATTATGGCAACGATTCCAGCAGACAGGAAAAGTGTCCAGGCGCTACAGTAACGGACGTCCATAGTGCACAACACCACAAGAAGACCGATATCTCACCATCAATGCCCGCAGACGGTCACGTAGTACTGCAGGTAGCCTTGCTCGGGACCTTACCGCAGCCCCTGGAACAGTTGTCTCCAGACACACAGTCTACAGACGACTGAACAGACATGGTTTATTCACCTGCAAGGTGCATTCCGCTGACCCCTGGTCACAGGAGAGCCCGTAAAGCCTGGTGTCAAGAACACAGTACATGGTCATTGGAACAGTGATCCCAGGTTATGCTCCCGGACGAGTCCAGGTATAGTCTGAACAGTGATCCTAACCGGGTCTTCATCTGGCGTGAACCAGGAAGCAGATACCAACCCCTTAATGTCCTTGAAAGGGACCTGCATGGTGGTCGTGGTTTGATGGTGTGGGATGGAATTATGATTGGTGCACGTACGGGTCTGTCTTTGACAAGGGGAACTGTAACAGGTCTGGTGTATCGGGACGTCATTTTGCACCAGTGTGTCCACCTTTCCAGGGTTGCAATGGGTCCCACCTTTCTCCTGATGGATGATAACGCAAGACCACCACCGAGCCTCTTTCGTGGAGTAGTACCTTGAAACAGAAAATATCATGCTAATGGAGTGGCCTGCCTGTTCTCCAGACCTAAACGCCATTGAGTACATCTGGGATGCTGTCGGTCGACGTATCGCTGCACGTCTTCAAACCCCTACGACACTTCAGGAAGCCGACCGTCGTGGCCAAACGGTTCTAGGAGCTTCAGTCTGGAACCGCGCGACAGATACGGTAGCAGGTTCGAATCCTGCCTTAGGCATGGATGTGTGTAATGTCCTTAGGTTAGTTAGGTTAAAGTAGTTCTAAGTTCTAGGGGTCTGATGACCTCCGATGTAAAGTCCCATAGTGCTCAGAGCCATTTGAACCAACACTTCAGGAGCTCCGACAGGCACTGGTGCAAGAACGGGAGACTGTACCCCAGCAGCTGCTCGACCACCTGATCCAGAGTATGCCAATGCCAACCCGTTGTGTGGCCTGTGTACGTGTGCATGGTGATAATATCCCATATTGTTGTCGGGGTACATGAGCAGGAAACAGTGGCGTTTTGTAGCACATTTATTTCGGGACGGTTTTCTCAACTCATCACCAATACCGTGGACTTACAGATCTGGGCAGTACAAATGGCATACTGGGAACCAAAGTACCATAAGGAACTTTAGCCAAGAGTCCTGTAGTCTCTGCTACACTCCATGTTTTCGAACAAAGAATATTTGCATCTGGGAAGGCTTCAAGGCCACCGCAGTCACAGTGATTCCCCCACACTACAGCAAGTGTGAGCCATGTACTACCTCCAAAGAGAGCCTGTACATCACAGGTGAACTGCAAACGGAGGCCTCGAAACACGTTCGGGCCTCCAATTAATTGTTGCTTGTTGAACTGTCCAGCAAGATCAATGTCTATTGCTTTCAGTGCAATCTGTGTCGTGTGTGTTCCCTATGTGCCCAAGCTATTAGCGCCAGTTTTGTGTAGTGCCACGTTGTGTGGCACAACATTCTGCAATTATCCTTAATTTATGAGCATGAGTGTACAGACGTCTCATGCGCGAAGTAGTGGAGACAGTAAAGACTGGCGAAGTTCTAAAGCGATATCCCGCTATGATTTCAGCATCATTGCTCGAGATACATCTCCACATAACCGCAAACGAAGTGACAAATGCACCATCACACCAATTACTACATTGCTTTCTCCGCAGATAACTAATCTCTTAAGTGTCCACCGCACCACGGAATTACTCGGCAGAGACGAGTGGGGAGACCGCCCTTGTGGGCAGGCCTGGAGGAAACGGGGACAGTGCAGCGACCACAAATACTCCCCGATGTCACTGTTTATAGAGAGAGCCGGGCGGAGCGATAAATATCCGACACCTCGGGCTATAGACGAATTGACGCCGTTAGCCGCGTTGCATCACCGACGTCCCGACAGCCAATCAGCGGGCTCCCCACTTTCCCTGGGAACGATCACGACCGACTCGAGGCGGCGCCGCACGAAGTCGCCGTTCCAGCAGGCCACGGGTCACGCCGCGCCGGGCCGGGCAGAGCCCGCCCATCTCATTCCTTATGCAACGCCGTCTTTCCCCAGCGTAGCCATCACACACCAGCCGCAGATGTTCAGATTAGTGGCGTGAGCGCACGTACACCGTAACACTGACTGAAGTCTCGCCTGCATACAAGCGTTAAGCTGCGTTTACACGGCGCGAAACAGACTCGCGCAACAGTTTCGCGAGGCAACTCTCCCGTAGTGTAAACGTGGTCCCCACTGCGAAACATGCTGCGCGAGGCTGTCTCGCAGTGAGCCAGAACTGTGTTGTTGTTGGACAGGAGATGGACAAAAATATGGAAACACCAAACACACAACACATTACCATGCCTAACATGGTGTCGGAAATCCGTTTGCATTCAAAACTGATTTCAGTCCTCTCTAAGTAGATAAGTACAGGTCCTGTGTAGTTTTCAAGGGACTCTCATACCATTCTACCTGTAAACAATGGCAAGTAAAGCTCCTCTTCAATGACAATCCTTCACCGCCACTCAACACACACGTCGTCCGCGTTATGACTTGGTGGACGACGTTTTCCCGCTTTAAATTTTAATTTTAATAATGAACAGCCCCAGTTGCACAGTTTACCAAGAATTTACCTAGGTTTCAGTCGGGATGACCCAACCTTCTTCAGAATAACAATATCTATCTTTTGGCCATAGTGGACATCGTCAAGCTAAAACTACAGATCGATAAATTATCGTACTGTGTCAGTTTCAGTACAGCACTCGTGGCTGCCGCATCGCGGTCGCGAAGTGGGACCGAGGCAGTGCCAGATAAGTTTTATAGTCTGACGATAATTTATGGATCTGTAGTTTTAGCTTGACGATGTCCACTATGGCCAAACGATAGATACTGTTATTCTGAAGAAAGTTGGGTTATCCCGACTGAAACCTAGGTAAATTCTAGGTAAACGGTGCAACTGAGGCTGTTCACTATTAAAATTAAAATTAATATTTGTACAGTTGCTGACAGGGCTGCGAAATGTTGAAGATATTTTTCCGCTTTCCCTGTAAGCAGTACAAATCTTCGTTATGGTGGCTCTTGAAGCACCAAACACTTCGGAACCTTTCGTTACGCAGGCAGCCAACATAAGGGAACCAACAATTTGCTCACATTCACATTCACTTACGTCAAAAATAACGCACTCGCAACTACACAGAACTCTGTTCTGACCGCGTCTGACACGTGTAACATATTGACTACACTGAACAGGTGCCGTTCGTGGTCAAATACAACAGCGGAAACTTCACGCTGGGGTAGCATCTGCATTTATGTTCAAACATGCATTTTTAACGAGTTTTCATATTTTTGTCCAACTTTTGTATGTTTAGAACGCTCATCATCTTAGTCATGAGCTCCCTTAGAATTACCGCATGAGATGAGTATAATTAAAATACAAAATGGTTCAAATGGCTCTAAGCACTATAGGTCTTAACATCTGAGGTCATCAGTCCCCTAGACTTAGAACTACTTAAACCTAACTAACCTAAGGACATCTCACACATCCATGCCCGAGGCAGGGTTCGAACCTGCGACCATAGCAGCAGCGCGGTTCCAGACTGAAACGCCTAGAACCGCTCGGTTACAGCGGCTGCCAATTAAAATACATAAAACGCATACATTCTAAAAATCTACATAAGATCGCCTTCGCTCTCTCGCGCACTTCCTCACATCACTATAGAGTCACTCTTAACGGTACAAAAGTGAAAACCTATACAAGACAGACAGTTGAATATCGCTACGTGGTTTCGAAAAAGTAATCCTTTAATTGTGCTTTGCAGTGTAGTTTGGGGGCTACGTTTAGTATTTACAGATCGATACAGACTTGGCGAGGTTTTCGCTGAAGCCAATGAATTATATTTGTTTCAGCGGATGTTAGAGTGTGGTGTTTTGTGTTTCTGTCCCTATTGACAGTGAACTAAATTCTTGTTGTTTGGGAGATATCGGCAGGAACTGACTGAAACAATTTTGGAGGCGGTGTATGAACTGTTAGCGGCGTTCCAGTCCACTGGTCTGATCTCGGAATCTTCCTGATAGTAGTTTGGCTGCTACGGAGCATTACTGACTTTGGCAGAAATGAGGAGTTTATCCATGCCAAATTGAGGCTGGTGACTCCTGCTGAGATAGATTTTCCATGTGTAGCAGTGCAGAGAACTAATGCAGGTCCGACGATAACCGCCTACAATCTAATCCGCGATGCTGTTCGCCGCGTAATTCGTCTCGCATCCAGTGGGACCTCGAGCGAGTCCAAGAAAGCTCCAGGTGCGGAAGAAGGAAACGTTTCCACTCGATGGCTCGAGTTCGCTTCGGTGCAAGCAAGATACCACATGCACATTTTATATTTCACACAGCCGAAAAATGGGTGCTGATCTGACTACTAGTTAGGGCACCCAGTAGGCGGTGAGCTGCACAGGCTTCCTTTCTGCCACGTCGTGAAGAGCAGGAAAAGGTGAGAGGTAATTATAGCCAAGGCACCAGCTGCCAGCTAGGGCACCCCGCATGCGGGCGTGAGCTACTGTCCTTGACTGGCGGCGTTAATATTCTTCAACATGCGGGCCGCCAGGCTTTCTCATTAACGTCGGTAAGCACGCGACAGCATGCGCTACCTTGTATTTTCCAAAACGCCTAGCACGAGAACGAGATTCTTCCGGGACTCATACCTCATGTTTCGTTGGTGATAGAAAATTAGGGTCAAGTATATTGTATAGCTCTTGGCCTAGGGAACATTTGTATTTCCAACAGAAGGATCGTCTTAGTGTCACTATCCTACAGTACAGGGTCAAAGTACGAACATTAAACACTTCCTTCTGCTTAGGCAAATGGAGCATATCGGTTGGTTCTTTTTACGTTAGATGTGGAATACGGTGGACCTCAAGGGGTATGACCGGCCGTTGTGCCCGAGCGATTCGAGACGCTTCAGTCTGGAACCGCGCTGCTGCTACGATCGCAGGTTCGAATCCTGCCTCGGGCATGGATGTGTGATGTTCTCAGGTTAGTTAGGTTTAAGTAGTACTAAGTTCTAGGGGACTGATGACCTCAGCTGGTAAGTCCCATAGTGCTCAGAGCCATTTGAACCATTTTGAAAATGACATATTTTATTATTGTTATTATCGTGTTAGTGTTACATATTACATTCTTTACCAAACTCTACTCTCTGTTGTCTACTTAGAATTTAGTGCTTAGCAGATACTTTTTAGCTGTTTATTTAAAAAATAAATTCTCTTTAATCGCCTTGTAGTTTCGTTCCTTGGTAATTTACAAGATAATAATACCCGCAGATGCGGATAAATGACGTGCGCGTATGGATAGCATTTCTCGTATATCTGCAGACTTATGTCCTCAGTACAGCGTGAGATCCAAACCGTGGCCAAAATTAGTCTGGGATAAAAATAACGGATTACGGAATTTTGAGCTCGAAACCTCACTATGTCAATAGTAATCCCAGCTATGTTTGTTGCTGAGAATCAGGGAAATATACACATGTGTTAAGTGAGAACGTATGTGGATCGATCGAGGTATTAACAGTCCGCGTATAGAAGAGCAGACGCAACGAGGGGCATTACGTACCAAAACTGAGATAACACCCGTCACGTACGACCCAGTTTTCTGTCGATTCGTGCAAATCCTTCTGCAAACAGCAAAGCTTGTGTCATCTGCGGACGTTGCATAACGCCTCTATGTAACATTCGCCTGCTGTAGGGATACGCCAAATGTCAATAAACAGACGCATCGGCAAACGACGTGGCCGCAGTAAAAGGGATTGTCGTAAGCCGTAATTACAGCACGAGAATGCAATGCCCGGTCTTTGATTTCGGCTGTAGCTGCGATATATATCAGCCATAACTGCGATTACGCTCAAAGCACGGGAAACTGAGCTTGTTTCGTATCTCACTGCAGCTAGACGTGTTAATTTTGTCAACCACTTGCAGCCATATTTTCGTGCAGGCACATTTTAGTAAGCAAATTATAACAGCACAATTAAACACCTCTGCCTCGCTCAGCTGCAATTATTGCTTTCCTCCGCAAGAAACAAAATTATATTCTATGCAACTTTTTTGGGAACGACATCAAGGGAATTTACAGTGCAAAAAATTGAACACTGTTTACGACATTTAAAATTTACGTTCCGATTTAAAACATCTCGTTGTTTAAGAGGATGGTGTAAGATTGGCAAGGAGTCTTCCGTTTTCAAAACAACTATACTTCTTCAACATTTCTCTCGCTGAATTTGGTTTTCCGATAAATTCTGCATGACACTTTCGTGTAACTGACTTTAATGTCTTGTTTATTAAACCTACAGGCAATATTCAAGCAAATGATTAGTTTGAAACACTCTGATATGTTCCCTTTCCATCCGATGGAAGTTGCTACAGTGCTGAAAAAGAAAACTTCATGTTCACGGCGATTTTGGCAACCGATTCAGTCTTATTCTGAGACGTGTTGGCCTCATACTTATCTTTAAATCGCACGCGCGTCAGGGGCGTATGGTAGGTCTCTTTCTTCCGTTCATGATGTACACAAGTGACTAGAATTCAGCAGCTCTCAGTGACACTACCGCTTATGATGTAGGAGTTATCCCTCAAATACATAGCTGTTATATCCAGTGGGGGTTATGCTAAAGTTAACAACTTTGTGCACAGACTGGCAACTAAAGCCAATTTCGTGTGCCTGGAAATCTCTGGCTGACCGATGGAACAGCAAAACCTCAAGAATCTACTCGTGACTGGTTTATAGGAGCGGTATTAGGATGTAATTGAGGTGCAGAATACGATGATGTAGCTGTCACTGCTGTACAGGTGTGCTATTCATAAACATGAATCATTACTACAGAACTATTCTTCTGTAACGGCGTACTCTTCCATACGACTCTTAAGCCTGTACACATCTCTGGTTTGCATCACGTTTGTGTTTTATGGCTATCATCTGAGCTTTTATATGGAGTATGTTATGGAAACAGCTTGTTTATTACAGTTGTCTGAAAAGATGTAAACGTTACAGACGACAGACGTCTAAACTAATCAAGACGAGAGTTTCAAGAAGTGGAATCTGCTAACATCTCGACTTCGCTCCCGCAGTAACTCATATTCTGAGAGTTTACTGCTGGTTATTTCAACATCTGCCGTCAGTCTGAACGACGACCTACCAGTCTCAAACCATTTTCATAGCAATCCACATCTGTACTCCACAAGCTGCGTTATGGTTTGCGGCGTACAGTACTACGTTCACCTATGTCACTTCCCCCCTCCCTCCATCCTCTCCTGTTCCAGTTACAAACGGTCCACTGGAAGAATGACTGTTGGCAAGCCCCCGTGTGAGCACGAATCTCTCTCATTTCACTTTCAAACTCTTTTAGTGAGACCATAAGTAGGAGGTGGAAAGCCAAAAATACACCGCCCTTCAGTCCGCACAGTTGCACCGAATTGTACAACAATCTGACCTACAACAAAAGAAGCAGAACAACGACTTGCTGTAGTGGAAGCCAAAATAGTTCGTTGGATATGTGCCTTAATAAATCGTAATCGTAACTGGTGACAACCGTTGACAGTACGGTGGTGTAACCATCGTTGGGAAAGAAATGTTCAAATGTGTGTGAAATCTTATGGGACCTAACTGCTAAGGTCATCAGTCCCTAAGCTTACACACTACGTAACCTAAATTATCCTAAGGAGAAACACACACACCCATGTCCGAGGGAGGACTCGAACCTCCGCCGTGACCAGCCGCACAGTCCATGACTGCAGCGTCTTAGACCACTCGGCTAATCCGCGCGGCGACAAGGTACTGGCGGAATTTAAGCTGTGAGGACCGGTCGTGAGTCGTGCTTGCGTAGCTCAGATGGTAGAGCACTTGCCCGCGAAAGGAAAATGCCCCAGGTTCGAGTTTCGGTGCGGCACACAGTTTTAATCTGCCAGGATGTTTCACGTAATATTCTTATAATCGAGTTCGAGGTCATGAGATACTAGATCACTTGGGGAAAAACTGTGGAAGGAGTCGGCGGTAGCCTTTAACGATCAATCCACAGATTCATATAAAGTGGTCAATAAAACTAATTCGGATCGGTCGGACGTTTCTTGCGTACAATGGACATCAACGAAGGGTGTCCCACACATTTACGGCGAAGAGTAAGGAGGTAGTACAAGATCCAATCTTCTCGAGACAGGGGACTATTGAAGAGACAGAATAATTGAAAAATCCACGATTTGCATTTTCTTGGGGCTCGCTCAGTGTTCGTTCCGGTTTTGTTGCACAATGTGATCATCAGGTGTCTAATTTTGCGACAGCGACTACCTATAAGACTGCGTTTCCTTCGTCAGCAAGGCGTGAGTATGCCGGACCAAGTACGCGGCCGAGGTCTCGGCGCGAGCTTGTGGCCGCTGGGCAGAGGTTCCCACGGGACTTAATCGGCTCGTCCCCCCCCCCCCCTTCCCAGCTCCGCGGCCATCCAGCCCCCTCCACGGTGGTCTGGAGAGCCAGGCAGACCGAGCCGTGCTTGCGCCCGTTTCCCGGATCCCTTTGTCCTCGGGATGCGGCCTAGCTGGATCGCGGACGCCACAAAGGGCTGCGTGAGTGCTCGTGCTCGGCGCGGCAGTGAACGCGATGCCGCAGTCCGATAAAAGTGCGGGCGCACGGTCCCACCACAGCGCGGTCATCACCGCCCACGCACGCTCACCGCACTATGCGCTCAATCATCAACCCCCACTCCACTGCAACTGAATGAGACCTACCCACCAGACAGTCAAACCAAAACCGAAAACCCGTGGAAATGTTCCATTCAAAAGTAATCACCACACGCGTTAAGACATTTATTCTGGGAGACGAGGCGATCGATTCGCGTTTCGTAGGAGGAGGTAGGCACCTAACGAATCCACAACCACGCCCACTCCAGCACTTTCTCGCCCGACTGAAACCGTCTTCTACGAATGTCTTTCTCCAGATCGCCACAGATGTAAAAATCCACGGTGAAGGATCCACGCTGTACAAAGGATGTTGCAGTGTTTCTCAACTAAATCGCTGAAGCGTGGGCTTCGTCCGATGACCCGTATGGGAGCGGGCGTTATGGTGCAACAGGTGAAAATTAGCTAGCGATACAGGTGAAATATGTGTACAAATATATTTGAAATACGTTACAAGTATGTCAAGTATATTTGACGTGAAATTAAAAGGAAGGTCAGCGTTGGCCGTAATATTGATGTTTTATTGATAGCAGAATCGATTTTCGATCATAAAGTGATCATCTTCAGTGCTGTACAAATTAAACTCAGACACTGGTATCAAGTTATCAATAACCAAAACTGAGAAGCGATTGGTTATTGATAACTTGATACCAGTGTCTGAGTTTAATTTGTACAGAACTGAAGATGATCACTTTGTAATCGAAAATCGATTCTACTATCAATAAAACATCAATATTACGGCCAACGCCAACCTTCCTTTTAATTTAACATATATGGTCGTTGTGCACACAGCACTCCATGGAGTCGCCAATCAATAATTGACGTGTGTGTGTAGGTAAAGCCACTAGTAAAACGTTCATCCTAAGCCCCTGTAACAATTTCAACCAAATTTGGTACATAAATTTGTTATGATCTGGAAAGAAATACTGTGGGTTAAGAATCACAGCTTCGTATTGGGGTGAATGTGATAACATAGGGGGGAGGAGGAGAATGACCGACAGACAGGGGGAAGGAGGAGACAGACAGAGAGCGGGGAGTCTAGGAGATGGACAGAGAGCTGGACATATACGAAATGGACAGAGAGAGAGAGGAGGGCGAACGAGATGGACTGAGAAAGGGGAGACAGAGGGGAAGGAGCAGTCAGACACGGAGAGGGGATGAGCAGATTGACAGTGATGGGGAGAAGGTTACTGACAGAGTGGGTGGACAAAGAGCGAAGGTGGAGGCGGTGGACAGAGACAAGGAATGGAGAAGGTGGACGAAGAGAGTGTGTGGAGAAGATGGATACAGAAAGATGGAGAAGGAGATGGAGTGAGAGAGAGGGGACAGAGACAGGAGGAATACATTGACAGAGAGAGTAGGAGCAGGTCAACAGTGAGTGGGAGCGAGGGGTGGAGGAAATGAACAGACAGAGGGGACAGACGAGTTGGACAGAAAGGGGTTGGAGTAGATGGGCAGAGAGGGTGAGTTGATAGACTGAGAAAGGGGGAGGAGGACAGAGGGGTGACAGAGAGGGGAGGAGCCGACTGACAGAAAGGATCAGGTGCAGACTGACAAGAGAGAGCGGAGGAAATTGATCAAGAGTGGAAGGGGGAGGAGGTGGACAGAGAGAGAAAGTGGACAGAGAGGGGGGTGGAGAAGGAGATGGACGAGAAGAGGTGAAGGAGTAGATGGGTAGAGGGGAGGTGAAGAAGAAGATGGAAAGAGTGACGGGGAAGGAGAAGGTGGAATAATAGAAGGCTGAAATAAATACATACTCCAGCAATGTTGAGTATTTATCTAGTAGCACGAATCTGGATCAGTGTTTTATATAATATGCCTGAAAGATTAAAGCAAGATATTTTTTATTACCAGTTGTAAAGTGAAGGCTCTGTTCTGTTACTGACAAATGCGATGATGATGAAGAGGAGGAGGAGGAGATTAGTGTTTGAAAGTCCAGTCGACAACGAGGTCATTAGAGATGGAGGACAAGATTGGATTAGGGAAGGATGGGGAAGGAAATCAGCAGTGTCCTTTCAAAGTAATCATCTCAGCATTTACTTTTGAATACATTGTGGGAGTGAACAGTGATCAATGTGTTACAAATATTTACTGTCAAAAACAATCTTGTTCACAATTTATTTTTTACAGTGGCCGGTTTCGACCACTGTGGTCATCTTCAGACCAATGAATAAGAACCTCCTTCTGGTGGTAAATCACAAAGTGATACGCCGGTATTTGCATGATATAGCTAATTCCAATTGTGAATCATTTATACTGTAGCCATAAGATAGTAATTTTATGCATTATATGAAGTGAACAAGTTTACAATGCTCAACATTTAACACATGTTGGACCACTTTGAAATCTTACCAAAATCTGACGGAATGTATGTGCACCTTTTCTCAGACAGTACTTAATTATGGGTAACTGCGCCAAATGCAAAAATTCTGATCTCATTGTTAATATTGTATGCCACATCGTTTAATGTACAACATGAGCGGAAAATCGTAACACGGTCCCTGACTTCAGCCGTCGCACGGACGCCAAAATGGAAAATATTGAAATAAACGATATCGGAATTGAAAAACAACTGCTATCACTTAGTAGCGGAAAAGCATCCGGACCAGACGAGATACCCTTAAGATTCTACAGTGATTATGCTAAAGAACTTGCCCCCTTTCTATCAGCAATTTATCGTAGATCGCTGGAAGAACGTAAAGTACCTAGCGACTGGAAGAAAGCGCAGGTCGTTCCCATTTTCAAGAAGGGTCATAAATCAGATGCGAATAATTATAGGCCTATTTCGCTTACGTCAATCTGTTGTAGAATAATGGAACATGTTTTGTGTTCTCGTATTATGACGTTCTTAGATGATACAAATCTCCTTCATCATAACCAACATGGATTCCGCAAACAGAGATCATGTGAAACTCAGCTCGCCCTATTTGCCCAAGAAATTCACAGTGCCGTAGACACTGGCGAGCAGATTGATGCCGTATTCCTGGACTTCAGGAAGGCATTTGATACGGTTCCGCACTTACGTTTAGTGAAAAAAATACGAGCTTACGGAATATCGGACCAGGTTTGTGATTGGATTCAGGATTTCCTAGAAGAAAGAACACAACATGTCATTCTTAACGGTTCAAAATCTGCAGATGTAGAGGTAATTTCGGGAGTACCGCAAGGAAGCGTGATAGGACCTTTATTGTTTACAATATACATAAATGACTTAGTTGACAACATCGGTAGCTCCGTGAGGCTATTTGCAGATGACACGGTTGTCTACAAGAAAGTAGCAACATCAGAAGACTCGTACGTACTCCAGGAAGACCTGCAGAGGATTAATGCATGGTGCGACAGCTGGCAGCTTTCCCTAAACGTAGATAAATGTAATATAATGCGCATACATAGGGGCAGAAATCCATTCCAGTACGATTATGCCATAGGTGGTAAATCATTGGAAGCGGTAACGACCGTAAAATACTTAGGAGTTACTATCCGGAGCGATCTGAAGTGGAATGATCACATAAAACAAATAGTGGGAAAAGCAGGCGCCAGGTTGAGATTCATAGGAAGAATTCTAAGAAAATGTGACTCATCGACGAAAGAAGTAGCTTACAAAACGCTTGTTCGTCCGATTCTTGAGTATTGCTCATCAGTATGGGACCCTTACCAGGTTGGATTAATAGAAGAGATAGACATGATCCAGCGAAAAGCAGCGCGATTCGTCATGGGGACATTTAGTCAGCGCGAGAGCGTTACGGAGATGCTGAACAAGCTCCAGTGGCGGACACTTCAAGAAAGGCGTTACGCAATACGGAGAGGTTTATTATCGAAATTACGAGAGAGCACATTCCGGGAAGAGATGGGCAACATATTACTACCGCCCACATATATCTCGCGTAATGATCACAACGAAAAGATCCGAGAAATTAGAGCAAATACGGAGACTTACAAGCAGTCGTTCTTCCCACGCACAATTCGTGAATGGAACAGGGAAGGGGGGATCAGATAGTGGTACAGTAAGTACCCTCCGCCACACACCATAAGGTGGCTCGCGGAGTATAGATGTAGATGTAAATGTAGATGAGCAATAGAGGAGCCAACACACTTCCCGGAACACGCCTGGCGGTACTTCTACATCTACTGATGACTGACTATCTGATATAACATGCTGCTTCCTCCTTACCAAGGAATCGTCAGTTCAGTCACAGATTCTGTTTGATACACCATATAGTTATATTTTTTTAATAAAAGTTATTGTGGCAATGACTCAAATGTTTTTCGTAAGTCCTGGTACTACTACTTGCAGTGGTTAGCACAGTGGACTCGCATTCGGGAGGACGACAGTTCAAATTCACTTCCGGTCACTCAGATTTAGGTTTTCCGAGATTTCCCTAAGTAACTCCAGGCAATTGCCAGGAGGGTTCCTTTGAGGAGGGCTCGGCTTATTTCCTTCCTCATTGAAGCTTGTACTCCGTCTCTAACAAGTGCGTTGTCGACGAGACGTTAAACTCTAACCTTCTTCAAGAAGTAATGCTTCTACCTAGTTGGCTTTCAAGACGTCATGTGAGAACAGCACAGTTAGGGTTTCGCATGATTGTTTTCGGAATCCATGCTGATTGACACGGAGTAGGACATTCCGTTTCACGTATATCACCAACAGTACGAAAATTATTACACATTAGTTGTCAAATACGTAATTTATTCAATTTGAAAACACAACATATTTCGGAAAGACATGATCCCATTATCAATACGCATTTGGCAAAGTCATAAACATGTAACCAGACAACAAACATTCTCCCACAAACAAGACTCTCCATTGCACACGTCACGAAGTAACGTTCATATTTAGTTGTGGCACTTAATGCTCTCACACGTTTGGAGAACTGGAGTATCAAGCTCTCCGTGCTGTATCATGATACAGCTGTACAGAGCTTGAGAACAGAGGAGAGTATCTCCTATGTCAGAGTTCGCGATGTGTTCTAGGATTGTATGACAGACTAGCACAGCGCGGCCGCTACTTCTCTCGTGTTGACTATATGGCCTGCAAAGTTTTTTTGTTTCCATTTAATCGAATTTTTATGTTGTTCACAAACTACAATACCTTCTAACCTTTTCACGCTAATGATGGCCATATAAGCATGGTCTTTTCCCAATGTACATCTGATCAGAAAGCGATTCTGGTAGCTAGAGTCCAAAGATTTGTTAATCATGCCTTTTGCGTTCTTGTGGAGATATTTCCATAGCAACTTGCATCCCCAAACAAATATTTCTTCATGTCTAACAAAGAAGTGAAATATCTAATCTCATAAATTTAGCTTTAAATTTTTTTAATGTAACAAAATATTTTCTTAAAAATTATCATCCCCTATTGCACTCCCTTAGGGACTGAATTTCCAGAAACACTGAAACTAACTGAGAAGTCGAACAGCAATTGTCATAGATGTCGCCTTAAAATTCTTTAGTAGTTATTTAATAATTATTTATTTTCAAAAGAACTTTCACCCACTCTTTTACCTCCTAGTAGTTCAATTTTCAAAAACGTTGAAACACATATTTTTTAATTTTTTGATTGAGAAACCAAATATAAGTTTTCGTATTCTAGCTTCCAAATTGCCTCAATAGCGACACACTTTCAAAAAGCCTTTCATTCTCTGTTCAATCCCCTTAGGAGTGGAATTTCTTAAACAATGCCTACTGCACAAGATCCACACGCTCTCCAAATTTCAATTTTCTGTCCTTAGCGGTTTGGGCTGGGCGATGATGAGTCAGTGAATCAGTCTAACCCCATTTCATCCCCTTAGGGGCTGAAATCTCAAAAACAGTGAAACACGTATTTTGTCATCTCTAACTGAGAAGCAGAACATCAGTTTTCAAATATTTAGGTTTAAAAATGCTTTCACAATGAAATATTTTCGTAAAACATTTCACCCCGTATTTCACTCCTATAGGGGTTTAATTTCGAAGAACAATGAAACACGTATTATTTCTAACTGAGAGGCCAAATTTAAAATTTTCATACATTTAAAATGCTTTCATAATAAAGTGTTTTCTTAAAAAATCTCATCCCCAATCCACCTCGTTATGGGTTCAGTTCTCAAAACCACTGAAACAGGTTTTTTTTTTTTTTTTAACCGAGAAGTCAAATACAGATGTTCACAGATGTAGCTCTAAAGATACTTTCGTAGTTCTTTAATAATGATATACTTTCTAAAAATCTTTCAACCACTATTTCACTCCCATAATGTTAAATTTCCAAAAATGCTGAAACACGTATTTCTTTAAGCCTTTTATTTATAGAGATTGATATCAATGATACTCGACTGTAGTTCTGTGGATCATTTCTACTATCCGTCTTGTAGGTGGGTGTGAACTGTGCTTTCTTCCAGCCACTGGAAACAGTTTTTTGTTCAGGCTTACGTATGGAATACTACGACTACAATGAGAGCTGTAAATTCTGCATAGAATCTGTCAGGAACCCACTTAACACTCTAAATATTCGATGCAATAAAAGGAGAGTAAATACAGTGTAATATTATGATGCGTGGCTGATAGCAGGGTAACTAATCTGATTTCGCTGTGCCGTCACGGTCTCTCCGTCGCTTAATGTGGCTACCGATTTTCTATACACGACACATGGTCTAATGGTGACGTCAGTGGGAAATTGTATTACGGGCGCCGCCTATCGAGCTGAGGCGAACAGCCGGCGCTAGTCTCTGGAGAACTTTTTGACGGACTTCATCAGGACAAACAAAGCCAAGTGGGCCCCGTGTTTACTCGTACGGGGGCCTGATGCGAGTATCGACTCGCGCGCATGCGCACAAAAGGCGTTCGGCACAAAGGGCGGGCCACTCTGCTATACAATAGCCTTGTTTTCTGAGAGCCATTCGGACCCCCGATAATGCCGCCCGATTATCACCACTGTCAACAGTTCGAGAGGCGAGTCGATGCTAATTTCGTAGCGCTCGGCCGGCTTTTCATATGCGCCTCTGCCGAATGTTTGAATTGGAACGTGCGATGCAAATACGAGTATTACAGCGGAGCGCAGATGGCATCAAAACACTGTGCGCTAATGTCGTCGAGGGGGTTGGGTGGCAGCGGGGAGGGAGGGGGTAATTCAAGCTGATTATGTCACCTACGTGAAAATAGAACGCGAACACGCTCTCCATGTGCCACTTGCGTGCTGTAAGCTTTTATCTGTATAAACATTTTCATGTTTTCACACTTCTACCTGCTAAAATACACTTGTGATGAAATGTAGCACCAGGTCCATTACAATAACAGCCAAAAATGGGACATGAATTATTTTTTTTGTTTAAATTCGCATCGTATTCTGCATAATGACTGTGTATCGCATGAAAATCTTGCGTTATTGTAAATACATCGTTTCAAAAAGATTCGTTCGATTTCACAAGCCTAAGTCTTCTACAAGAATAAAGATAGAAAATAGCTGCTCACTCACCAGATGTCACGAGTTTTAAATAAAATATCACCAATGGTATTTTTTGTGGCCTATGATAAGTCGTTGGATCGCGTAGATCATGTTACACTATTAAAAAAAAACTTTAACTTATGGAATTTACGGCTTTACACACAACTGATTTCAATCATTCTTAACAAATGGAATGTCCCGAATAGTTCCAGCAACGTTGATAGGAAAGAAAGATTTTCGTGACAGGGGAGAAATCATAAAGGGAGTCCCCCACAGATCAGTCCTGGGTCCACTCTTATTTCTTATACACGGTGTCCAAGGAGGAATGGTCAGTATTCAACTATATGGGAGGAATGATCATTCGAGGCAAAATGTTTCATAAATATGGGCTCTAACATGCATATCTTAGGAGTATGGGCACTTGTTCAGTAGAAAGTATGTGTTTCATAGTAGTGTAAAGGAACAAGTGCTCATAACTCTTAAGGTGGGCACTTTAGAGCCCATGTTTACGGAAACATTTTGCTGGTTTGTTCTATACAACCACCTTTCAATATATGGAAATAAAGAGATTGCAGTAGAAGAGATTTCTTTCATCAAAAATGAAGTGCTTATGTCTCTCAAGGTATGCGTTTTAGAGTCCATATCTACTGGACATTTCTGAATCGCATGTTGGTTTTAATCAGATTCATGAATAGTGACCATTCCTCTTGCTCATTATGAGTACACTCTAAGACAAAAAAGAGAAAGCGACGAAGGGTGAAGGAATTATCTGAATGGGACAGAAATCAATAGAGTGATGTACTCGTACATGTGTAGACAAATAAATAAATACAGTTTCAGAAAAACTGGATGATTAGTTCAAGAGAAAGAGTTCCAGAAACTGAGCAAGTCAATAACGTGTTGGTCCAACTCTGACACATCTGCAAGCAGTTACTCATCTTCGCAATGATGAATAGAGTTGTTGATGTCCTCCTGAGGGATATCATGCCAACTTCTGTCTAACTGGTACGTTAGATCGTCAAAATCCCGACCTGACAGCAGATCTCTGTCAATAATGCTCCAGACGTTCTCAATGAGGAGAGATCCGACAAACTTGATAGCCGAGGTAGGGTTTGCCAAGCACAAACACAAGCAGTAGACACTCTGACTGTACACAGGCGGGCATTATCTTGCTGAAGTATAAGTCCAGGATGGATTGCTCTGAAGGCCAACAAACGGGGTGTAGAAGGTCGTTGTATTTCTGCACTTCTTCGGCCTAGAATCTCATTGCCTGGTATAGAGTTGTCTTTCATTATGAGGCCGTCTCGATTTGTACACCGATGACCAGGGAAGACGTGTCTCGAGACGCAATGGAGCCCAGATATTCTGCCCGTTTTGGTATAATCCAACAAACGCAAAACAGGTGGACATAGCTCTCAATGACACAAGCAGAATCATAACAGGCTGCTTGAAAGCCACTTCTGCCGAACGACTTTACCACCTCCCAGGATTATCACCATCTTATTTTTGAAGAGAAATAGCTGTCAATGACGAGAAAACGTGGCGCAGGAGAGAACACATCCTAGTTTTCAACTATGGATGTTACTAACTGCCTTACCCCGGGCTGGAAAACGGTGCCAGAAACTATGCCTCCTGGCTATGATTAGAAATTGATGACTTACAAGTCCTAGATTAGGCTGAGATCTGGAGCTGTCAGATCAAACGTTAATTTGGCAAGATGGGTCTGCAGCGATCAAGATGATATTCAGTGTGACTTCGGAGAAGACCAGACTGTTCATCATATGCCTCAATTCCAATCGAGTCTAGTCTCCTGTGCAGAAGATGAACGTCGTCAGTAGACCGACGAAAGAAATTCCGACTTTTGCTGCAATGGGGTATCGAAATAATTTAATGGCGACAGATTAAACTTTGTGCTGGACCGAGATTCCATCGGATTTCCCACTTTACGCGAGCGGTCGCCGTAACTGCTTCGGGTCTCCGAGCACGCGCTAATCCGACCCAAATGTCGTTATGTCAAACTCTACAGAATAATATACCCTGTCCACTATTCTTCTTCCCGCGCAGCCCTGCTGTATTCCCGCGAAAGATCGGACCTCACTGCGCATCTGCACTGAAAGATCAATATTGTCATCAGGAGCATATACTAGGTTGGTAATAAATTCGTAGTGTTTTTGTTTCACATGTTGGTATGCCGGTTGCTATGGGTTTATTTATCGATTATCTTTTTTATTTGTAGTTCACTATTGCTATTTCAATTTACATACTGTCGTTCTGTGACCTGGAGATAGTGAGTGGAGTTATTGACTCTAGAAAATTGAGTGACAAGTGGAGAAATCGGAACATTTCCGACATATCCTCCGTTTGATTTCAACAGAGGGCTGATGGCAGCAGCGGCAGCTAGAAACATTTGTTCCATGTATGGGGATAATGCCAATGTACAGAGCAGGGCAGGAAAATGGTTTTCTCGTTTTAAGGAGGATCGTTTTGACATTAGTGGCTCTCTACGTTCAGGAAGACCTTCTGGGTTTGATGAAGATCGTTTAAACGCATTAATCCACAATGATCCATGTCAGTGTACTCGACAACTGCAAACGTGATGAGCTGTGATCATTCACCATCGTGCGATAGTTGCATGCAATTGGGAAGGTTCAAAAATCGGGTGTAGGGGTACCTCATGCTCTAAGCGAAAATCACAAAAATCAGGGGTGGCCTCATGTGCATCTATGATTACTCGTCATCAACCGGCTCGTGAACAACACCGAATACTCTATTCTGTATCGTTACTGGTAACGAGAAATAATGTTTTTACGCTAACACAAGGAAAAGAAAGGAATAGCTAAGCCAAAACAAAGCACTTACTCCCCGTACAATGATTGGCACGCAACCACAAAAGACAATTTTGTCATCTTGTAGAACAGCGACGATGTGGTGTACTATGAATTCCTTCCCCGATCACTGTTGACATTTAATGTCGACAACTGAGGCGTCTTCCACACGCATTCCGAGAACAGCCACCCGGAAGACTGCGTGAAGTGACGGTACTCCACGATTACGCCCGCCCTCATTCTCCTGGACAGTCAAAAAACACACTACAGGAGTTGGGTTGGGAAGTAATTCCGCACCCACCTTATTCACTTGATCTTAACGCTCTGAGATTTCCAGATTTTCAGCTCCTTATCGAACAATCTTCAAGGAACTTCCTTTCCGATTGAAATACGCTCCGAATATGGCTCGACGAGTGCTTCTCCTCAAACCCACGTCGAGGACGTGGACGTAGAAAATTATCCCAGCGTTAGTAGACTGTTGTACATAGTGAAGGAGAATATAGAGGTTGACAGTTATTCAACTATATGAAATAAAATCGTCATAACTTCTTAACGGTTTGCGTTTGAACGTTCAAACTGCACCGCTGGCCGCGGGGAATGATGGGAATTGATATGTAAATATGGCCTGATTTAGTGACGAAGCTCATTTTCATTTGGATGGGATCGTCAACAAGCAAAACTGGCGCATTTGTGGGGGCTGAGAATCAGCATTTGGCGATCGAGAAGTCTCTTCATTCTCAACGGGTGACTCTGTTGTGCGTAACGTTCAGTCACTGAATAATCGGTGCGATAGTCCTTGATGGCATGGTGGCTACTGAACGGTACTTTAAGGATTTCGAAGATGGTTTCATCCCCATTATCCAAAGTGACCCTGATTTTCGCAAGATGTGGTTCATGCAGGACGGAGCTCGATCCCATCGAAGCAGGAGAGTGGTTTCCTGGAGGAGCACTTTGGGGTCCACATTCTGGCTCCGGGGTACCGAGAGGCCACTGGCATGGGCCTCGATTGTCCACCATATTCTCCGGATCTGAACATATGCAGCCGGCGGCAGTGGCCGAGCGGTTCTAGGCGTTCAGTCCGGATCCGCGCTGCTGCTACGGTCGCAGGTTCGAATCCTGCCTCGGGCATGCATGTGTGTGATGTCCTTAGGTTAGTTAGGTTTAAGTAGTTCTAAGTTCTAGGGGACTGATGACCTCAGATGTTAAGTCCCGCCGGCCGAAGTGGCCGTGCGGTTAAAGGCGCTGCAGTCTGGAACCGCAAGACCGCTACGGTCGCAGGTTCGAATCCTGCCTCGGGCATGGATGTTTGTGATGTCCTTAGGTTAGTTAGGTTTAACTAGTTCTAAGTTCTAGGGGACTAATGACCTCAGCAGTTGAGTCCCATAGTGCTCAGAGCCATTTGAAACATTTGGACACACGCGACTCCTTTTTGTGAGGCTCTATTAAAGAGAAGATGCAGAGCAATAACCCCAAAACCACTGCTGAGCTGAAAACAGCCATTCAGTAGGTCATCGACAGCATCAATGTTTCGGCACTTCAGCGGGTCATGCATAATTTCGCTATTCGCCTGTCTGGGGTGTCTGTTGTCTCGGCATGCATATCTGAAAGAACAGTCGCCATACCTGTAATTTTTTTTTTTTCTAGGTGGCAGTTAATACCTTACGACTGCTCATCGTAATGGAGGCCTCGTAGAGTTATGTAGCATTTGACCGTCACTGCCGGCCGGAGTGGCCGAGCGGTTAAAGGCGCTACAGTCTGGAACCGCAAGACCGCTACGGTCGCAGGTTCGAATCCTGCCTCGGGCATGGATGTGTGTGATGTCCTTAGGTTAGTTAGGTTTAAGTAGTTCTAAGTTCTAGGGGACTTATGACCACAGCAGTTGAGTCCCATAGTGCTCAGAGCCATTTGAACCATTTTTTTGACCGTCACTACAGCAGAGAGCGTACCAGATTGACACTGCACATCCGTCTGTTATAACGGCGTGCGCCGTGGGAGCGAGAATGCAGTGTGAATTTAGGTCGGGGGCCGCTGTGTAAGCACGCCGCGACTGTTCTCGGCCGGCCGGGCCTCCAGAGAGACTGCCCGCTTCTGCGAGGTGTGGTGGCAGGAGCGCGGCGCGGGCAAACACGGCCGTAGCCGCCAGCTGTGAGTAAACACGCACTGCCGACCGCTGACTACTGTAAACCCGAGCCGTAAGTGCTCCAGCTCGCCGCCCTACGAGAACCTGCACATTTGTGGCTACGGACCGCCTCGTACTCGTACAAAAGCTGCCTGGATCCCCATACGCTGTGTACTCTGGGCCACACCGCTATCACCACAAGCTCCCATCCAACCAGGTGTGCATTCAGCGGCAGCGGGAGGCAAGGGTCAAGTGGCTAATGACAACCCCCCTCCCCCACCTCCCTTCCCACAGCTAACTTTCGGAGGAAAAAGTAGCATGAGAACTAAGAGCGTCGAAAATGATTAAGGTCTGGAGCTTAGAAGCATCTGGCACACGATAACTTTCAGTTGCCTGTGTGGGCGCCTGTCTACGTGGACGTAAAGCCGAAGATACCGTACGTTACCACAAGCAAGTGTAGACTACAGTAGTCCTCCCAGTAGCTTTGTCATGTAAGATCCTATCCGCCTTGCATGTACGTTAGGCGTGTTGCATATCTATCGGGCGTTACCTCTTTTAAATCGCTTTGTTTGCGTATGAGATCAGTGTTCAATAATGGCTCTGAGCACTATGGGACTTAACTGCTGAGGTCATCAGTCCCTAGAACTTAGAACTACTTAAACCTAACTAACCTAAGGACATCACACATATCCATGCCCGAGGCAGGATTCGAACCTGCGACTGTAGTGGTCACGCGGTGAGATCAGTGTCTTACTAGAGTCTCGTAGAAACCAGAAGCGGTGAACCATCTACAAACTGCGTGAGGATATATAAAGGTCAGCCTAACCCACAGAACGTTCTTGTTCTACATAGTTATCTTCCACCTGTTACTTAAAAACAAACAGTATTTACTACAAAATTGTAAATACAATACTGAGTTCAGGTTTTATTCTAAAATTGTTGATTTTTAAGCTGAAACACAGGCATATTGTTGTAAAAATAAAATAATATTGATTTATCATGTAGCGCTATGAAGCAAAATATCGTAAAAAAAAGAAATGAAAAATAAGACAAAGGATGTACCACCAAACATCGATTCAACATTTCATCGAGGTTATATAAAACATGCTTCTGTTATTCATAAACAACTTTTGCACTTATCAATAATAACAGGAAACTCTTGCCTTTGATCATAATAAAGAACGTTCCATCGATTGTGAAAACTAATTATAATAATACAGGTTGTTTCATATTTGTGCAGGTAAATTGTACTTACAACAGAATTAATTGCTTTGGTTACATAAAATGTAATGTACATTTTGTAAAGATATAAAATACACAGTGGAGTAACAGTGAATAACGTGCAGTGCTAATTATTTGCCAAACAAAGAGAAGTCTCTGCTGCCATTTTCCCTCTCACACATTCATTTACGTTTATTTCCCTACCAAAGCTACTAATACTACCAATAATCCGACCATTTACTACGTCATTTATCTACTCTACCAAAACTACCGAATCGCAGTTTTGGTACAGCGCAACTCTACTCGTTCGGGCCTGTAGCCCGGCCGCTAACATTCCGTTGAGGTAAAGACGCACATTCACAGGCTGACCCTACCTGCTGTCGACAAGACATCCGACACATTCGTGAACCCATACACAGAACCAGCACCTCACAGAAAGGCAAAAGGGAATGACCGTCACTAAGAAAAACACAACAAAGCCGACTTCCCGAATATAAGCGGAAGCGAGTCATTTACTCGCTCGATCAACCTCAGTTTGGAGACCAGTGTTCACAATCGTAATCCTTACTTAAATAGTGATGATTCTCAGAGTGCACTTGAATTTTGTATAGTGTAAATATAACGTTATCGAAGTTCTGAGACTCTCTTGCTACAAAAAATTTTTAATCACTTGCGTGAGACATTTATTTCTCAAATTTTCCTACGTATGCCATTCAAAGCTTACATTTTACTGAATATCAATTTTTGGACATTATTCTAGTGTACCGTAACTCAATCAGTAAAATCGGAATCCTTGTAGGATTACTTTGTTGTCTGCCTATCTGTCGATCCAACTGTTATAAGTCCTTTTCCACTGGAATGGGTAAAGGTATCAGGTTGTTATTTATGCCACATACTGAAGTCTACGATCCCTTGACTGAGTAAACCAGCCAATGCAATCAAAAACTTTCTAACATCGTTCTCTGTCTCTAATCACTCTAACGTCGAAGGGCTACCGAACTTCTAAACTTCCTTTCTACGAATATCCGAAGTCACGGTGCCTGAAATGGTGTTCACTGCTGTATGGGATGGCACAGTTAACAGAAGGATCGATGCGATCCCAGATATGTTCAGCTGGGTTAAGACCCAGAAAATTCAGAGACCAGCTACCTCCTCTATAATGATGAAGCCCGTCAAACCATTCTTGGACACGTGTACCATGGTGCAGCGTCTCGCTGAAAGTTATCCCCCCCAGGGAAGCAGGATGGGTGTGGATATTCTCAGAGGGTGGATTTGTAGCCAAACTGGTAAACAATGCCCTATTATTGAGTACATGTTTTAGAGAACCTGCTGTGTATTACTAAATGTCTAAACAGTCCCTGGTTCTAGTAGCACGTTGCCTATCTAAAGACATTTGGTGCAAACAAAAACTTGATTTTCAGTACTTCATATAATTATTGACCCAATTTAAAAATTTAACATTGTGTCTTTGGCAGCCCAGGAAAGAATAACAGCACGTTGGTCCTGTTTGGACGCATTTGGTAATAATGTCGCCATAGTTCACGTTTCCACTTTGACCGCATGCAAGTCACAAAGACGCGAATGCTATCCTAATCCCTTGCCTACATGTCGGTGCTCATATACCCGCATCGTAGTAGCGCTATGGATGTACGCTGTAGCAAAGCTCTCAAACGTAAACTTTTTGATCGTCTCTTATAGCTGGTGAAGTGCTGTTATTCTTTTCATCTGTACCACACTGTTGCAGTCTTCCAACAACATAGTTTATGATGGATAAAACTAAGAGAAAATACAGCTTTTGTGTACACTTCAGCCACTGACGACACGCTGGCCGTTTTCATAACTCAGCTTTACAGAAAGGTCGCAGGCAGTTACCCAAGACGGAGAGAGATCTTAGTTCTCAAGGAAGCGCACAGAGGCGACTTTTTCGACCGTTCCGCTGAAGGCTTTCGTGGGATACAAACGCTATATTCTGCTTAGCGGCATCAGCAGAATACAGCAGCAGCCGGTGGTTGCCTCACCTTCCGACGTACACTTTCAGAGCACAAAGAGCGCACCTTAAACAGAAGTGTAAAAATGGGCTGGGATGTTCTTCGTAAAGTAAATACGATTTCGAAAACTACATTTCCAATCTGTCTCCTAACGGAAGTTTGCAGTCGGTGTTTAATTTCTGGCAGCGACACAGTCTTTAACCCTATCACTGCCATTGGGAGGTATGTGTCCCACGAGTGGCTGTCAGAGAGCCATTGGGGACGTGTTGCACGTTATGTATTAGTGGCACATTAGCAGAGGTAAGCCGGCTAATGGCTTGCAGAATTCTTATAACTACAGCTCCCACATTTAGGTTGCGTTACTTTCAAGTTTCATTATTAATTCCCCCACCCCTCCCCCCGCTCCACTCCACATCGCATTGCCGTATGGAATTAGAAAGCGCCTGCAGACAGGCAACCAAAGGAACAGATTTGCGAAGCGGGCTGCTGTCACGCCTTTTCTGACAATTCTTGTTGCCACCGAATGCATGCACGTATCGACATCGGTGCGTCACAAATAGTGCCCACAGTGAGCACCTATAATGTGAGTTAAGAACTTGGAGAGATGTGTGTTTGTTTCCTGTATGTCTTGAAGTTTTTGCGCAGTCGCTTCTGTGCCCCAGAGGTACTTCTCAATAAGCCAGTATGTCCCATTCTTCCTCAAGTTGGAAAATGCTACTGTGGGAAATATTTTTTCCGTACTATTGCTTCTAACTACGACATTAACTAAAATAACCATACGTTAATGGCTTTCACACTGAAAAAAGCTATAGAGAAAGTGGACAGTTCTGAATTTTCTGCGTTACGAGGGGCGTTCAATAAGTTATGTAAAAATTTTTTCTCCGCCAATTTCGCGTAAATAAATTGCGGAATTTCATGTGGGACATTGTGGAATATCCTCGCTTCAGCCCCTTGTAGTTTCATGAAGTTCTGATAGGTGGCGGTGCTACGCGTAGCCTCCGAAGTGACGTCTGTAACGAGGCGCATCCAAACACACAACTGTCACTGAGATTCTTTGGCGGAAAACCAGACCATCGCAGACATTTATAGGCGCTTGCAGAATGGATAACTGGCAGTGAACAAAAGCACGATGAGTCGTTGGGTGAGGCGTCTGTCATCATCACAATGTCGTGCAAGCTTGTCCGCTCTCCCGCATGTAGGAAGACTGCTCAAAGCTCTAACTCCTGCAAGGTGGGAACGTGCGGACACACTCAGTCGAGGCAATCACCAAAAAAATGGTTCAAATGGCTCTGAGCACTATGGTACTTAACATCTGTGGTCATCAGTCCCCTAGAACTTAGAACTACTTAAACCTAACTAACCTAAGGACATCACACACATCCATGCCCGAGGCAGGATTCGAACCTCCGACCGTAGCGGTCACGCGGTTCCAAACTGAAGCGCTTAGAACCGCACGGCCATATCAGCCGGTGGTAATCAACAAACTACCCTCAAACATCTCGCTGCTCAACTTGACGTCTCTGTTGGTAATGCAGACACACTCGCATACAAGTTGGGGTACTCACAGGTGTGTGCCCGTTGGGTTTCTCGTCGCCGAACAAAGACCATAAAGAACAACGAAGGACCATCTGTGCGGAACTGCTTGCGCGTTACGAGGATGAGCGTCACAATTTTTTTGTCGAACATCGGTACATCTACATCTACATTTATACTCCGCAAGCCACCCAGTGGTGTGTGGCGGAGGGCACTTTACGTGCCACTGTCATTACCTCCCTTTCCTGTTACAGTCGCGTATGGTTCGCGGGAAGAACGACTGCCGGAAAGCCTCCGTGAGCGCTCGAATCTCTCTAATTTTACATTCGTGATCTCCTCTGGAGGTATAAGTAGGCGGGAGCAATATATTCGATACCTCATCCAGAAACGCACCCTCTCGAAACCTGGACAGCAAGCTACACCGCGATGCAGAGCGCCTCTCTTGCAGAGTCTGCCACTTGAGTTTGCTAAACATCTCCGTAACGCTATCATGCTTACCAAATAACCCTGTGACGAAACGCGCCGCTCTTCTTTGGATCTTCTCTAACTCCTCTGTCAACCAAACCTGGTACGGATCCCACACTTATGAGCAATACTCCAGTACAGATCGAACGAGTGTTTTGTAAGCCACCTCCTTTGTTGATGGACTACATTTTCTAAGGACTCTCCCAATGAATCTCAACCTGGCACCCGCCTTACCAACAATTTTATATGATCATTCCACTCCAAATCGTTCCGTACGCATACTCCCAGATATTTTACAGAACTAACTGCTACCAGTGTTTGTTCCGCTTTCATATAATCATACAGTAAAGGATCCTTCTTTCTATGTATTCGCAATACATTACATTTGTCTATGTTAAGGGTCAGTTGCCACTCCCTGCACCAAGTGCCTATCCGCTGCAGATCTTCCTGCATTTCGCTGCAATTTTCTAATGCTGCAACTTCTCTGTATACTACAGCATCATCCGCGAAAAGCCTCATGGAACTTCCGACACTATCTACAGGCGATGAAATACGGGTTCGTCACTTCGAAGCGGAAAGAAAACGGCAATACATGGAGTTGTGCCACACCATCTCTCCTCCGAAGAAAATGTGCAAAGCCGCACCTCGGCCGGTGAAGTCATGGAGACAGTATCGTGTGACAGTGAAAGGGTTATTGTTTTTGATATCTTCCGTCATGGAGCAACGATCAACTCGGAAACGTTTGTGCTATCCCCAAGACATGACCTCAGCGTGTTCGTCGCCACAAAAATTGGAACGAACTCCTACGAGACCATGACTATGCTAGGCCTCATAGAGAGTAGCTCGGGAAACCTCACAGAAAGTAGCTCGAAAAACTTCACTGGACTGTTCTTCGTTATCCACCCTACAGCCCGGATGTCTCACCTTCCGATTTCCATCTGTCTAGTCAATGAAGGATGCACTCCCCGGGAAGCAGTACGTGGACGATGGGGTGGATACTGATGCAACAAGATGTTGACTCCGACATCGACTAGTAGAGTGGTACCATGCGGGCACACAGGCCCTCCCATAAAGTTAGCGTAAGGACGTCGCATTGAACAGAGATCATGTTGGAAAATAGTTTTGTGGCCAAGAGAGCAGGAACTAATACGGTGTATTGGAATCTTGAATAAAACCAACCTGCTTTCAGAAAAAAGTGTAATGCATTATTTATTGAAGGCCTCTCATAGCAATTATTCCGCATATTACTATATTAATGAGTTTTATCATTTATTTCACTCATTGTTTGATGTTAGTTTCTGATTACGAGTTTTTCTATCCCCAATCCACGACCCCGTCAAATGTCTTCTTCAGGCAGGTGCCGTCTGTCCAACCACTTTCTCCTCTTGGGATTCCGAACTCTTCCACAACAGCTTTATACTGAAACTACGCTGAGGAGGCAGAAGTCATTTGATTGCGATATGCACACAAACAGATAGTGGTAGTGTCGCGCACGCAAGACATAAAAGGGCAGGGTATTAACGGAGCTGTATTTGTACTCAGGTGATCATGTGAAAAGGTGTCAGACGTGATTGTAGCCGCACGATGGGTGTTATGAGATCTTGAAGGCGGAATGGTAGTTGGAGCTAGGGAATTCTATATCCCGAGATCCATAATGTCAGCAGTCTGCCGAAAATACCAAATTTCAGGCATTACCTCTCACCGGGAACAACACAGTGGTCGACGGCCTTCACTTAACGATTGAGAGCAGTGCGTTTGTATAGAGTTGTCAGTGCTAACAGACAAGCAACAATGCGTGAAATAGCCGCAGAAATCAATTTGGGACGTATGACGAACGTATCCGTTAGGGCAGTGCGGCAAAATGTGGCGTTAATGGACTTTGGTAGCAGACGACGGACGCGAGTGCCTTTGCTAACAGCACGACATCACTTGCAGCGCCTCTCCTGGGCTCGTGACTATATCGGTTGGAACCTAGATGATTGGAAAACCGTAGCCTGATTAGATGAGCCTCGATTTCAGTTCGTAAGAGTTGATGGTAGGGTTCGAGTGTGGCGCAGACCCCACGAAGCCTGTAAGTAGGCTGTTAGGTGTAAGTAGACTGTTTAGGTTTTTATGTTGGTAACGTCACGTGGCGCTCTGTATGAAAATCACTGACTGTGCTGTGTGCGTTCTGTGGCTGGTTGGCACTGTTGGAATATTCGCTATTGTAGTGTTGGGCAGCTGGATGTGAACGGCGCGTAGCGTTGCGCAGTTGGGAGCTGAGACGCCAGCAGTGTTGGATGTGGGAAGAGAGGTGGCGGAGTTCTGAGAGCGGACGATCTGGACGTGTGTCCATCAGAAAGAGTAAATTTGTAATACTGGATATCATGAACTGATATACAGGGCTATTACAAATGATTGAAGCGATTTCATAAATTCACTGTAGCTCCATTCATTGACATATGGTCACGACACACTACAGATACGTAGAAAAACTCATAAAGTTTTGTTCGGCCGAAGCCGCACTTCAGGTTTCTGCCGTCAGAGCGCTCGAGAGCGCAGTGAGACAAAATGGCGACAGGAGCCGAGAAAGCATATGTCGTGATTGAAATGCACTCACATCAGTCAGTCATAACAGTGCAACGACACTTCAGGACGAAGTTCAACAAAGATCCACCAACTGCTAACTCCATTCGGCGATGTTATGCGCAGTTTAAAGCTTCTGGATGCCTCTGTAAGGGGAAATCAACGGGTCGACCTGCAGTGAGCGAAGAAACGGTTGAACGCGTGCGGGCAAGTTTCACGCGTAGCCCGCGGAAAATTGGCTCATGCCACAACTGGAGACCGACAGCGCCGACTTCATCTCTCAACAGGACGGTGCTCCACCGCACTTCCATCATGATGTTCGGCATTTCTTAAACAGAAGATTGGAAAACCGATGGATCGGTCGTGGTGGAGATCGTGATCAGCAATTCATGTCATGGCCTCCACGCTCTCCCGACTTAAACCCATGCGATTTCTTTCTGTGGGGTTATGTGAAAGATTCAGTGTTTAAACCTCCTCTTCCAAGAAACGTGCCAGAACTGCGAGCTCGCATCAACCATGCTTTCGAACTCATTGATGGGGACGTGCTGCGCCGACTGTGGAAGGAACTCGATTATCGGCTTGATGTCTGCCGAATCGCTAAAGGGGCACATATCGAACATTTGTGAATGCCTAAAAAAACTTTTTGAGTTTTTGTATGTGTGTGCAAAGCATTGTGAAAATATCTTAAATAATAAAGTTATTGTAGAGCTGTGAAATCGCTTCAATCATTTGTAATAACCCTGTATTTATATGATGACTTTTGAATATTATTAAGGTAAATACATTGCTTGTTCTCTATCAAAATCTTTCATTTGCTAACTATGCCTATCAGTAGTTAGTGCCTTCAGTAGTTAGAATATTTTATTCAGCTGGCAGTATTGGCGCACGCTGTATTGCAGAAGTTTGAGTAACGAAGATTTTTGTGAGGTAAGTAATTCACGAAATGTATACGTTATTGTTAGTCATCGCCATTCCTTTGTAGAGATTATTGAAAGTCAGATTGCGTTGCGCTAAAAATATTGTGTGTCAGTTTAGTGTTGATCAGAATAAGTAAAGGGAGAAATGTCTGAGTACGTTCAGTTCTGCTCAGCTGTTTGAAAATCAAATAATGTAAGAGGTTTATCAGCACAGTCATTCATAAATTTTTCTAAGGGGACGTTTCAAGCCATGGGCCCAAGTAGTCAGCAAGGTACTGTGCAAGCCAGTGGTGGCTCCATAACGGTGTAGGCTGTGTTTACATGGAATGGGCTAGATCCTCTGGTTCAAATGAACCTAATTGATTGGAAATGTTATGGTGGGCTACTAGGAGACCATCTACAGACATTCATAGACTTCATATTTCCAAACAACGATAGAATATTAATGGATAAAAATGCACTATGTCACCTGACCATAAGTGTTGGCGATTGGTCTGAAGAACATTCTGGACAAGTCTGGGACTCTCGAAAGTTGAAGGAATGTATTAAAGAGAACAGCACGTTCAGCAAGCGAGTTACCGTCAGCATGAAATGTCACCATGTTGGCAATACGGTTCCATTATTGGTTGCAGATTCTCGTCCGTGTAGCGTAGAGCAGGACAATTGTCCTCAACAACCATGAGAGGTGTACGGTGGCCCCGTAAGAGTGCCACCCCAGAACACCACTCCACCACCATCTTGTTGCAGATGTGGGACACAGTGTTGGAGGTGTTCGACGTTACCAAGTTGTCTCCAAACACATTGTCGGCAATTATCGGGGTACAAACAGATACGAGTTTCGTTCGTAAATACCATCCGACGCCAATCCTGGACGTCCATTCTGCATGATTTATTGTCGATCTGCAGCGGAATCCATGGTGTTGTGGTGTACAACGTGATACTGCCTATGGTTGTCTCGAAAGTTGATTTGCATCATGCAATTGTCTCTTACTAGTGTAACGTGATAGATGACGTCCTGTAGCCCCCACCAACGCCGAAGTCAGTTCCGGAGCACTATGTCCACAGTTCCGTTGACAAAATCGTAAATATGGACCATCCTGTGCACCAGACGAATGTGGACGGCCTTTGCGGTGTAAGTTCTTAACGCTGGTTGTCAACAGGAATCAATTCCATCTCCGCGCCACATCACTTTGATTACAGTGCACGCAGCGAGCGACTTCTAGGTTTGAAAAGCCTTGTGCGATGCGGGCCCGATCACTGGTCACGACTCTCCTTTCTGGCGTAATGAATGTTGACTCCACTGTTACACAGACGTCTCTAATGCATCCGTATTGGTGCTTTGCTTTCAACTGAAGTGCTGCAGTGCAATATAGAGGGCGGCATTCTACCCGTATGTGGTGCTAATTGTAACTGTGTTTGTATTTACTAACTTTCCCTTCGCTACAGGAACAGTCACAATAGCAACACACCTGCACGACATGTTGGGGAGATGCAGCACTTTTATTGGTGTTACTAGACAACACAGGTGTTGAGGAAAGGAAAACTGGCGGCCAGCCGGTGTGGCCGAGCGGTTCTAGGCGCTTCAGGCTGGAACAGCGCGACCGCTACGGTCGCAGGTTCGAATCTTGCCTAGAGCATGGATGTGTATGATGTCCTTAGGTTAGTTAGGTTTAAGTAGTTCTAAGTTCTAGGGGACTGATGACCTCAGATGTTAAGTCCCATAGTGCTCAGAGCCATTTTTGAAAATTGGCATTTCTTTTTCTTAAATTTCGCATTAGCAACTAAAATGATATTAAAAAAATTGAAGTACAAAATTGAATGTTTAACCGTGTCCAGAGGAAGCAAACCTATGGTAATTGATCGACTCCTGTCAGAAATGTTTAGTATACTACGTTTGCAAAAAGTTTTACTGCGGATAAAGCTCTAAATAAGCGGGTCGTCAGAGCGACTCTTGTGAGCAGAGGAGTGGGGCAACGATATCGGAAAGAGGAAAAAGTCAGGTGCAGGCTACTAATCAATAACGTCATTGCTTAACCAGAACAGATAAGACGGTAGTCGTGACATATTGAAAAAGGGAAGGCACGCAGCGGGAAGCTTAACAAAGCTGTGAAAATCTCAGAACAAGGTTCCAAAACCGTGTATCGTCGTGTAGAATGTCCAAATGATCGAATAAAAATCATGTGATAAGGCTCCACATAACAGAAAGCCAGTGGAAACCAAGACACGAGTTGCATTTTAAATAGCCATAGCGGTTTCGACACGAGAGCTCGTCCGCAGAATGTGTGCGAACAGACAGCTGTTATACGGCCCCGTGTAGTTGCGTTACGTCAGGTGTAGGGTCTGGCGGTGCAGGCAGCAAGCAGCGTGGGCGCCTAGCGGTTTGGCAGGCGAGAGAAAGCTGTGTACTGCGGTTTAGCGTAGCGCGGCGATTCCCAGCGCGTGGGCGATCCGCGGGCTCAAAGTGGGTCTCCGTCTGGTACGGCGCCTACACACGCCGCTACCCGCGCCTCAAGGATCCCGCCGCCGCTATATGATCTGACCGGGCCAACTAGCGTAGCGTTTTACTAATGTGCTGCGAGGGTCGCCGCCTTCCCAAGAGGCCTGGCGTCACAGTTCGTAGCACCAATCCCAACAGCGTCAGCATCTAATTCGAGCGAATTGCAGATACGTTGTAGTGTAACGGTGACTGAAATTACTGATTCGTGTGACCATGGTTGAAACTACAATTTTTAAAAGCACCCTACTGACCAAAGGAACCGGACACTCCTATGTAATGCGGAATTGAGCACTAGATGTCACGAGAAGCAAGCCCGTCAGTATAACAGCAGGCGGGGAGCATTGTCAGCACAGAAGCAATAACAGCAGAATGGTTCAAATAGCTCTGAGCACTATGGGACTTAACTTCGCAGTGCATCAGTCCACTAGAACTTAGAACTATTTAAACCTAACTAACCTAAGGACATCACACACATCCATACCCGAGGCAGGATTCGAACCTGCGAACGTAGCAGCCGAGCGGTTCCAGACTGTAGCGCCTAGAACCGCTCGGCCACTCCGGCCGGCAACAGCACAATGGGTCGATCAGGTAAGCTCAGTGAGTTCCAACGTGGACTAGTCACTGGATGTCATCTGAGTAACAAATACATCAGCGACATTTCAGTCATTCTAAATTTGCCCAAGTCGACTGTTACTGTTGCGAATGTGAAGTGAAAACGTGAAGGAACAACCATAGCTAAATCAATCCCAAGAAAACCTCACGTACTGAGGGACAGGGATCCTCAAGCATTGCCGAGGGCGGTTGTAGAAAATCGCACGAAATCAGCGGAAGAAATTAGTAGTGAGCTCCAAAGCGCTATCGACAGTCCAGTTACACCAGTGACCCTGCGTAATGAGCTAAGATGAATCGCCAAACAGCTCCTCGTAAGTCACACATTTCTGTAGTAGACGTTAAGTGACGCTTGAGGTGGTGTGAAGAGCTATTCCATTGGACATTGGATGGCTGGAAACGAATGATTTGAAGTGATGACTCACGCTATCCCCTGTGGCAATCCGATACAAGAGTTTCGGTTTGAGTTTAGCGCATGTCTGAGAATGTTTTATCCCATCCTGTGTAATGGGTTGGGGCGTTAGAGGGAAGGGACCAAACAGCGAGGTCATCAGTCTCATCGGATTAGGGAAGGAAGTCGGCCGTGCCCTTTCAAAGGAACCATCCCGGCATTTGCCTGCAGCGATTTAGGAAAATCACGGAAAACCTAAATCAGGATGGCTGGACGCGAAATTGAACCATCATCCTCCCGAATACGAGTCCAGTGTGCTAACCACTGCGCCACCACGCTCGGTCCTGTGTAATGCCAAGCTGAATTACGGAGGAGGTATTGTTATAGCATAGGGGTATTTTTCGTGGATATGGTGCGGTGCGCTTATTACGTTTACGGAAACCTTAATGAAGAATTATATGAACGCATTTTATAGCACTGTGTACTATGTACTGAGTACGGTAGAGGAATAGTTCAGAGATGGTCACTGTTCGAATTCAGCATGAGAATACACTCCGTCATAAAGAAACGTCTGTGAGGTAATGGCTTGTGGACAATAACATTCATGAAATGGGCTCGTCTGCCCTGAGTTCCGACCTGAACCCGATGGAACACATTTGGGGTGTGTCAGAACGTTGAATATGCTCCAGCGTCCATATTGACTACCTCCTCTGGGGTCCGTTCTTGAGAAAGAATGGGCTGTAATTCCTCCACAAACTTTCGGACACCTCAATGAAAATATCAACAGCAGAGACAATAATGGCAAAGGATTAATGTCCTTTAATAGGTGTTCGGATACTTTTGATCAGGTATATGATCTTTGCAACTACTAACAAGTACGTATTTATATTCTACACATGTTTCGTTTCACTGACTTAAAACATCGTCAATGGTCTGAAATGAAACATTGGTTTGCTTTCTAGGTCAAATACTGTGCGTCACAAAAGATATTATTACTGATATTGAGTTACAGCGTTTTTGTCTCTTTACCGCTTGCTTCTCGAAGCTTCGCCTGCTTGGATATTTTCCAGGTGTTTTCCAAGTTCATTTGCAGCACTACAAATATCTTTACGTGAAATATGAAGAAACATAGCACCATTAATGTTCGTGCATGTTCTCCTGTCTAAAAGAAAGAGCACGCGCGTTTGTGTGTGTGTGTTTGGGGGGGGGGGGGGGGTCGTTGGGTGGGTAGGTGGTGTTTCCAACTTCACAGCTAATGTAGGATTCCACTTTATCTAAAGATTTGTTATGATCTGTGCTTGTCATATTTGTATCATCATACTTTTCTGCTCTATGTATTTACTTCATATGTAAGTGGGATGAAGGAGTACTGTGAGAGGTAAAGAGTTAAATATTGTATAGATGGAGAGTGGGTGGGGAAAAGAATGCGAAGCAGAGGAAGGGAGATTAGGTTGGTAATGAAATGGAGAAGAGGGGAGGAGGTAGAGCAGATCATATATACATAAGGGTGAATCATCTATAATAGGTACAGCAAATATTGCGGAAATGAGAAGTGCTATTGGTGTTCGGTTTTCACAGAATGGAATGGAAGTCAGGGGCTCGTGCTGTTAGCCAATACACAGATTGTGATAATGCTTATAAAGTGTATTTTTTGTCCAAACATACACTTTTCAAAATGGAACACTGCTTATTGACATCAACAGACTAAAACTAGGATAAATCACAACGTTAGTGGTGTTTGTTGCAAGAATCTAGTCCGAGTCGTTCACGAGATACCCTATTTTGAAAAGTTCCCACAATGCCATTTTTTGTGCCATTCAACATTCGTAGTTGCCAGGTACGGTGTTGTTATGTTTGCTTACAATGTGCTGATGCTCCCCGTCCCGAAAGCAGCGCCTTAACACGCACAGCTATCCGAAGGGTGCAGTATGATTCTTGAGAACGGAAGATCTAAATTACAGATTCACTGCGGAATTCTGGCGTTATATGGACCAAACGCAATGTCTGTCCAGGCTTAATGAAATGGTGTCAACAATTTGAACAAGGACGCTCAGACGCGTGTGACGCTGATCGGGAAGTCCAGATCTTGTTGCATGCTATTTCCAACTTTTCGGGAAGCTGAAGGAAAAGCTGGAGCAAAGAATTATTGAACTATGGAGACGTTTCCACAGCCAATCTCGAATTGTTCGGTGACCAAAGAGCGCATTGTTTTGTCGAGGAATTCAGGGATTGGTAGGACGTTCCGATCGTTGTTTACACAGACATGGTGACTGGACTGAAAAACTGCGCCATGTATCTGTCACTCTGAAGTATAATGCAGCGTTCAATAAAAGTTACTTGGCCTGCAGTAATGATATGTACACTACTGGCCATTAAAACTGCTACACCAAGAAGAAATGCAGATGATAAACGGGTATTCATTGGTCAAATATATTATACTAGAATTGACATATGATTACATTTCCACGCAATTTGGGTGCATAGATTCTGAGAAATCAGTACCCATAACAACCACCTCAGGCCGTAATAACGGCCTTGATACTTCTGGGCATTGAGTCAAACAGAGCTTGGGTGGCGTGTACAGGTACAGCTGCCCATGCAGCTTCAACACGATACCACAGTTCATCAAGAGTAGTGACTGGCATATTGTGACGACCCAGTTGCTCGGCCACCATTGAGCAGACGTTTTCAATTGGTGAGAGATCTGGAGAATGTGCTGGCCAGGGCAGCAACCGCATTTTCTGTATCCAGAAAGGCCCGTGCAGGACCTGCAACATGCGGTCGTGCATTATCCTGCTGAAATAAAGGGTTTCGCAGGGATCGAATGAAGGGTAGAGCCAGGGGTCGTAACACATCTGAAATGTAACGTCCACTGTTCAAAGTGCCGTCAGTGCGAACAAGAGGTGACCGAGACGTGTAACCAGTGGCACCCCATACCATCACGCCGGGTGATACGCCACTATGGCGATGACGAATACACACTTCCAATGTGTGTTCACCGCGATGTCGCCAAACACGGATGCGATCATCATAATGCTGTAAACAGAACCTGGAATCATCCGAAAAAATGACGTTTTGCCATTCGTGCACCCAGGTTCGTAGTCGAGTACACCATCACAGGCGCTCCTGTCTGTGATGCAGCGTCAAGGGTAACCGCAGCCATGGTCTCCGAGCTGATAGTCCATGCTGCTGCAAACGTCCTCGAACTGTTCGTGCAGATGTTGTTGTCTTGCAAACGTCCCCATCTGTTGACTCGGGGATGGAGACGTGGCTGCGCGATCCGTTACAGCCATGCGGATAAGATGCCTGTCATCTCGACTGCTAGTAATACGAGGCCGTTGGGATCCAGCACGGCGATCCGTATTACCCTCCTGAACCCACCGATTCCATACTCTGCTAACAGTCATTGGATCTCGACCAACACGAGCGGCAATGTCGCGATACGATAAATCGTAATCGCGATAGGCTACTATCCGACCTTTATCAAAGTTGGAAACGTGATGGTACACGAGGCATCACAACAACGTTTCACCAGGCAATGCCGGTCAACTGCTGTTTGTGTATGAGAAATCGGTTGGAAACTTTCCTCGTTGACACGTTGTAGGTGCCGCCACCGGCGGCAACCTTGTGTGAATGCTCTGAAAAGCTAATCATTTGCATATCACATCATCTTCTTCCTGTCGGTTAAATTTCGCGTCTGTAGCACGTCATCTTCGTGGTGTAGCAGTTTTAATGGCCAGTAGTATAACTTACTTTTTCAGGTCCCCTCGCGTAGGGTGGTGCATCGGAATCAACTGCCGCCTTGTTCATCATCTGCTAGAGCGTAAGAAGCTGCAAAGGCCGTGGCGCCGTGCTCCCGTTGCGGTGTGAAGTGCAGGTTTTTCAGAGAGGAGCGTGTTCCTTGGCCCCTACCCTCCCCCTGCGGTAACGCTACACCGCAGTCGCGTTTTCACGCCGGCCGCGCCTTGCCGCTGCTGCCATTCTGCTCAGCTTGCAAGCGAGTCTTTGCACTCCGCCAGCCGGCAGCACTCGCAACGACTAACAAACGGGTTAGCGCTCATTGTAGCTCGGTACAATGATACGTAGCAACAGTTCATTTGTGGCGATAAACTGAATCTGCCAGCCAGTCCTTCAAACAAGTGAAATTCAAAGAAAGAGGTAACCTTTATGATATCCTTGGAAGCATAGTATGCGATCCTACATATAGGTGTGAATCAAAATAACCGATACGACGGTTAACCGTGGGGGCTTACGTAAACGGGAAGAGCCATGGCACACTCACAACAGCGGGTAAAACCCAAATTATACTGCTGCATCTACATTACTAAACGCCTAAACCAGTAACACGGTGCCAATTGTAGGTTGCCTGCGTAATGCCTTCCAGGGACAAAGAAAATTTGATTTTCAGTATTTCGTGTAATCATTGACTGATTTTAAAAATTGAAATGCTATCGTAATCTACTCGTTAAAATGAGTGATCTTACGTCAAGGCTTAATGCAGTAACCCAATTGCATACATTTTGAACCATCGCAAATCATGGCGCGCAAATTACCGAGACTATATTCATCCATTAGTTGAGGGCGAAAGCGGTTAGCGTCTTTCAAAAAACTTTACACCTTTTATAAACTTTTTCTAGCTGACACCTTCCCCACTACACACTCACACACACACACACACACACACACACACACACACACACACACACAAGATAGACGCTTTCCAGTAAACAAACACTCTGAGTTCTTGTTTGCCGGCCTTGGTGGCCGAGCGGTTCTAGGCGCTTCAGTCCGGAACCACGCAATTGCTACGGTCGCAGATTCGAATCCTGCCTCGGGCATGGATGTGTGTCATGTCCTTAGGTTAGTTAAGTTTAAGTAGTTCTAAGTTCTAGGGGACTGATGAGCTCAGATGTTAAGTCCCATAGTGCTCAGAGCCATTTGAACCATTTTAACCATCCCCATCATTTGTCGTTTCCCTATTGTCGTCATTCATGGTAAAATATTTCGAACGACAGCTGCCGTATGCTACCTCCGCGACTTGCATGACCCTAAACTACCTCAATTATCCAACAGGCGAAAGGGGGCCTATGGTTTAACGTGAAACCTGAATCACATGTCATTCCTGGCGACTGTTCACAACGTCGTGAGGTGAAAGCTAAATCGAACAGCTTGAAAGTTTCCGTAATCGGACCAGATTGAATCCCGCACTCTCTCTGTTATCTGGAACAGTCTTTACCGCTAGAAGACGAGGCCCGACTTCTTGTATACTTCTATTATCATTTAGAACTGAGTCTAACGTTCATATAGCTGCAGTAAATTTCAGACCATAGGACGGCAACATTATCCATTTTTCCTAACATAGGTGCCTCGTTTTGCGGAAGTCAAGTTAAGCCTGCTCGTCCTGCAGTGATTATAGGAGCACATATAGACTCCCTGCAAGTTGTAAAATAATTTCCAGAGAAGCTCTACTGATAGGATAAGGTTTCAAGCGAATACCTTGTACTGTTTCGTTTGCACGAATTTTTGAAAGTGTAAAGTTGTCTTGTCCTACCCCGTTCACTGTTCTTCACCTGAGCACAGCTGCAAAAAACTAACTGCACTATAAATATCAAAAGGGTGAATAAACTTAACTGTGTTATGCTATTAAAGTGAGTTAAATTAATTACATCTGACTGTAACAACTAAATGAGGAAAAGTTCTTGCATAAAATATCTGTCCCGTACCATCACTTGGGTATACAAATCTTATCTACCAAATCTATCCTGAGACACACTTGCAGAAACGAAAGTACGAATGTAAGTGCAGTTTGCATTTATTCTTTTGTGTTGGCAGAAGAGCCAACACCGTGTTACGCGTGGAGGCCGAAATGCACGCGTTTTAGCTCACGCAGGCTGGCGTGAAGAGGGAAGAACTATACTGACGTGAGGTCTGGAACATAACAAGGAATGAGAATTCTGAAAGCTGACATAATTAGTTTGATACTTAACTTTAATGCATTAATGATGAACGTCGCTCTTGACGGTACATGATTCACAATATTATCTGTTCAGAATACATTCTTGAACATATAACTTCTAGTAACTGAATATAGCGCCTTGCTAGGTCGTAGCAAATGACGTAGCTGAAGGCTATGCTGAACTGTCGTCTCTGCAAGTGAGAGCGTATGTAGTCAGTGAACCATCGCTAGCAAAGTCGGCTGTACAACTGGGGCGAGTGCTAGGGAGTCTCTCGAGACTAGACCTGCCGTGTGGCGACGCTCGGTCTGCAATCACTGATAGTGTCGACACGCAGGTCCGACGTATACCAACGGACCGCGGCCGATTTAAAGGCTACCACCTAGCAAGTGTGGTGCCTGGCGGTGACATCACATATTCCTTAACAGTTACAACACTCTCTCTCCGTATTTCTCTCTCTCTCTCTTCCTCTCTCTCTCTCTCTTTCTAGAAGACAATTTAATATTTGCGCTCGCAATCTGTTTTTGAAAGAACCGCTATTTTTAGTACTTAATATACATTTTGTAAGAAGCTACCTCAAATACAGGGCTGTTCAGCACGTTTAGAACTCTTAAAAGTTCACGGTTATGACTAGTACAATACGCCACGCGTTATTTAATACCCTTCCAAAGCAAGTCTCAGTTCTCATTAAAAGGTTCGATATTTCCTTAGACATAATCTACGAATAATCATAAACATTTACATATTGATACAGTTCTTCATCAAACAGCTATCGCAGAATCTGCACTGGTGTGCAAAATGTAAGGATGACAGTAACTTTCTCATCGTGTGTCACTGACAAGTATCATAGCTCGACGAAACTTGAATCATACACAAGAAGAACTGCTACAGTGTAGTCTAGAAGATGACTGCAAGAAATACGCAATGAGTCGAAGAGAAAAGACACATTCATTCAAAGGCAGTAATTACACTGAAGTTACCTTGGTGAGTCCTTCAGGGGAGTGTCGTAGGACCGTTGCTATTCACAATATACATAAATGACTTTGTGGATGACATCGGAAGTTCACTGAGGCTTTTTGAGGATGATGCTGTGTTATATCGAGAGGTTGTAACAATGGAAAATTGTACTGAAATGCCGGAGGATCTGCAGCGAATTGACGCATGGTGCAGGGAATGGCAATTGAATCTCAATGTAGACAAGTGTAATGTGCTGCGAATACATAGAAAGAAAGATCCCTTATCATTTAGCTACAATATAGCAGGTCAGCAACTGGAAGCAGTTAATTCCATAGATTATCTAGGAGTACGCATTAGGAGTGATTTAAAATGGAATGATCATATAAAGTTGATCGTCGGTAAAGCAGATGCCAGACTGAGATTCATTGGAAGAATTCTAAGAAAATGCAATCCGAAAACAAAGGAAGTAGGTTACAGTACGCTTGTTCGCCCACTGCTTGAATACTGCTCAGCAGTGTGGGATCCGTAACAGATAGGGTTGATAGAAGAGATAGAGAAGATTCAACGGAGAGCAGCGCGCTTCGTTACAGGATCATTTAGTAATTGCGAAAGCGTTACGGAGATGCTAGATAAACTCCAGTGGAAGACTCTGCAGGAGAGACGCTCAGTAGCTCGGTACGGGCTTTTGTTGAAGTTTCGAGAACATACCTTCACCGAAGAGTCAAGCAGTATATTGCTCCCTCCTACATATATCTCGCGAAGAGACCATGAGGATAAAATCAGAGAGATTAGAGCCCACACAGAGGCATACCGTCAATCCTTCTTTCCACGAACAATACGAGACCTGAATAGAAGGGAGGTACTCGCGGTACCCCCCGCCACACACCGTCAGGTGGCTTGCGGAGTATGGATGTAGATGTAGATGTTGAAAGCGACATCGATATTATCAGGAAGACGAAAGAGACGCGCCACCGCATATAGTCCTTTGGATGTGTATTCTGAACGAGCCACAGAGTGATCTCGGAGAGCTTTCAGGTCAACAAGTGCTCCGCTTGGTAGAGAGAGCACCGCCTCGCTAGATTGCGACAACGATCCGCTTACGGGAGAAGCTCAGTTCCCAATAATCCCGCGAGCGCAGCTGCCAACAGAGGCACACCCACTGACCGCCGCCTCGCCAAGACGCGTCCGCGAGTGCGTCCATTGTGTGTGTTAGGCCGCTGCCATTGCCCCACCCACACCCGTCCTGAGGTCACGCCTGCCTTCACGGAAGGCCCGTCCCACGCCCGCTTTTCGGGAAGGCGTTCGGCGAGGAGCCTCAGAAGAAGCGGCGGAAAAGACCCACTCCAGCTCTCCAGCTCCAGGCAGTGGGTAATCTCTCCCCGCCCACGAGTGGGTGGTCGTCAAAAGCGGCGCATGTCTGATTCCGTTAGAGAGCGTTGGCTGACTCCACTCTTCTCAGCGCACAGTCTCTGGGTTGCTGACACGTTTCCATCTCCAAAGACGATATCTCGTCGTCTGGCATGGTCTAGAAGTCAAAGCTATACTGAGGTTCGCTTCTGTAGAAAGGCATCTTGACCTGGAAAATATTTCATGCTCCTTAAGATAGGCAACCCAACTGACACGCTCCGCACCTGAGTGAATTATTAGCCACCTTAAGGTCCATGAAATATTTCCCTACCCAATTTCATTTTGTCCACACCGTACGCGGTTTAAACATCCAACTTCTGTTCTCTCGAAACAGCAGTTCATATTTAATCTACCTACCCCGTTCCTGCTACAATAGCATTCTCTGGCGTTACAACTAAAGGTATGCATGGATAAGAAAATTTCTATCTGCACCTGCACTGCATCCGCGTCCTCGGAAACTGAAATACTTTAATCCACTTTAAACCAAGTAGAGCGCTAAAGTTTAAACGATAGGTTTGTCCTTGGCTGGACCTTTCGTCTATTGCAGTAGGACACCATAATTCTCCATTCTACTGACAGAACGTAGGGCCACTCATGACCACATTTTAGTGCAATAAAGTCTATCAGATTCTTGATTATTTCCTTAACTTACAACCTTCTGAGTTAATTTGTGAAACAGATTTTGCGAAATATTCTACATAACATTTTCTCAGCACTGGGAAGTCAAATGAAGTTGAATTACGCCTCGTCCCACATCTTACGTAGTTTTAAATATTAGCGACATAATCTATTTATCAAATGATGCAAACGTATCATGCATAAACTACAAAAAAAAGGTGCGGGGGGGGGGGGGGGGGGGAAGGATTCAGTGCGCTATGTAACTTTTACCAAAGGTTGAACAGTAGTCTACTCACAAGTTGGATATTTTTTTCAACATTACAATTCACAGGTAAACTTTTGTGTGTATCTTCAAATATTGCTCATAAACTATTGTCTGTTGTAACCACAACCAACGGCGGGAACGCCTTGGGCTGCGGATCGGAGCTGACCGGCGGGAAAGCCGCCGGCGGTGGAGCACGCACCACCGGGTAAACACAGGACGAGTCGGACGACAGACCAACGACAACTGACAACAACCGACCGCGACCGACTATGAGTAACACAACAAGGAAGAGATAAACAACGGAGGCTTGTGGAAGCCACAACACCAAACACCAAACGTAAATCCACTCGGAACCAGAGCCAGGCAAATGTCAACAACGAGCAACGACCAGAACGCAGTACCGCCGAGATAGAAACGAAATTCAGAGCGAGTACCAGACTGGCTGGACTAGGGCAGAGTGCGTCACTACATACGAAACCGGAGGGAGCGGCTATTGGCCGCTGTCTGCACGTGGCTTAGCGGTGGCGGCCTCGCTGCGCGAGAACCGCTGCGCGGAATAGCCGCCGCGGAGGCCGAGCCCTCTATGGGCTGACCACGTCCATTTGTTCTGCCGTGTGTTCGACTTCCGCGGCGGAAGGCACTAGATTGTCGATGTCAAATTTAAATTGAAAGATCTGTACCTGCCACTCATTTCATTTGCATAACATCAACATTAAAACGCATAACCAAGTATTTATCAGTATCTACCTTGGAGAAAAACCGAGAAGTATGAGGCGGCTTTAACACGAGGAGAATGGAATTTTCACTATTCACTCGTAGTGTATTTTACATCTGGAGTTCCTGGCAGATTAAAACTGTGTGCTGGACTGGGACACTAGAATTTCTCGAGCAAGTGCTTTATCTAGATGTGGCGTGGACTCAACAAATCGTTGAAAGTCCCCTGCAGAAATATAACGCCATTCTGCCTCTATAGCCGTCCATAACTGCCAAAGCGCTGTCGGTGCAGGATTTTGTCCACGAACTGACCACTCGATCCCGCAGATGTTCGATGTGATTCATGTCGGGCGACCTCAGTGGCCAAATCATTAGCTCGAACTGTACAGAATCTCCTTCAAACTAATCGCAAACAGCTGTGGCCCGGTGACATGACGCAATGTTATCCATAAAAATTCCACCGTTGTTTTGGAACGTGAAGTCTATGAATAACTGAAAATGGTCTCCAAGTGGCCAAACATAACAATTTCCAGCCATGGTCGACTCAGTTGGACCAGAGGACCAAGTCAATTCCATGTAAAACAGCCCACACAATTAGGAGCCACCACCAGCTTGTACAGTGCCTTGTTGACAACTTGAGTCCACTACTTTGTGGGGTCTGCGCCACACTCTAATGGTACCATCAGCTGTTACCAACCTAAATCAGGACTCATCTGTCAAGGCCACGGTTTTCCAGTCGTCTAGGGCCCTATCGATATGGTCACGAGACCAGGGACAGCGCTGCAGGCCATGTCGTGCGGTTACCAAAGCCACTCGCGTCGGTCATCTGCTACCAAAGTCCATTAATGCAAAATTTCGCCGCACTGTCCTAACGGATACGTTCGTCCTACGTCCCACATTGATTTCTGCCGTTATTTCACGCAGTTTTGCTTGTCTGTTAGCACTGACAACTCTACGCAAACCCTGCTGTTCTCGGTGGTTAAGTGGATGCCATCGGCCACTGCGTTGTCCGTGGTGAGAGGTAATGCCTCAGATTTGGTATTATTATCGGGACACTCTTGATTTGTGGTTCTCGGAATATTGACTTCCTTAACAACTTCCGAAAGGAAATGTTCTATGCGTCTAACTCCAAACGCCATTCCACGTTCACAGTCTGTTAATTCATCTCGGTAGGCCATAATCACGTGGGAATCCTTTTCACATGAATCACCTGATTACGAGTGACAGCTGCACTGATGCACTGCACTTTCACACCTTGTGTACGAGATACTGCCGCCATCTGTATATGTGCATAATGCATCTACATCTACATACATACTCCGCAATCCACCATACGATGCGTGGTGGAGGGTACCTCGTACCACAACTAGCATCTTCTCTCCCTGTTCCACTCCCAAACAGAACGAGGGAAAAATGACTACCTATATGCCTCTGTACGAGCCCTAATCTCTCTTATCTTATCTTTGTGGTCTTTCCGCGAAATGTAAGTTGGCGGCAGTAAAATTGTACGGCAGTCAGCCTCAAATGCTGGTTCTCTAAATTTCCTCAGTAGCGATTCACGAAAAGAACGCCTCCTTTCCTCCCGAGACTCCCACCCGTGTTCCTGAAGCGTTTCCGTAACACTCGCGTGATGATCACACCTACCAGTAACAAATCTAGCAGCCCGCCTCTGAATTGCTTCTATGTCCCCCCTCAATCCGACCTGATAGGGATCCCAAACGCTCGAACAGTACTCAAGAATAGGTCGTATTAGTGTTTTATAAGCGGTCTCCTTTGCAGATGAACCACATCTTCCCAAAATTCTACCAATGAACCGAAGACGACTATCCGCTTTCCCCACAATTGCCATTACATGCTTGTCCCACTTCATATCGCTCTGCAATGTTACGCCCACATATTTAATCGACGTGACTGTGTCAAGCGCTATACCACTAATGGAGTATTCAAACATCACGGGATTCTTTTTCCTATTCATCTGCATTAATTTACATTTATCTATATTTAGAGTTAGCTGCCATTCTTTACACCAATCACAAATCCTATGACTTTTGTCACCTCAGCGTACTTGTCAATGGCTGTTAGTTGGTAGTTGCGGCTAATCACTGTGTAACATGTCGGCCCCTGGTAGCTGAGTGATCGGCGCGATAGAATGTCAATCCTAAGGGCAGGGTTCGATTCCCGGCTGGGTCGGAGATTTTCTCCGCTCAGGGACTCGGTGTTGTGTTGCCATGATCATCATTGTCTCATCCCCATCGACGCGCAAGTCACCGAAGTGGCGTCAAATCGAAAGACTTGCACGCGGCGAACGGTCTACCCGACGGGAGGCCCTAGTCACACGGCATTTATTTACTGTGTAACATCTACGGTGATAAATCGCAAAAGTCCTAGAAATCGCAGAAGTCGTATTTTAACGTTGGTAGAGTGCACAGAGGTATAATTTTTGAATTGGTGAACTGTGATTTAAACTGTGACAAATCGCAACTAAAAGTTGCAGTTACTGAAAAGTAGCATTCACAGAAATCACTGATATCGGAAAGTCACAGTTTAGCCTGTCTCTACCGCCCGCCGCTATTTCAGATCCCGGACAGCAGGAAGCCGCAGAGTTGAAGCTTTGCGGAGGATATAACGGAGCGAATCGTGGAGTCGTGATGGCCGCCGCCAGCTCGTGGCCGAGATCGTAATCTCCGAACTGTAGCGGGACCGGGACCGGGAAGACGGGCAGCGGCCGGCCGCTTTCTTTGTCCTTGAGTGGCCGGAAGACTGGAGGAGGGCCTCCAGGCCGCGTCTCGCTGCCAGTGAGGATCTGGAGAGACAGAGAGCGGAGAACTGGAAGCGGTATTCCCAGCCGTGACTAAGACCGGAGTTGCCGCTGGCGCTGGTGAAGCTCGTTCTCCCACGCACGCCGGCCGCGGTGCAGCGGCAATACTCAGTGCTTGCCTCGGCAAGCTGTGCTGTCACGCCACACCCTACCTGCCGCACCCCGCTGTGAGCTTACCGTCGGCAGCCTTCTGCTGTATATCTGGCGCAGGACCCGCGCTTCCCCCGGAATGCCGGACATTTGCCACGCCGGACATTTGCCACACTTGCCCCTTCGCCAGGTAGCGATCCCTCAGGTAAGGGACACCCTCCCTCGTACTACTTCTGTCCGCTTTCAAACCGACGTCTCCACGTCTTACTCGATACAACCAGTACGTAATGGACCTTCTTCTTCGACATCTTGGTCAAATACAGAGCTTCTTTTCCGAAATCGAAATATTTATAACTTTTGCGAAACGAAAGCAATACCGACGATTATGTCAGTATGTAATTAGAACTGCCAAGTATAAATATAGAGCCCTCTGTCTGTACGGTAGCTTCCTTTCACGCTTACTGATTGCGATAGAAACAGACCATCGCCATGGGCGAAACAAGAAAGGAACGATGTAAAGAGAATGCGAATGTACGCTAATAATTTCTTTTTGATCACTGCATTTATGCCTACTTTAATTACTACAATTGCATGCCCAAAAGACAATAAGGAAAGAAGAAATGGATATGTGAATGTTTGAAAAGAAGAACGACATACTCCATATTAATTTACCATCTAACATGCGATAACCCTTGCGGCGAAACGTTAGTTAATAAAGTGTAGTGGGGAAATGTTCAAAACATGACTGAAAATGCGTTCACTATATAGAGATAAGAGCATGTATGATTGTCATGTCATCTAAAGTCGACGTACGATTTAAAAATGTTAGAAATAAGGAAATGAAGTAATACAGACTGCTATACTTGTAACGTACGTTGTTGTTCTACAGTGTTTAGCTCTGGTATTTACAGGTTCACAGACAAAGCATCCTATGTTTTGGAGGGAAAAGCCGTAATTGTAATAATCTGCACTACAACAGAAACAAGAAGCACAACTTAAGGAAAAATAATGTAATGTGTGTTCCAGCTCACAAGCGACATTGAAGCAGATAGTTCCTGTGACTTAGTATGGGCAGACGTTATATTCGACACCCGAAATAAATTAATAACTGGCTCCTTTTACGGACCCCTGGTCTCAGATGAAACAGTTGCTGAACAGTTCAAAGAAAACTTGAGTCTCATCACGAATAGGTACCCTAATCATACAATTATAGTTGGCAGTGTCTTCAATCTACCTTCCGTATGTGGACAAAAATACATTTTCAGACTCTATTGTAGAGAGAAAACAACTTCTAGTTCTAAATGCATTTTAAAAATTATTTTGAACAATTAGTTCAAGAAACCATTCAAATTGTAAATGGTTACGAAAACACACTTGACGTCTTAGCCACAACTAATCCTGAGCATCACAAGGGGTACAAGGATTAGTGAACACACAGTCATAGCGAGGCTCAATTCCGTAACAAAGAAATTCACCATAACTAAACGCGAAATATATCTATTTATAAAAGCAATTAAAAATTCGATTGACGTCTTTCTAAGAGACCGTCTACAACCCTTCCAAACTATGTAAGTGAAGACCATATGTGGCTTAAGTTCAAAGAAATAGTATCAACAGCACTCGAGAAGTTCATACCAAATAAATTAATAAGAGACGGAACTGATCCCCCATGGTACACAAAACTCGACAGAAAGCTGCTGCAGTAGCACCGAAAAAGGCAAGTATAATTTAGACGAACGCAAAATGTCCAAGATTGGCGAAGTTTTACTGAGTCTCGAAATTTGGTGCGGATTTCAGTGCGAGATGCATTTAATAATTCCCACAACGATACTCTCTCTAGAAATGTGGCGGAAAATCCAAAGAGATTCTGGTTCTATGTTAAGTAAACCAGCGTAAAGGCTCAGTAAGCGATGAGGAAGAGGAGGAGGAGGGGCAGACAAGGGACCCAACCCTTCGGAGCAGGTAAATTCGTGGCAGATGTCCGGCGTGGCAAATGTCGGCACACCCTTCCCCCGACCAGGTAGGATTATCACGAGACGTGACTCGTGCCTCCGGAATAGTTCTAATCTCGGGAGGACAACGGTACAGCCGGCCGCAGTGGCCGTGCGGTTAAAGGCGCTGCAGTCTGAAACCGCAAGACCGCTACGGTCGCAGGTTCGAATCCTGCCTCGGGCATGGATGTTTGTGATGTCCTTAGGTTAGTTAGGTTTAACTAGTTCTATGTTCTAGGGGACTAATGACCTCAGCAGTTGAGTCTCATAGTGCTCAGAGCCATTTGAACCATTTGAACAACGGTACAACCCCGCGTCCGGCCATCCTGATGTAGGTTCTCCGTGATTTCCCTAAATCGCTTCAAGCGAATGTCGGGATGGTTCCTTTGAAAGGACACGGCCGAATTCTTCTCCATCTTTCCCTAAAGCGATGAGACCGATGACCTCGCAGTTTGGTGTCCTCCCCGCAAGTCAACCCAACCCAACAGTTCTAACCACCAGCAGCTAGCAGCCCCGAGGCGTCCCAGGCTCCTCGGAGCGGTGTTTTGCGGGCTCACGTTTCATCCTACGGCAGATCGATTCTTAGCGAACATGTCCTCCGCCGCGACAGCAGTTACTGTCAGTAGAGTGCGAAGTAAAAATGCTACTTCAGAAAGGTCACGCTTTCGGATTTCAAGAATTTTTAAAAGGGCGGTATAGCGTGATGAACGTGCAACATTAAGAGTTGAGGAAGTTTTATTAAACTGCCTCAACTGCAGACACAGATGTGCTCGACAGTCAAGACTACCACAACCACGCAGAAATAGGCGCTCACAAAATTCAGAGACAGAAAAAAGTCTGATGTGAGAGTCCATCGACATAATTTATGTCTCTGGAACAAATATTCAATAATAATATTCATATATTCAATAATATCACATAATCAATTTAAAGGAAGACTCACGGAAGCTATCACCATCAAAGATGTCGACAACTTATATAAATCCATTTAGAAAGCCTGGAGGAAAATTCTGCCGATATCACCTACGAGTACTGAGCGTGTTCGTATTGCTCTCAAAGCATCCAGTGTGAAAACTATAGATGAAGAATATTTATTGTTTCGCAACGACGCTGACAAATAGATTCTACAAGGAGGGGGGCCGGGGGTGGACTGAAAAACTTGGGAATTGGTTGTGGGGCATAGTAAAATATTCCCGCTTCAACTCCTGTAGTTTCATGAACTTCCGACTCGTGGCGATGCTGTACGCAGCCTTCAAAATGGCATCTGTAGCGGAGCTGCGTCCAAGCAGAGAGCTGTCATGGAGTTTCTTTTGGCGGTAAACCAGAGCATCGCACATATTTAAAAACGCTTGCAGAATATGTACGGAGAACTGGCAATGAACAAAAGCACGACGAGACGTTGGGCGAGGCGTCTGTCATCATCACAACAAGGTCGCGCAAGCTTGCCCGATCTCCTACATGCCGACCGACCGCTCACAGCTATCACCCCTGCAGTGTGGGAACGTGCGGACACTCTCAATCGAGGTAATTGACAATTTAAAATCAAACATATTGCTGCTGAACTTGACGTCTATGTTGGCACTGCTGACACACTCGTCCACCAGTTGAGGTACTGAAATGTGTGTGCCCGCTGAGTTCCTCGCCGCCTAACAGCAGACCATAAAGAGCAGCGAAGGACTATTGTGCGGAATTCCTTGCTCGTTACGAGGCTAACCGTGACATGCGATGAAACAAGGGTTCATCACTTCGAACTGGAAACAAAACGGCAATCCATGAACTGGCACTACACCACATCTCCTCCGAAGAAAAAGTTCAGAGCCGCACCCTCAAACATGTCAACGGTCTTCTGGGGCTCTGAAAGGATTTCTCTGTTTCATTTCCACCCTCATAGAGCAACGATCAACTCGTGAGTATATTGCGCAACCCCTAGGAAACTGAAGAAACGACTTCTGTTGTTCGTCGCCACAAAAAATGCCGACGAACTACCACTTCTCCGTGAAAACGCAAGGCCCCACAAGGTCTTCGCACCCGAGAGGAACTCGTAAAACTTTATTGGGCTCTTCCTCCGCATCCATCCAACAGCCCGGATCTCACACCTTCCGACTCATCGTGTGACTGCAGCAAGACATCTGCTCTGACGTCGAGCAATACAGTGGTACCATGCCCACCTCGTTCATTCGTTCTACGACATCGGCCGAAACCCGTGGGGACAACATTTGTGCCTGGGACCAGGCTGGTACAAGGAAACCGGACAGCAGCAGTTCATTGACGGTACAGCTGGCGCGTCTGCGGAGCACAGAAGCCCGAACAGCGCCAGGGCATTCACTTTCACTTCCTGGAGGCACCTGCGTCCGCTACCGGAAGCTGTGGGCGGGACCTCGTCACAGGCTGCTCCGTCACGTGCGCGCCGCACCGTGTTGGACTGCCAATACGCAAGCCAAGGAAGGTACTGCACTCGCTACAAGCGCCAGCCTCCTCGTGCTCCTGCAGTGTCCAGCGGAGGAAGACGACGCTTTTCAAGTGGCACTTAACTAGGAATGGCGGCTATCCTGAAACAACCGGTAACCGGACTGTTCAAACCCCCCGGAACAACCGGTTTTTAAAATAACCGTTTTTCGGCTTCTTATTCCTACCAAAGGACCTGGAAGAGCAGCTGAACGGAATGGATAGTGTCTTGAAAGGAGGATATAAAATGAACATCAACAGAAGCAAAACGAGGATAATGGAATGTAGTCGAATTAAATCGGGTGATACTGCGGGAATTAGATTAGGAAATGAGTGGCTTAAAGTAGTAAGTGAGTTTTGCTATTTGGGGAGAAAAATAACTAATGATGGTCGAAGTAGAGAGGATATAAAATGTAGACTGGCAATGGCAGGGAAAGCTTTTCTGAAGAAGAGAAATTTGTTAACATCGAGTACAGATTTAAGTGTCAGAAACTCGATTCTGAAAGTATTTGTATGGAGTGTAGCCATGTATGGAAGTGAAACGTGGACGATAAATAGTTTGGACAAGAAGAGAATAGAAGCTTTCGAAATGTGGTGCTACAGAAGAATGCTGAAGATTAGACAGGTAGATCATATAACTAATGAGGAGGTGTTGAATAGAATTGGAGAGAAGAGAAATTTGTGGCACAACTTGAATAGAAGAAGGAATCGGTTGGTAGGGCATATTGTGAGGCATCAAGGGATCACCAATTTAGTATTGTAGGACAGTGTGGAAGGTAAAAATCGTAGAGGGAGACCAAGAGATGAATACACTAAACAGATTCAGAAGGATGTAGGTTGCAGTAGGTACTGGGAGATGAAGAAGCTTGCACAGGATAGAGTAGCATGGAGAGCTGCATCAAACCAGTCTCTCGACTGAAGACCACAACAACAACATTCCTATTATTTCCTACAAAAAACGTATAAATCGAACAAAGATTCAAAAATTTCGAATCTCACAGTTTCAAGATATATAGAATCAAAATATTAAATTACGTTTCAAATAGAAGGAAACCGTCTGTCCACAGCTCGCCGCTTTTCTCGAAAAGTGATAGGTGGTTGAATACTAAAAAAAATCACCAGTATTCTCCTATCGACTGAAATTTTTTGAAACTCTGCTCAAAAATCCTGTTGTAATTCGGGATCATAACACTATTTGGGCATTACAAATAGACAGTGCTAAAGAGAAAAAACTGATGTTGAAGAACTCTACTATTTGTTTTAATTTGCCCGTTTTCAAGGATTATAAGCAGATAAAGGTCTTTTATGTGGACACAGGCAGCAGACAAGGTATTTCTACTTTTATTCCATGTCTTGGTGACATTCTGCAATACAGCGAATGTCCGGCGACGACAGCGAGAAATTACCCAAGCCAATTCAAATTTTACGAATAAAATTATTTCTTTTTTGAAATACGTTTAATTAAAAACGAAAAATTTTAGGACTGTTGCAGTGGCTAGTTGATATTTCGGTTTTTTACTCTGTTATTAGTAAAGATTAAAAAACACTTTATAACCTAGATCAAAAAATACCGAAAAACGCCGTTTATTCAGAACTAAAATACCAGTTTCAGTTTTTAGCATTCGATTTTTGCTATACCCATCCTCAACTCAAGCAGCAGTCAGCCAAAAAGATCCATGTTAGAAATGGAGTCATTAAAATGAAGACCATACAGTCTCGATTCTCCTAGAGTGATCTTCCCATACCTTAATATCCCCAGTATAATAGGGGTCCGTAAGCGGCAGTGAGAGGCGGCCCTTCTTCCCTTATGTAATTTAAGTATATGAGTTTTATTCATTACACAGTTCATCCAATGTCTATCAATGATTGCCAGTCATGCTATTAAACGCCATATTTACCACTGTCAATCGCAACGTGAAATATTTGGACCTTCAGGACCTTCACAAATACAAAGAAAAAATGGAAAAAACGTGTTCGATATTTTTTTTAAATACTGTCAGGAGATATCAATTTAGATCTTCCTTGCTCTACCCCCGAGACTGGGGGGGGGGGGGAGGGGGGTGACTTTGAAACCTTAAATAGGGACATCTAAATGATTCAAATGGCTCTGAGCACTGTGGGACTTAACAGCTGAGGTCATCAGTCCCCTATAACTTATAACTACTTAAACGTAACTAACCTAAGGACATCACACACAATCATGCCCGAGGCAAGATTCGAACCTGCGACCGTAGCACTGGCGCGGTTCCGGACTGAAGCGCCTAGGACCGCTCGGCCAAAGCGGCCGGCAGAAACATCCCATTTTTATTCTAGTTTCTGGTGCTACGGGAAAAAAATAGGTAATTTGTGTATGTAACATTTTCTCGTTGCGCGAAAGATGGCGCTAAAACCGACAAAGAACACAATTGAATTCCCAAACGGTATTATCATGAGAAAAATGAATGGACCAAAAACATAAAAACAGACGTGTGTGGCAAACGATTTAGTATTTTGCAGCTCTAATGGCCAGCAAACTCTCCGGATTTAAACTCGTTCTATAGGATTACCTCGCCACGGATCCTCTGCCGAGAAATTTAGCGCAGCTGGCGACGCACTGGAGTCGGCATGGCTCCACATCCCTGACGGTACCTTGTAGAACCACACTGATTCTCTTCTTGTATGCCTGTCCGCGCCGAAAATGGTGGTTTTCAGGCTTCTGGCAAGAGGTCACATTAATGTGACTGAACAGTGTAACAAGAAAAAATATTCCTACTACGTCACAAAACTCGTTTCTGTACTTACTTTCAATTACTTGGAGCTTGGCGCCTGTACCATCGTGCCGTCCTAGTACGAAACAGGCCTTTCCATGTCGTCCAATTACAAGATCAGAGGTACCCATCTTGAGAACGTCACATCGTGTAAGTATTTAGGAGTCACACCAAAAAGTGATATGAAATGGAGAGATCACGTAAAATCAGCCACAGGCAAGACGAATGGAATACTTCGATTTGTTGGATGTCCTTGGGAAAAATGAAGTGTATCTATATAGGAAATGGCATACAAGAGGCTGGTACTACCAATTCTAGACTGTTATTCCAGTATTTACATTCGTTATCAAGTTGGCATAGAACAGATAACGAGCGTTCTTCTCGTCAAACACTATTGAGAAAATTTAGAGACCTAGCGTTTGAAGCTCACAGCATAACGTTTCTCCTGCCGCCAACGCACATTACGCAGAAGGACCGCGAAGACAAGAGAATTTAGGGCTGCTATGGAGGTGTGTAGACAGTCGTTTTTCCCTCGCTCTATTTGCCACTGGATGTGGCCGCCACGAAGTTACACAATTCAATGTGACACCCGCTCCCTGCAATCCGCCGGCGCAAAGCGCTGTGATTCGCCAGTCTCGTGGCTTTGTTGCCGCAGGTACACTGGAAACAATGCGGTAGATCAGCGCCCGCTGAATGTTCAGTGTTTCCGTGTGATATCGGGAGTTCACGTGTGGAGTCACTCTTATGGCGAACGGTGCATAGGCGTGTATTCGGTAGTGAGCGAAATGCAGGAGAGAGGATACCCGCGTAGCGTTACTCAGGTCGGTGTGCATAAAGGGCTAAAACTCTATCGAAAAATATCTGAAGAATTTCTTACTGATCTGACCAATAGTGAAGAAGCTAGGAATAGTATAATTTTTTGTATATTCATAAAATGGCAAAAAAACCTGTAATATTTCTGAATCGACTATAACCCGTATTAACAGTTCAGTAACATCAGCAGAATCTACAGATATAAGCAACTGTTTTTATTCCTTAAGAAAGGAATACTATGAAAATAGAAATTAAGGAGTTTTCCGATTTTGACAAGAATTAATGCGTTGAAATGCACTTCGATTCTATGAAAGAGGAGAGTATGCGACGCCTAGAGAAATAAGAGAAATCTTCGTGAAAAAATTAATTGTTCTGGCTCAGAAACCTCCGTTATTTATCTTCTCCATTCGTTTCGTTCTTGATTCAGAAACTGTAATAAAGTAAAAAAACTTTAATGTAACGCAGAGACATTTATGTAAAATGTAATAGTCTTTTGCTATGCTTTGATAAAACATGGGTTTCACAAAACCACAGATAAAAATATATTTTGGGCGACTTGAACGGAAATATTGGCCTGACAGTACCAACAGTCACTTTTTATGGCGTGTATCGGTGATCTGGAAGATAGATGCAGTGACGAAAAGTCAGTAACAGCTGCAAATAAATTTTAGGATGTAGGGAAGATTGTCACTCTTATTTATGCGAGTCTTTGGAATTACAATCCCGGCGACGACGCATAAAATACTCGCGTGCTGACGCGCACGGCGTTTATCGCAAATAAAATGCGTTCATACGCGACACGATACAGCAATGATGTCTCAGATATCACCAAAATGAATTTCTTAGTTCTCTTAACAACTTTCTCGCTGGAAGTCTCTACAAGGTCCAACGGAACGCAAATTCATCACTGACGACATTTTTTGTTGCACAGGCGGAAGAGTTTCATATTTCTAACGGTATTTTATTATTTATCTCCGAATATTTTTATATTTTCACAATAAAATATATATCACATGCATCTATGAACTGTTCATATATTATTTTCAGCCCAAATATGTCTGTTTTTTCTATATGTTGAAGTAAAAGATATTTTTCTACAAAATTTATTGTAACGTCAGTTTTTATGTTTTTTCGTGGCAGCTGGCGATAATTTTCTTTTGTAAACTATTCCATCATATTCTAGACTAAAAAGAAATATAACGGATGTTTTTTTCGGAATTTTTACTGACATCTGAAATTATCACGAACTGGCAATGCTGTATGAAGGTGACATGTCCTCGAGGTACCCATTCTAGTGACGGACGTTTATAGTAGCGGTACAGGGAACCCTCTTCAGCACACGGTGGCTCGCGGAGTATGTATGTAGATGTGATTTTGACACTGTACCACACAAGCAGCTCGTAGTAAAATTGCGTGCTTATGGAATATCGTCTAAGTTATGTGACTGGATCTGTGATTTCCTGTCAGATAGGTCACAGTTCGTAGTAATTGACGGAAAGTCATCGAGTAAAACGGAATTGATTTCAGGCGTTCCCCAAGTTAGTGTTATAGGACTTTTGCTGTTCCTTATCTATATAAACGATTTGGGAGACAATCTGAGCAGCCGTCTTCGGTTGTTTGCAGATGAAGCTGTCGTTTATCGACTAATACAGTCATCAGAAGATCAAAACAAACTGCAAAACGATTTAGAAAAAATATCTGAATGGTGCGAAAAGTGGTAGGTGAACCTGAATAACGAAAAGTGTGAGGTCATCCACATGAGTGCTAAAAGGAACTCGTTAAACTTCGGTTACACGATAAATCAGTCTAATCTAAAAGCCGTAAATTCATCTAAATACCTAGGTATTACAATTACGAACTTAAATTGGAAGGAACACATAGACAATGTTGGCAGAGCACTTAGAAAATGTAACAGACCTACTAAGGAGACTGCCTACACTACGCTTGTCCGTCCTCTTTTAGAATACTGCTGCGCAGTGTGGGATATTTACCAGATAGGACTGACGGAGTCCATCGAAAAAGTTCAAAGAAAGGCAGCACGTTTTGTATTACCGCAAAATATGGGAGAGAGTGTCACAGAAATAATACAGGATTTGGGACGGAAATCATTAAAAGAAAGGCGTTTTTCGTTGCGACGGAATCTTCTTACGAAATTCCAATCACCAAATGTCTCCTTCGAAAGCGAAAATATTTTGTTGACACCGACTTACATATGTAGGAACGATCACCAAGATAAAATAAGGGAAATCAGAGCTCGTACGGAAACATATGTGTGTTCATTCTTTCCGCGCGCTATACGGGAATGGAATAATAGAGAATCGTGAAGGTGGTTCGATGAACCTTCTGCCAGGCATTTAAATGTGACTTGCAGAGTATCGATGTAGATGTAGATGTAGATGTATAAGTAGAAGTATTGAGAGACGCGCTGCTTGGTCCATACAGCCCATATTAAAATATAACAGATGCGCTCGCAGTACTTAAATAGAAATTCTTGGAAGAGAGACGAAGCAGTTGTCGGGAAAAGCTTGTGGGTAAATATAGAGAGCCTGTATTCGAAGAAGACTGTGCGATCATTATGTTAGCACCAACGTATATCTGACATAGGGATCAGGAGAACAGGATGAAAGAGATAAGGGCGCGTGCATAGGAATGTAGGCAACTCATTTTTCCCTCGCCCAGTGTGCTAATGGAGGAGGACAAGAAATCGACAATCGTCTACTTCTATGTTTCCCGTCGTCCATTAGTTGCTTCGAAATTATTTGAGTGTGATCCGTCTATGCAACTAAATGAAAGATTTTCCTCAACAACAGGTGGAAGTAATAAGTAGAAAATTTTGCCACATACCAAGGTATGTGGACCACTAGCGGTGTAAGAAACTGAAGCTTCTAAGTCAGTGCAATCAAAAGATAGGCCATTTATGTCAAATACTTTGATATTCGCAATGTCACTGATCAGTACGTATAGGGTACTCCCCGCTGACCTGGAATCATAACATTTGGCAAGAAGCGAGGTTTCGCAGTACAGGTAAAGAGAAAAGTAAAAATAAATTGTCAATTTTTTATTGTTGTTGTTATTATATCACACAGAAAATAATTCTTTGACATCTGTTATCCGACTTCAAACTTAAATTTAAAACGTTCTCTAAAGTCTTGGTATTCCCACGACAGATATGTTGCCAGCATCCGTGTCGATAACAGGCAAAAATGGTCGAGATTCTGGACTCGTGGGATGTATGAATTGTCTACATTCGTAATTAAGTTTGTTCGGAATCCTCAGAGCGCGAGTCCGACTCGCACCTGGACATTTTTCTGTCATAAGGGTTTCGCTTATTTTAAGCATCTTCAGTGGCCTGTAATAAACGTTTGTTTGACGTTTATAATAATTGAATTGTATACTGATTCCAGAGAAGTGACTATATTACAGGTTTCTGTGGTTTCTGTTGTTCGCCTATTGTCAGGTATATATATATTTAATTAAATGTAATATATTAATATAAATAATTTATTGTATATATATAAAGGGAAATGTACTCAAATCACAACAAATTAATTCAAAATAAACAACACTATACACAACCTAATTTTTAAAATAAACTTTTGATTTATATATTAAATACAAATAAATGAAGTGCCTGATTAAAGGGTAACAACTTTTTGAAGCGCAAGTTGCGTAAAGTTATATTACTATTTGGTACTATTTACAATGTTATGATCTCATTACTCCATATGCGTCACCCTGGAGTTGTTATTTGGCCTTTCTACACTACTGATGCCCGATTTTCGGTTTCAGATCACGTTTCAAATGAACACTTCCCTTTCACTGTGTGCTCACTACGTGTATTTAGTATATATAGTGTTACCTTGCCAGCAGTCGCTATGTATTTTTCGTATGTGTTGTGACGTGTGCGTGTGGGTTAGTATTAGTTTGTATGTTGTGTGTGTGCGTGTATTACTGTGTGTGGTGAAGCCTCTTCTGGGAAAAAGGGAATTTCTTTTGAGTGGAGGGATTTTTTTAAATGTATGTGGTGAGAGTGTTAGTTATTATTCAGTCTGGTTCTGTTCTACATCTCTGTTCATTAACGTTTTAATGAGTAACGTGATTAGTGAGTGCAACGACTCTTCATTATTCGAAAGCTTTTTATAATATTAAAAGTTTTCTGCAGTTGTTGTTCATTCTGATAGTTTTCATATCTTGTTCACTATTAGATGATTTAACCCGTGTTTTATCAAGTGCCATACTTCCAGTTTCTGTATTCTTTGTCTCTAGTCTCAAAACTTCTGCCTATCATTCTCAGATACACTGATTTGCGATCTTCACGTTCTAACTGCCATATACCCGATCCTCAGGATTTGTTTGGTTTTTCTATTGGTGTTCGTAAATGTGACCGGATTGTGTTCCTTGTTCTGTATGTTATATGTAATCCTTGTTTCTTAAGAATATTTGCCATTCTATGTGTTGATTTATGTTAAACCGCACTATTTATTTTATTAGTGCCGGCCGCTGTGGTCGAGAGGCTCTAGACGCTTGAGTCCGGAACCGCGCTGCTACTACGGTCGCAGATTCGAATCGTGCCTCGTGCATGGATGTGTGGTTCAAAAATGGCTCTGAGCACTATGGGACTTAACATCTATGGTCATCAGTCCCCTAGAACTTAGAACTACTTAAACCTAACTAACCTAAGGACAGCACACAACACCCAGCCATCACGAGGCAGAGAAAATCCCTGACCCCGCCGGGAATCGAACCCGGGAACCCGGGCGTGGGAAGCGAGAACGCTACCGCACGACCACGAGATGCGGGCCCCATGGATGTGTGTGATGTCCTTAGGTTAGTTAGGTTTAAGTAGTTCTAAGTTCTAGGGGACTGATGACCTCAGACGTTAAGTCCCATAGTGTTTACAGCCATTTGAACCATTATTTTATCAGTGTTTCTGTTCCGTGTCTACTGCAGCGTGTGTTGTGTGTTGTTTCTGGAATTTTGTGCTACTTGTGTCCTCTGTTTATTTTCAATTTTGTTTAGTTGTGTTTTGATTTAGTGGTTGAGCCAACGGCCTTGCCACGTTGGAGACACAGGTTTAACCCGACCTCCGATCACCAAAGATAAGCAAAAATGTGCCTGGCCAGTACTTGGATGGGGGGCCCTCTAAGGAAAACCAGGGGTCATTGGTTTTAAGGACACGCAACTCACCGAAGTGGCGTCAAACTGAAAGGCTGTGGTGCCAGACGAGTTTTATTATTTTATTTTTTCATGATTGAGTCTTTGTAGTTAATGGATGTTACATTCATTGCTTTTGACTATGAACTGTATTGTTTCTAACTATAAATAAATTGTTATGTATACAAATAAAAATATAATTGTTCGATTCTTCAATACCGCATATCTCGGGACGTTTTCACCGATTGCTTTGAAATTTTTAGACAGTATTACACGCGAATACGCGTGTAATTCTATATACCTAAAGCGGGTAATGTTAGTACCATAATTCTCGGAAAGTTCTTGACTGATTTACTTTACTTATTTACACAATAATCTAACGAACATTCGGACAGGTATAGGCTATATACTCTGAAAAGCCAAAGAAATTGGTACTCCTGCCTATTATCGTGTAGGGTCCGCGCGAGCACGTAGAAGTGCCGCAACACGACGTGGCATGGACTCTACTAATGTCTGAAGTAGTGCTGGAGGGAAATGACACCACGAATCATGCAGGACTGTCCATAAATCCGTAAGAGTAAGAGGGGGTGAAGATCTCTTCTGAACAGCACGTTGCAAGGCATCCCAGATATGCTCAATAATGTTCGTATCTGGGGGGTTTGGTGGTCAGCGGAAGTGTTTGAACTCAGAAGAGCCAGTCTGTAGCAATTCTGGACGTGTGGGGTGTCGCATTGTCCTGCTGGATTTACCCTAGCCCGTCGGAATGCACAATGGACATGAATGGATGCAGGTGATCAGACAGGATACACGTACGTATCACCTGTCGGAGTCGTATCTAGACGTATCAGGGGTCCCATACCACTCTAACTGCACACGCCTCACACTATTACAGAGCCTCCACTAGCTTCAAAGGTCCCCTGCTGACATGCAGGGTCCATAGATTCATGAGGTTGTCTTCATACCCGTACACGTCCAACCGTTCGATACAATGTGAAACGAGACTCGTCCGACCAGGCAACATGTTTCCAGTCATCAATAGTCCGATGTCAGTGTTGACGAGCCCAGGCGAGGCGTAAAGCTTTGTGTCGTGCAGTCATCAAGGGTGCATCAGTGGGCGTTCGGCACCGAAAGGCGATATAGGTGATGTTTCGTTGAATAGTTAGCACGCTGACACTTGATGATGGCCCAGCATTGAAATCTGCAGCAATTTGCGGGAAGGTTACACTTCTGTCACGTTGAACGACTCTCTTCAGTCTTTGTTGATCCCGTTCTTGCAAGATCTTTTCCGGCGCCAGACAATTGCTGTCTTACATAGGCATTGCCGACCGCAACTCTGTATTCTGCCTGTTTACATATCTCTATATTCGAATACGCATACCTATACTAGTTTCTTTGGCGCTTCAGTGTATTTCACTATATATATACGTTATTAGCATATAGGAAAGTTGCATTTATGGGTTATCGGCTTATGATTAGAATAATATTACAAAATCTCAATACGCAATAAAAATAAACGAGGTTCAAGATAGAAGGATTGGGGGCTAGGGGAGATGGGCTTTGGAGGTGGGGGGAGGAGATGGACAGAGGTGTGGAAGGAAATGGAAATAGAAAGCAGCAACGAGGGGATGGACAGAGAATGGGGGCAGGAGCAGATGGACAGAGAGAGGCAGGAGAACATGGACAGAGAAAGGGGGAGAACATGATGGAGAGAGGTGGAAGGTGGAGGAGATGGTCAGAGACAGATGGAAGGAGTTGATTAGGACGTATACCCAATTCCCATAGACATTACAAACCTTTGCTTTCTGTTTCCTTTCTTTGAGATTTAACCAGATTGAACCACAAAACATGTGGCCAGGAAAATCTAATTCTAAATGGAAAGAAGCTAGACTCCTATGGCAGAAAACAAACAGTCATTTTGTTGCACACACGGACCACATCGCAAAGAAAATCGATAACGTTTGTACTGTACAATGGTTTTCTGCTACAGATGGAAAGAGGGGGAAAGAGATGTGGTGAACAGGAGAGAACTAGAGAGATAGAGAGAGAGAGAGAGGTAGAGATAGATAGAGAGAGAGAGAGAGAGAGAGAGGAGAAATAGAGAGGGAAGGAAGGAGGGAGCGAATAGATATAATGATGAGAAAGGAATGAGGCAGGTACAAGGACACGAAAAAGAGTGGTAGAAGAAGAAAGACGGCTAGTGAATGATAGAAGGGAGGCAAGAAGGAGAGAGTAAGAACAAGAGGCTGAGAGCGATAGAGGTGTATATGTAGAACGAGAAAGACAGAGAACAAGAGAACGCGACTGAATCAGAGCGAAAGAGAGACATGGCGGTTGAGAAATAGAGAGAGAGAGATAAGACGTGTGTGTGTGTGTGTGTGTGTGTGTATGTGTGTGTGTGTGTGTGTGTGTGTGTGCGTACGCGTGCGTGCATGCGTGTTGAGGGCCAGACGGGAGCCATGAGAGTACAGTCGGAAAAAACACGCCTTCAGCCGGCAGGCGCAGGCGCCACGAAAAGCTGTTTGCGGACGTTTTCGGGTGTGTTTGCACACACGGCAGCCGCAGCCGCCCCCCTCGCCCTGCGCGAAGCCCCGCGGCGTGTTTTTTGTGAAGTTGTGGAAGTTCCCCTCCTGATTAAGAGGCAAGTCTCTAATTTCCTGGCGGTGCGGCGTCGCAGCGAGTTACAAAGGGAACCACACCGCTGCCCGTCTGCCCAAAGGCAGCTTCCTCCTTCAGCAACTCCTCTCCTGGCCACATGCAATTACCGGGCGCGTTACTGGTCAAACCACGCTGGTGCCACACACTGCAAACCACCAGGCGCGGCTGGTTCTGAAATCGATCCGGTAAAGAGGTTGACTCAATTCAGAATAATTTGGGAATGTAAAAATACGGACGTCTCATCGTCACTCTGACAGAGAACGTCATATTTCTTAACGGGTGTCTAAATTACGTCGGAATATCTGTTGTCCTTAAGAAATTGTTTTTGAAAATCTTTTCCCTTTAACTTATTTCATTTAACTTATTTCCTTTTAACTTATTCCATATTTCATTCCTTTTAACATATTTGCCGGCCGAAGTGGCCGTGCGGTTAAAGGCGCTGCAGTCTGGAACCGCAAGACCGCTACGGTCGCAGGTTCGAATCCTGCCTCGGGCATGGATGTTTGTGATGTCCTTAGGTTAGTTAGGTTTCACTAGTTCTAAGTTATAGGGGACTAATGACCTCAGCAGTTGAGTCCCATAGTGCTCAGAGCCATTTTTAACATATTTCATGAAGGTCCCGTCAACACGAAGGTCATTGTTGGAACGCAGTTGTACATGGTGCGTAAATAAGATCGACAACAGGTAGAATGGAGCGCCACTAATTTATTCATTACAAACAAAACGATGTCACACACTGGAATGATACGAGACAACGCTCCTGCCCGTCTAGAACTGTCGCTTTCTGATCCCTTTAAGGTATGGTTTTGTGGTGCACGCTAAATTTAACTGAGGACGCAACAAAAAATCTGTTTCGACTTGGAAGATCAGAACCGCCACCACTTTCTCTCTGAATGTGGAAAGCGAGATCTTACCCACGTGTCGCCTGATGTGGCAACTACGGAAGCAATCGACGCACACCCTACTCCTGCAGTTGAGCGTGGGACATAGCGGAGCATTCAGCCACTCCTGGTAATGGTAGACATGAAAGTTTCCTGATTATTGCCGAATTTCCTAATGGCCGTGGAAGTGCACCTTATTTGTGCCTATCTATTACAGAGCACAGAGACAAAACCTCAAGGTAACTTTACTTTATTAAGTTATTGTTTCTGTACACGATATTGTTTGTATTCATAATCTGCATGTGTGATACGTTCCCTCAGAAAAATTATTGAATGAACTGTGCTGATAAACCTCTTACATTATTTGATTTTCAAACAGCTGAGCAGAACTGAAAGTACTCAGACATTTCGCTCTTTTCTTATTCAGATCAACACTAAACTAACACAATATTTTTAGCGCAACGCAATCTGACTTTCAGTGATCTCTACAAAAGAATGGCCCTGACTTACAATAACCTATACCTTTCATGAATCACTTACCTCACAAAAATCTTCGTTTCTCTAACTACTGCAATACAGCGAGCGCCAATACCGCCAGCGAAATAAAAGATTCAAACTACTGAAGGCACTGACTACTGATAGGCATACTTTGCAAATGAAAGATTTTGATAGAGAACAAACAATGTATTTACCTTAATAGTGTTCAAAAGTCCAGTTCATGACATCCAGTCTTACAAATTTACTGTCTCTGATGGACACACGTCCAGATCATCCGCTCTCAAAACTCCGCCATCTCTCCCCACATCCACCACTGCTACGCGCTGTTCACATCCAACTGCCCAACACTACAATAGCAAATATTCCAACAATGCTAACCAGCCACAGACTTCACACAGCACAGCCAGTGATTTTCATACAGAGCGTTACGTGATGTTGCCAACATAAAAACCTAAACAGCCTACTTACATGTGTTGACGAGATATCGTAAACATAGCCGGTGTTGTTCAAGTACGTCGGCAAAAACCTATCACGAATTCGGGAAAATGCACGTGACTTGAAGATGTGATACTGTCGTTGTACGAGTAAACTTGTTATATATTGGACATGCCTATATGACGTAAAAATCGAACGCATTATCTACATCTAAATGGATACTCCGCAAACCACGCTTAAGTGCCTGGTAGAGGGTTCATTGAACCACCTTCACAATATTTCTCTATTATTCCAATCTCGAATAGTGAGTGGTAAAAACGAATAACTATATTTTTCCGTGCGAGCTCCGATTTCCTTATTTAATTATGATGATCGTTTCTCCCTATGTAGATCGGCGTGAACAGAATATAATAATAATTCAAAAAAATATAGGATAAATTTATTAATCTGAATTAGATTAGATTAGAGATTAGATTAATACTTGTTCCATAGGTCATGAATACGACGCTTCGTAATGATGTGGAACGTGTCAGGTTAATAAAAGATGTCTGTACAAGATATTAAATTACACAAACTATTACATGACACTAATGTTTAAGTTGGGTTGTTTTTTTTCCCTTAATTTATATATAAAAATTCAGCCAATGAGTAGGAGTTGTCATCTAGAAATTCTTTTAATTTATTTTTAAATGTTGGTTGGTTATCTGTCAGGCTTTTGATGCTGTTTGGTAGGTGACCAAAGACTTTTGTGGCAGCATAATTTACCCCTTTCTGTGCCAAAGTCAGATTTAATCCTGCATAGTGAGGATAATCCTTTCTCCTGGTGTTATAGCTATGCACACTGCTATTACTTTTGAACTGGGTTGGATTATTAACAACAAATTTCATAAGTGAATATATATACTGTGAGGTTACAGTGAGGATCACTAGATCCTTAAATAGATGTCTGCAGGATGACCGTGGGTGGGCTCCAGCAATTATTCTGATTATTTGTTAACAAACGGAAAAAGTCGTCTAAAGGTTTTTTATTACCCTCTGTCGCTCTCTCTCTCTCTCTCTCTCTCTCTCTCTCTCTCTCACACACACACACACACACACACACACACACACAACTGCAAAACGCTACTGTAGTGATGCTGAGAAAGGTTAAGGAAACAGCATAACGTTAGACACACTGGTAAGACAATTATGATAAGTCAAAGCTCTAATACCCTTGTATGTACTTACATACTACTGACGCATATTTAACGGTTTTGCAAAGGATCCTCGCACCATCTGCGAATACGCACCTAAAACAGGAAAAAAGAAAATGTTAGAATGAACGATGCGAGGTGAGTGAATACAAACTAGCGAAACACAACAAACGGAAAATAACTCGGCTTACAAGAAACTTATTTTCCAATTTTAATATTACGACTTATGCCTCGTAGGCACACTAGAGGTAGCATTAAAGATCGAAATCCTATTAAAAACAACCGACGTTCTTTGGGCAAAATCTTTTAAAGGTACAGAATACATTAATACATGAATTCAAAGAGCCTGTCTATATAACAAGAACTAATTAATTTATATATATTTGTTCGAGTTCCTCATGCGAACTTCAGCGAGACGTCTATGGCGGAAAGAGTATAAATATAGTCATAAAATTAAGTTATTCGATACACCTAATAGTGCAAATTAGCCTCAAGCCTGAATCATGCGTTACAGCTTGGTTCATAGATTTGAATGTAAATACAGAAGCGACAGAGGATGAGTCCACAGAAATAATCTTCAAAATAAACGTCGACAGTCTCTACGTTCCATCTCATATTTAATCACAGATTATTACGAAACTCTGAGAACGTACTGGAAGAGTGTGGACCTTTACAACACCAATAAAAAAATTATCAATTTATTCTTCACTCTACAGAAAGAAAGAAAGAGCAAACCACATGGATGAAACTAGTCCATAACAAGTTAGAAAATACAGTAGCATAGGAATTAAAGGTAATATATTCGTTTAGAACAAAGGCTAAGCAGTTTGTTGAGGAATGTAAAGTGAGACGGGAGATATTATTACGTAGAAGGTAAATGATAAACGAGGCAAAGAAGAAAGAAGACTGGAGGAAACGAAAACTTGTTAAGCACTTAACTGTGACTAACATATCGTTGAAATAAACTTGCTTCACAGGCTGATCTCAGTTTGCGGTGACATATTTGTTAGTGAATACAGTGACATTCATATATCACTACTCCAGCTTAGCTTAACTTACCACAGATCAATTTCTCACTTCTGACGTCCATGTAGAATATATCACTAATTGATTTATAGTTGCCATGGAAGGTCTAAGAAACCTTATATACGACTGGCAGATGAAAATCATGCGTTAGAACAGAGCAGCGAAATGTGAATCAGGTCAATATTTAGGTGTCAATCAACGATCTAAAACTGTGTCTATTCCACAATGCAATGAATATTGACTGAATAGGTGCCGTTTGTGATCGATTCTTTCTGTATTACCGCAACTACCTCCATTACTCACATTTACGTAATCAAAGCGTAAGATAAATTTCTTCTCGGCTCCTTTGCCCCTGACAAAGCAACAGTCACACGTAAATGCATCCACAGTAGATTATCCGAGTCGCACCACTATGAAAATGGTTGTTGCTGTCACTGTCGCAGTCTTCGCCATGAAGACTGAATTGATGCATCTCTCGACGCCTTTCTATCCTATGCAAGTCTCTTGATAAGTTTATATTCATAATGACTGCAACCTGCATGCATTTCAACCCAGTTTCGTTACTCTACTGAAGCTGTGGTCCGCCTCTATCTCCCCTCCCCCTTCCCCCCCCCCCACCACACCCACAAACACACACACGTACACACACAAGAGTGATCCAAAGCCCATGGGTGATCGCGCGCACACACACACACACACACACACACACACACACACACACACACACACACATTCCCCTCCATTACCAACTACACTGTTCTTTGACGCCTCAGTATGTGTTTCGTCATTCTATTATTTTGTTTACTGAAGTAGCGCCCTATGATACTATTCTCCCCGATTCGATGACTGAGTTCAGTACCGCTGCTTTGGTTATTCTATCTACCTTTTTAATTTTAACGCTTCTTCTGTAGGACCACATTTCACAAGCTTCCGTTGTCTTCTTATCTTTACTGTTTACTGTCCACGTTTCACTTCCACATTGTGATACACTATTTCAGAAAGGGTTTAACATCACTTACATTTACATTAAAAAGCAAAATCGAAGCTCCACGTTCTGGCCCAGAAGGGGCAGTTGGGATTTATCGACCGAAGTGTCCCCCTCTTCCGATGGTATCTCATTCGGATTCGACCACTCTCGTGGTCGTTGGAGTCGCTAATTCTCACTCAAGAAGCTCCTCAATTGGCATCACGTTGCTGAGTTCACCCGTCGGTCCTCCTAAAGAAGCAAAATTCCTGTCAGTACCGAGAATCCTGTGTCCGCCGCAAAGTAGCCAAATTCTCTTGCAGTATCCAGTGTGTCTGCCATCGTCAGTTATTTTGCTGCTCAAATAGCAACGTCTAGTATTTTCAGCGGTTCGTTGCCTACTGTACTACCGCCAACATCTCCTGACTTCATTCGACTACACGTTATAACTCATGTTCTGTTTATATTTATGTTCATTTGATAACCTCTTTGCGAGACGCTACGCATTCCGTTTAATAAACCTTCTAAGTCCTTTGTCGTGTCAGAATTCCAATGCCACCGATAAACTCTTAAGTTTTCATTTCTTGTCCTTTGAACTGTAATTCTTTTTTTGGAAATTCTCTTGGTTTACCTTACTGCTTTAAAATGGCAGCACAGTTAATCGATGGAATGAACTAAGGTACGGCAGTCTCCGCCGAGTTCAAAGTGAGAGTTATGTGAGAAAATGCTTTGCCTAGCAAGAATGGCGTTTTTCAGAACCCACCCGGCGTGAGTAACTCCATTAGAACTGTAATGAGAAAAGGCAAGCAAATGTTTGCCTTTGGTTATCACTTTGATGCTTGGGTTTTTTACGTAGTTACTGCCGTTTGCGCCTGGCGCTGCTGGAAGCACCTTCCATGTCTACAAAAAAAAAAAAAAAATTACAAACCAAACAGTCAACAGAAGCCGGCTCTTGCGCCGACCTGAGATCACCACAACCAAGGCAGACAGCTCCATGACGCTTAAAACGTTCAGTCACTCCCTAAATACTTCAGCACCTAGAGGGGAGGAAATGAAACTTCCTACGAGGGGACTCCAAAAAGTAAGTTACACATTATTATGGTAAGCCGAGAAACTTTTATTGAATGCTGCGTTCCGACCAAGAAACTTTTATTGAATGCTGCATTATACTTCACGGTGACACAAATGACACCGTTTTTCAACATAGTCACCAAGATGTCGAAGTTGAGTGACTTAGACAAAATTTATAGTTGGTGTGATGAACGGCAGCTAGCTCCAAATATGGAAAAATGGAAGTTACTGCGGATTAGTTGGAAATACAAACCTGTAATGTTCGGGTACAGAAGTAGTAGCATACTGCTTGAGACCGTGACGTCGTTTAAATATCTGGGTGTGACGTTGCATACCGATATGAAATGGAACGAGCATGTGAACAATGTGGTAGGGAAAACAAGTGGTCGACTTCGGTTTATTGGGAAAATGTTGGGAAAGTGTGGTTCATCTGTGAAAGAGAACGCACATACGACGCTGGTGGGACTGCTGGAGTGTTTGGGATCTGTACCAGGTCGGACTGAAGGAAGACATCGAAGCAGTTCAGAAGCAGGCTGCTACATTTGCTACCGATAGGTTCTATCAACACGCAAGTATCACGGAGAAGCTTCAGAAACTCAAATGAGAATCCCTGAAGGGAAGGTGACGTTCTTTTCGAACAATACTACTGAGAAAATTTAGAGAACCGGCATTTGAAGCTGACAGCCGAATGATTTTACTGCCGCCAACATACACTGTGCGAAAGTACTATGAACGTAAGATATGAGAAATTAGGGCTCATACGGAGGAGTATACACTCCTGGAAATGGAAAAAAGAACACATTGACACCGGTGTGTCAGACCCACCATACTTGCTCCGGACACTGCGAGAGGGCTGTACAAGCAATGATCACACGCACGGCACAGCGGACACACCAGGAACCGCGGTGTTGGCCGTCGAATGGCGCTAGCTGCACAGCATTTGTGCACCGCCGCCGTCAGTGTCAGCCAGTTTGCCGTGGCATACGGAGCTCCATCGCAGTCTTTAACACTGGTAGCATGCCGCGACAGCGTGGACGTGAACCGTATGTGCAGTTGACGGACTTTGAGCGAGGGCGTATAGTGGGCATGCGGGAGGTCGGGTGGACGTACCGCCGAATTGCTCAACACGTGGGGCGTGAGGTCTCCACAGTACATCGATGTTGTCGCCAGTGGTCGGCGGAAGGTGCACGTGCCCGTCGACCTGGGACCGGACCGCAGCGACGCACGGATGCACGCCAAGACCGTAGGATCCTACGCAGTGCCGTAGGGGACCGCACCGCCACTTCCCAGCAAATTAGGGACACTGTTGCTCCTGGGGTATCGGCGAGGACCATTCGCAACCGTCTCCATGAAGCTGGGCTACGGTCCCGCACACCGTTAGGCCGTCTCCGCTCACGCCCCAACATCGTGCAGCCCACCTCCAGTGGTGTCGCGACAGGCGTGAATGGAGGGACGAATGGAGACGTGTCGTCTTCAGCGATGAGAGTCGCTTCTGTCTTGGGCCAATGATGGTCGTATGCGTGTTTGGCGCCGTGCAGGTGAGCGCCACAATCAGGACTGCATACGACCGAGGCACACAGGGCCAACACCCGGCATCATGGTGTGGGGAGCGATCTCCTACACTGGCCGTACACCACTGGTGATCGTCGAGGGGACACTGAATAGTGCACGGTACATCCAAACCGTCATCGAACCTATCGTTCTACCATTCCTAGACCGGCAAGGGAACTTGCTGTTCCAACAGGACAATGCACGTCCGCATGTATCCCGTGCCACCCAACGTGCTCTAGAAGGTGTAAGTCAACTACCCTGGCCAGCAAGATCTCCGGATCTGTCCCCCATTGAGCATGTTTGGGACTGGATGAAGCGTCGTCTCACGCGGTCTGCACGTCCAGCACGAACGCTGGTCCAACTGAGGCGCCAGGTGGAAATGGCATGGCAAGCCGTTCCACAGGACTACATCCAGCATCTCTACGATCGTCTCCATGGGAGAATAGCAGCCTACATTGCTGCGAAAGGTGGATATACACTGTACTAGTGCCGACATTGTGCATGCTCTGTTGCCTGTGTCTATGTGCCTGTGGTTCTGTCAGTGTGATCATGTGATGTATCTGACCCCAGGAATGTGTCAATAAAGTTTCCCCTTCCTGGGACAATGAATTCACGGTGTTCTTATTTCAGTTTCCAGGAGTGTAGACAGTCGTTTTCCCCCCGCTCTACTCACGACTCGAACAGGAAAGGAAATGACTAGTAGTGGTACAATGTGCCTTCCGCCACGCACCATACGATGGCTTGTGGAGTATCTAGTCGTATGTAGATGTGATGAATGGCAGATGGCTCTTAATGTAGAAAAATGTAAGTTAATGCGGTTGAGTGCGATAAACAAAACCGTCATGTTCGGATACTGCATTAGTAGTGCCCTGCTTGACACAGTCACGTCTTTTAAATGTCTGCGCGTAAGGTTGAGAAGTGATATGAAATGAAACGAACTTGTGAGGATGTGGTAGGGAAGGCGAATGGTCGACTTCGGTCTATCGGGAGAATTTTAGGAAAGTGTGGGTCATCTGTAGAGCAGACCACATATAGGACGATAGTATTCTTGAATATTGCTAGTGTGTTTGGAATCCGCACTAGGTCGGACTGAAACAACACATCGAATCAGTTCAGAGGCGAGCTGCTAGATTTGTTATGGGTAGGTTCGACCAGCATGCAAGTGTTACGGATATGCTTCGGGGTGGGAATCCCTGGAGGGAAGAAGACATTAATTTCGACGAACACTACTGAGGATGTTTAGAGAACCGGAATTTGAAGATGACTGCAGAACGATCCTCCTGCTGCCAACATACATTACGTGTAGGGACCACGAAGCTAAGATACGTGAAAATAGGGATCATGCGAAGGTACTGAGACAGTCGTTTCTCCGTCGGTCTATTTGCGAATGGAACACGAAAGGAAACGACAAGTTGTGGTACAAGGTACTCTACGCCAAGCCTGCGAAGTATGTATGTAGATGTAGAACAACATAACAGTGAGGGAGTGGAGTGCGCGGCAGCAGGAAACGTACTCCAAAATTGGAGTACACGGGACAGTACTATTCTTGCTGGCAAAACGTCTAAATTGCACACAGATTCAGCGCAATGTCGCATCCAGCGGTAGTGAAGTGATGCCAGAAACTTGAATTGAGTTGGGTGACGCTGAGCGGAATGAAACGTAATCAATATCAAGCACAGACGACTATGTCCAAACAATCTTTTCGGCAAGTTGAAAGAACATCTGGATGGAAAGAGATTTTCCAACTATGAGGACGACCAAACGGAGTTTCTTGAATGGCTTTGCGACCAATTATTAGAATTCTATCGTCGTGGAATTGAATGACTGGTAGAATGTTCCGACCGTTGTTTATAGGGACTTGGAGACTATGTTGAAAAGCAGTGCCATGTACCTGTGTCACCTTTCAGTGTAGTGCATCGTTTCTTGGCCTGTCTTTGATTTGATTTACTTTGATTTGAAGGGTAAAACAGAAACAACAGCGGTCACAGTGCACTTCTGCCCATATCGAAACAGAATTTATTGTGCGGTTACATCGCCTGTGATTCTATCAAAGCCAACCAATAACCTTAAAAAGTAGCAGGAGGCCCTTTGCTAGTTCTTCTCTTGACACAATTTCTTCAGGGCTTAAGTACTCGAATTTTCTGTGTCTTTCAATCTCCAAGATTTCGCAGAGGAAGATTAGATGAGGTGCGGTTTCATAACCCTCACCACACAGCCTACACTCAGGGGCTTCGTGTGTGTAAGTATTCCTGAAAGTTTCCATGGCCTGTCATGAGTTCTACCATGAATTTCGTCTGTCTCCAGTTGAAGCCCAAGATTACAGAACTTCTCTTGGAGGAGGAGGAGGAGGAGGAGGAGGAGGAGGAAATTGGAGGAGATTAGTGTTTAACTTCCCATCGACAACGAGGTCATTAGAGAAGGAACACAAGCTCGTATTGGGGAAGGATATGGAATGAAATCGGCCGTGTCCATCCGAAGGAACCATCCCGGCATTTGCCTTGATAGATTTAAGAGAAATCAGGTTAAACCTAAATCAGGGTGGTCGGACGCGAGTTTGAACCGTCTCCCTTCTGAATGCAAGTCTTGTACGCTAACCATTGTGCTATCTCGCTCGATAGATCTTCTCTTAAAACATGATTTAGGCATCATTGTCTTGCCACGTTTTTGTTTTTGGATCATAGCTCAATTTTCTATGCGCTACTTTTTGATTAATCCTAGTGATTTTGATTTAACCACGGCCCTAGTGGTTGCCGCAGGACACGTTCTGGTTCAATAACTGGAGTCGTTGCACCTGCCCTGGCCAGCCTGTCAGGTTGTTCACCGCAACTAACTTCTGAGTGACCAGAAGCAGGTTTACCTGTTGCTTTCCCCTAGTCTCACAACGCCTTTGTGGCATACTGCAGCGATGTTTGATCTCGTTGCAGAGGCTGATAGGGATTTCAGACCTGCTTGGCTTTCCGAAAAAATGTCGATGCTACCATCTTTGTAGTGCGTACGCCAATTCTCCTCCGAGCTCCCTCTGGCAGCAGACGCTTCCACTTGGAATGCCGTGACGAGCTTCCCTAGAGAGATAGTCCTGTCCAGTCTAGGCTTGTACCGCGTATGCCCGGCGCCAGCACCGTCGTCTGCACTCGACCCTTCAGTAAAACAGACTACGTCTCCTTCATTCTTTCACTGTTCCCTGCTTCCAGTTGTTGCACTGAAAGTTTTAATGATACAGCTGGAATTTATTGTATAGTCGGCCGTCATTTGCTCTACCATTACTATATTTGCCTCTTTCGCTGTATGGAACTAAATGAATTGTATAATGTTCTGACCGTTGTTTACATCCATTTGGCTACTATGTTGAAAAATACTGTCAAATCTGTGTCAGTTTAAATTGCAGTGTAACATTCAATAAACAAACAAAGCGTAACTTACTTTCTGGAATATTCTCGCATAAATGAGATCTAAAATGGTTCAAATGGCTCTGAGTACTATGGGACTTAACATCTGAGGTCATCAGTCCCCAGAACTTCGAACTACTTAAACCTAACTAACCTAAGGATATCACACACATCCAAGCCCGAGTCAGGATTCGAACCTGCGACCGTTGCGGTCGTGCGGTACCAGATTGAAGCGCCTAGAACCGCTCGGCCACAGTGTCCGGCTAAATGAGATCACGGTCATCTGAAGAAGAAAAGGAAATTTTACACTGAGGTGATAAAAGTCATGGGATACCTTCTAATATAGTGTCGGACCTCCTTTTTTCCGACATTGTGCAGCAACTCGCTGTGGTCTGGACTCAACAAGTCGTCGAAAGTTCCTTACAGAAATCTGAGACATGCTGCGTCTACAGCAATCCACAACTGCGAAAGAGTTGACGGTGGAGGATGCTCGGCAGAAACTGTCCTCTAGATTATGACGCAGAAATGATCGATGGCATTCATATCGGGCAATGTGAGTGACCAAATAATTCGCCCGGATTGTCCAGAATGTTCTTCAAACCAGTCACGAAGAACTGTGTCCCTGTGACATAGCGCATTGAAATCCTTGTAAATTCCATCGTTGTTTGGGAAGATGAAGTCCATGAATGGCTACAAATCGTCTACAAGTAGCCGATCGTAACCATTTCCAGTCAATGAACGGTTCAGTTGGACCAGAGGACTCACTCCATTCCATGTACACACAACCCCCACCATTATGGAGCCACCACCAGCTTACACAGTGCCTTGTTGAGTACATGGGTCCATGGTTCGTGGTGTCTGTGTCACACTCCAACCCTACCATCAGCTGTTATCAACTGAACTCTGGACTCATCAGACCAGACCACGGTTTTCCAGTCGTCTAAGGTTCAACTGACATGGTCACGAGCTAGAGGCACTAGAGGCGATGTCCAGCTATTAGCAAAGGCATTCGCATCGGCTGTCTGCTGCCACAGTCCATTAACACCAGAGTTCGCCCTGCTGTCCTAACAGATACGTTCGACGTACATCCCACATTGATTTCTGCGGCTGTTTCACATAGTGCTGCTTGTGTGTTGGCACTGGAAACTCTATGCAAACGCCGCTGCTCTCAGTCGTTAAGTTGTCCGTAGTGAGAGGTAATGTTGTATCCTCAGAAAAGTCTTCACGCTTTGGATCTCGCAATACTGAATTTCTTAACGACTTTAGAAATGGAGTGTCGCATGCGTTTACCTCCAACTACCATTTCTCTATCAGAGTGTGTTAGTTTCCGTCGGCCGGCCGAAGTGGCCGTGCGGTTAAAGGCACTGCAGCCTGGAACCGCAAGACCGCTACGGTCGCAGGTTCGAATCCTGCCTCGGGCATGGATGTTTCTGATGTCCTTAGGTTAGTTAGGTTTAACTAGTTCTAAGTTCTAGGGGACTAATGACCTCAGCAGTTGAGTCCCATAGTGCTCAGAGCCATTTGAACCATTTTTTAGTTTCCGTCGTGCGGCCATAATCAGGTCGGAAACCTATTCACATGAGTCGCCTGAGTACAAATGACAGCTCCACCATTGCAGAGTACCTTGTGACGCGATATTACCGCCATTTGTGTATGCCCATACTGCTATCCCATGTCTTTTACCACCTCAGTGTATTACGTTAAGTACCATTTAGATTAATAATGTGCTCGCGTACCAACTGGGACGATTTATCCTCATTGCCATCTCCGTGGGACCACGTGCCTCAGTAGAATGGAATGGCTCAGTACTTAAAAAGTGCACTCAAGCCGGAAAGGTAAACATTTTCAGACCAAAAGCAATCCGAAGACACGCGGGGCCAACAAACACGGGAGGCGTAAACACTCGCTTCTAAACCTCTCCAAACACAAACGAGAACAAGGGAAGCTTGCCACTTCAGACGCCGTATCTGGAACCTCGCCTGACCGCCCAAAGTTAACCCGACCTCCTCACTGAAGTAGCAGCAGAAATGGTGGGGAGGGGTGGTGGAGAGGGGGTAGGGGTGCGAGGCGAGGTAAGAGCCGGGGACGAAAGACGTTGAGCAGAAGGGTCCGGAGCGTTCAGACCACTGTGGCGGCAGACGGGGGAGGGGGGGAGGCACACAGACCGCCCCCTCCACCGCCCCCGCACGCTGTCACGGGCCATCTAGCGCCGCCGGGGTCCCTCCCGCGGCGAGGTTAATCGCCTCATAATTGGTGCGATAGTCGCCAGCCAGAGTTATGTGCCGACCCGGCGCGGCCTTGATAACAGATCGCCCGGGCCACAGTCACGACTGGCGTGTTCCCCGCGGCACTGTCCACGCCTTTTAAGGTCGCCTCACGCCGCCGCGCCGCCGGAACACCCAGCTAGCTAGCTACCGCCCCGTATTGTCCGCGCTACAGTGTTGACGCGACCCCGAGCAGCATGAAAGCCCATTGTCGCCCTTATCGTGCGGCTCGCGTCCCGGGCTATTGTGCGGTCGCCTACTAGATAGCGGGTCAGCTCCCGGTCACCGCGCCGGCGACACTGGACCATAAAGTCACACTGCTTCCAACACCAGCAGTATTTCCTTAAAAGAAGGAAAGCTTCGAACAGAGTAATGCTTCACTAGGCGCGTCCCTATTACCGGATCTACAACACGTGCAAGTCAACTTGTCCCTCGTACCTGCATGCCTACAGCAAGTTTGTTTGCGTGGCCATTATGCGCAGCGAGGTTATAAACATTCGTTTTGTACATTCAAATATCTTTTCTTTGGTGCAGTATACAGAGTCGGCCAGAAATGACGATCGAAGTACTCAGGTAACATAATGTATACAAGGACGAAAAAAACGCAATACCAAAAATAATAATAATAATAATAATAATGCAGAGTAATGAAATTTTGCAATGGTTGGTGAATGCAGGGGCGGTTAACGACGTTATGGATGACGCTGGAGTTGTCATCCGATGATGTCCTATACGTGCTCAATTGGAGAGACATCTGGTGATCGAATAGGCCAAGGCAACATGTCGACACTCTGTAGAGCGGTATGTGGGCGACCGTTGCCCTGCTGGAAACCAAAGTCCTGGAAATGCTGTTCATGAATGGCACCATAACAGGTTGAATCACTGGACTGGCGTACAAACCACGAGAAGACTCCTCCCGTCATACGAAAGCGTGCTCCAGACCACAATTCCAGGTATTGGCCCAGTGTGGCCTCCTTCTAACCGAGACACGACTATCACTGGCACCGAGGAAGAACCAAATTTCATCAAAAAACACAACAGACCTCCGCTCCACCCTTCAATGAGCTCTCGCTTGTCACCGCTGAAGTGGCAAATGGCGGTGGTTTGGGTTCAGTGGAATGCGTGCTACACAGTTACTGGTTCGGAGTAGTCCTTCGAGTAACCGATTTGTCATGGTTCTTTGTGTCACTGTGGTGCCAATTGCTGCTCAAGCTGATGCTGCAGATACGGTAAGATGCGCCAGAGCGATACGCCAAACACGATGGTCTTCCCTCTCGCTAGTGCCACGTGGCCGTCTGGAGCCCGGTCTTCTTGCGACCAGACATTCTCCTGGACTCTGCTGCCAGCAATCATACACAGCTGCTACATTCCAGTCATGTCTTCCTGCAACATCACAGAAGGTACATCCATCTTCTCGTAGCCCTATTACACGACCTCGTTGAAGCTCAGTGAGGTGCTAAAAATGGCGTCTTCGTCGCCTTAAAGGCATCCTTGACTAACACCAAATCACCACGTCCAGTCTCAAAGGTAACTAACGTTCACGACCGTAACAGTGTGTAATTAAAGCAAACCTCATTTGCGCCCTCATAGTGACGCTACTAGCGCCAGTCTTATGCGGCTGTTGCGAAACTTGAATAGACATCATCTTTCAGATGTAGAAGCACGGCTACCAACTTTCGGTTTTGTCGCACAATTCCTTCTTGGTGTTGCGATTTTTTTCCGTCACTTTAGATTCGCGTTTAGCCGTATTTCTAGTAGCATTCTAGGTTGAGAATAATATTCCCCACCGGTAGTACGTCAGTCTTCTTGTAGAGATCACTCAAACTACAACAATGCAGGTGTCACTCCATGAAAATATGACATGTGATCGTATTGTTTTGCTTGTGCTTCTGGCGAGCGCTGCGGCATGTGATCGTGTTCTCAAATGGCTCTGGGCAGTATGGGACCTAACTTCTGAGGTCATCAGTCGATCGTGTTCTGTTTTGCTATCGAGGTGATACTTCTGTAAACATTCGTGTTATGATGGCGGATACAAGCAGATTTGCAATTGAAGATCGTCTTCTTAGCGTATGGTTGCATGACAAGGAACGAACGAGTAGACATATGATGATATCAGGTAGAGCCTTCTTTAATCGTTTCGAGAAAGAAGCCCCAACGGAGGCTAACCTTAGGAAACTGGAAAGAAAGGCCTTTACGACTGGGTCTGTGACAGGTGCGCCACGTAATGGCAGACCCAAGAAGTATGAAAACGATAATGAAGTCATTGAAAGCTTCTTTCACCAGCAAGATCAACAAGAAAGTGGTCGGCGGAGATGAACATTCCCAGTACCTCCATGCGTCGTTGGGTGATGAACGAAGGTTACCGTTCGTTTCGACCCGGCAGCCTAGGTGCATTGACAATGATGATGAGCATACACAGTTGGTCTGAAATATGTAATACGTATGTGAGAACCTTCGTTTCTGCGTTATTTCATTCTGGTATGTATCTTTTTCTGTTAAATACAGTTCACGCCAGAGCTAGGGATCGTTCCATGTCCTATTTGCCTTTCATGTACCTTGTTGTTTCAGTACAATAACATGAAAGATTTCCGATCGTGACTTCTGCCCACTCCCTTTGTATAATTATTTATGTTCCTGATGCGTTCCGCTTTCTACATTACGGCGAAATTAGTGGATCTAATCTGGAATATACAGTTTTGTGTTTATATGAGGTAATTAATACATTAGAGAATAGTTCAAGACATAATTTTATTAATAATTTAGTATTAGATTTACCCGTTTTTCAGGACGAAATCTGCGTTACCTCTCATTCGATCACAGGTTAAAGGTCGCACTGACATTTCACTTATAAAATATCGACACACTTTCACATCGCCATTTGGCTGTTTTGTAGTTTTCGTATTTCGTAAGCTAGCTGCTTTTGAAAAACGCTACTGGTCTGGCATGAACAGCAGATCTTTCTTGCGATAACTCTGAGTGATTACTGTCGTAACAGTTATGCTAATTTACTGTCAATTTTCTTATTTGTTTATAACGTAAGTGTTTGTAATCCAACAAAGTAGCTGTTGCCAAACTAACGACTATTCATTTCTTCTCGCTCGCTCTCTCTCTCTCTCTCTCTCTCTCTCTCTCTCTCTCTCTCTCTCTCTGTGTGTGTGTGTGTGTGTGTGTGTGTGTGTGCGTGTGTGTGCGTGTGTGTTAACAAATAAAATAGTAGAACAGCGCTCCAGCAGATAAACATCACATTGATTCCGCACAACCATTTTCAGTTACTCTTCCCTGATTCGATCCAAATAACGTCTATACGAAAAACCAATCATCCAGATACATAGAATTTTCAACCCACTTTCTGACAACTATTACATCCATATTCAACTTTCTGCAACCTTCTTCCTCACTAGCAATGATCCCAACCTTCCAAAATGTTCCACATCGCGAACAAAAAAACAACACTTCATGTGCGCGCACAAACACACAAAAATATACGGGATGATTCACGAAGATATGCCAATATTGTAATATGTTATTCTACAAGTAAAATTAAAGAAAAAAGTTCATATAAACACAGATCAGCAAATGTTTAGTTACTGAGTTACAGCTAATAAAAGATTTTGCCTGAAATTTAGCAACTTCGTTGAAATGAAGCCATCGCAAAACTGTACGAGTTAAAGTAAAGCACGATTTCTATTATTTTGTTGTTATTGGTCTCGTAAACCTAATAAAACGTGTCCCAGACGTGTATCTGCAGTAGTTTTCCACAACATCCAGAAAAGCAAAGACGTAATTTCGTAATATTTTTAGTTTACTACCTACTTGGCCGAATTTGGTTTTAAATTCTAGACAATTGCACAAAATTTTCAACAGAAGTTGTAAAGAATTTAATTTTGGAAATATGATGGTAATAATGTTAGCTCAAATTGTATGAATGTGTCAGATAATCTGCTTTTATTAATACCATAGCACTCGTGAATTCTTGCTTTACTTATTCGCATTATGAATGTAATACACGAAATTAAGAACAACCCTGTGAAACTGAAACGAGCAACAACTGTACGTACACGTGCAGCTAAATGCATTGAACTCGGTGGAGACATTTTTGAACATTTATTGTGAATGTATTGTGAAACTCTATGTACACTGTAGAACTTCCTTAACACTGAGCTTTTTCCGGTTTATCATGAATTCAAGCTTGCTATGGTATTAATAAAAGCAGATTATCTGACACATTCATACAGTTTCGGTCCATTTTAACACGGGTAATGTATCACGAAGCAAATACCGTCCGCACTGGCGGAATGTTACGTGATACCACGTAGTTATACGTTTGTGACTATTACAGTGCCATCTATCACAAAGCGAAAAAAGTGGTCCAACTAGAACATTCATATTTCTTTACGTACTACACGAATATGTAATAAAAAATGGGGGTTCCTATTTATAAAAACGCAGTTGATATATATATATATATATATATATATATATATATATATATATATATATGTGTGTGTGTGTGTGTGTGTGTGTGTGTATGTGTGTGTGACAGAGAGAGAGAGAGAGAGAGAGAGAGAGAGAGAGAGAGAGAGAGAGAGGGAGAGAGAGAGAGAGAGGGAGAGAGAGAGATGAACAGTCCTAGTAACAGTTACTTCGTGGGGTAGACAATACCTAAGAAAACAAATAAGGGAAGAGACACCAAGTGAGCACATATTTACGACAGAAGTCACTAACAGTTCTCATAAGAACCATCTGCAGATATACAAGAAATAATAATATTCTTTCTTCCATATTCTTATCAATAACTACGTGCTCCGACGAACCTTTATACGCTGTTCCAGTCTCCATTCTGTTTCTTCGCTCCAAGTTGCCCAGCGACGTGAAAAAAAAAGACGCACAACTTATCAAGCCGCACGACTACAGGCTTATTCCAAATCTCCAATAGAATAATCCGATATACACTTCCCAAGTAGACACGGGAATTCATTACGTCGAGTGACTTCGTAGCTCCGCACATACGGGTGCATACTTAAACCGTTTCTGCGGTAACGATCGCCACCAACAATCACGCGCTCTTCCACCGCTCTCCACAAACTGCTGAAAAATATACCTAACGTATTTTACGGACTACAACGCGCTACCGACTATAAGACGCACCTTAATTTTAAGCATTTTTTTTTAAATAACATTTTTTACCATTTTTATTATTAGATTGCAAAGCCAGACTAAAAAAAGTGCGTAGTTTATAAAACCGAACTGACCTTTCAAATGCCTCAAAATCGTCATCTGAACTTTCTCCTTCTCCTTCTTCGTCATCGTTGTCCTCTTCGTATATAAAAAGGTATCCACTGCCATCAAGAGCGTTGCTTGTGCCGCATTGAAAGATTTAACAATAATGTCTTCTCTTCCTCTAGACCACGACTGTTTTATCCACTGACACACTTGTTTGGCTGTAGGTCTTCTTTTCGGCGTGAATTCATGTTGGGTTTCATCCATCATTCATTTGTTCCATTCCTCTCTCTTATATACTTCAAATAGCTTATTTGTCGAGACATCAAGAGGTTGCAATTGTGAAGTACGTCCTCTCCGAGTAACAGCATGCACTGTATTTCCCTGTCTCAATGTATCTTTCACAGAATTTTTCAAATGACTGCTAAACTGATCTAGCAGAAGAAGAGAAAGAGAACTCTTCTTCAATAAAGCACCTTTCCTTCTCTCCCACACTCTGTTAATCCATAATTTCATACCAGTCTCGTTCACCCAAACCTTTTCATGTACGTGAAAGACACAACCTGGCGGTGATTCAGACAGTTTTGGCATTGTTTTGAGCTTGAAAAAGATCATCGGATTAAGTTTAGTACCGTAACCACAACATAAAAGGACAACACTAAAGTGCATGCTTTCACGTCCGCTTGTTTTTATAGTTACAGTTTTAGCAGCTCTCATGGCAACAGTCCCGTTACTCGGCACATGAAGTGTCAGAGGAGTCTCGTCCATATTCGCTATTTGGCTTAGTTCCACACTTTCTTTCGATGCTGAATATGGTTCAAATGCCTCTAAGCACTATGGGACTTAACATCTGAGATAATCAGTCCCCTAGACTTTGAACTACTTAAACCTAACTAACCTAAGGACATCACACACACCTATGCCCGAGGCAGGATTCGAACCCGCGACCGCAGCAGCACCGCGGTTCCACACTGAAGCGCCTAGAACCGCTCGGCCACCAATACCGGCGGCGCGCGAGCGATGGGAAACAGCATCTCTCAGATAGCAATGAAGCGGAGATTTTCCCGTACGACTATTTCACGAGTGTACCTTGAACGTCAGGAATCCGGTAAAACATCAAATCTCCGACATCGTTGCGGCCGGGAAAAGATCCTGTAAGAACGGGAACAAGGACGACTGAACAGAATCATTCAACGCAACAGAAGTGCAACCCTTCCGCAAATTGCTGCAGATTTCAATGCTGGGCCATCAACAAGTGTCAGCGTGCGAACCATTCAACGAAACATCAACGATGTGCGTTTTCGGACCCGAAAGGCCCACTTGTGTACTCTTGATGACGGCACGACACAAAGCTTTACCGTCACCTGGGACCCGTCATCACCGACATTCGACTGTCGACGATCGGAAACATGTTACCTGGTCGGACGGGTCTCGTTTAAAATTGAATCGAGAGGACGGCCGTGTACAGGTATGGAAACAATCTCATGAATACATGGACCCTGCATGACAGCAGGGGCTACTCAAGCTGGTGAAGGCTCTGTAATGGTGTGGCACGTGTGCAGTTGGTGTGATATGGGACCCCTGATACGACTCTGACAGGTGAAAGGTACGTATGCATCCATTCATGTCCATTGTGCATACTGACGGACTTAGGCAATTCCAGCAGGACAATGCGACTCCCCACACGTCTAAAATTGTCGCAGAGTGGCTCCAGGAACACTCTTCAGTTAAAACACTTCCGCTGGCCACCAAACTCCACGGACATGAACATTATTGAGCATATCTGGGATGCCTTGCAACCTATTGTTCAGAAGGGATATCCCCCCGCTCGTACTCTTACGGATTTATGGACAGCCCTGCAGGATATATGGTGTCAATTTCCTCCAGCACTACTTCGGACATTAGTCGAGTCCATACCATGTAGTGTTGCGGCGCTTCCGTGTGCTCACGAGGGCCCTACACGTTATTACGCAGTTGTACCAGTTTCTTTGGCTCTTCAGTATTGCTCATCAGTGTGGAATCCGTAGCAATTCGGCTTGACAGAGGAGATAGAGAAGATCCAAAGAAGAGCGGCGCGTTTCGTCACCAAGTTATTTGGTAAGCGTGATAGCGTTACGGAGATGTTTAGCAAATTCAAGTGGCAGACTCTTTAAGAGAGGCGCTCTGCACCGCGGTGTAGCTTGCTGTCCAGGTTTCGAGAGGGTGCGTTTCTGGATGAGGTATCGAGTATATTGCTTTCCCCTACTTATACATCCCGAGGAGATCACGAACGTAAAATTAGAGAGATTAGAGAGCGCACGGAGGCTTCCCGGTAGTCGTTCTTCCCGCGACTGGAACAGGAAGGGGAGGTAATGACAGTGGCACGTTAAGTGTCCTCCGCCACACACCGTTGAGTGGCTTGCGGAGAATAAATGTAGATGTAGATGTAGAACATGGATTTCTAAAAACTTCCTTGGGGAAAGACTGAAGTTACTCCTACTTCTGTCGCTGTCTCTTCGTCCAACATATTATGCTGCGTCCTTTGTGTCCTTGCTACGGAGAAATCCTCAATCCATCCGCACATTTTGTTTGATACCTACATTATCGTACTTTCATTAATAAGTGTTTTGTGTGGTCTTTGGTCAAATGTTTTTCGGATTTCAAGAAAAAAATGTGAAAGTTAACTTTGTGACAAATGGCAAAGACGTCGATGATAGGAATGAGATGTTGATTTCACAGTGCAGGTAGTATACGCGCATAATGATGACTCTATATTTGCATGTCTCTGTCAACCGTAAAACAAACATCTTAACAAATAACACGTGAAGTTTAGGCACGAAACAATATTAATACACAGAGATTTCCTCACATGAGGATCAAAACCAAACACGCAGAAATTATCTACCCTTTAACAAAAATGACGTTTTCAAATCTGCCTGAACCAATCTCATAGCATTCTTTGTCCTCCGTTGTCGCGGTGTTTGAAAAGAAATCGCTAATTATTTTGATGGAACCACGACTGGCGTGTCACTGCAGACGATCACGATTTCTTTTTTAGAAAAAAGAAATGAAAAAGTAAAAATCAAATCGAAAACTCAGTCACGCGTCACTTCGCCCGAAAAGAATATTTTGCAGTCGACCGAAAGGTAATTACGGACCATTCACTGCTAATGTTTCTTTCAGCGGCCAGAAAATCCGTCACGCTCATTAGGGGCTGTGATGTTTGCAGTGGACCGTAGGGCGAGCGGCACATACTGCCACCGAGCGAGTCAGTCCGCCGCGAATGGCAGCACGTGTCACACTTGACGGCTGTTTCTCTTTTTGGTTCAGTTTTTTTAACGTTATACAGTTAAAATTGAAATCCGACAGTCTCTCCGCGACGGGAGAGCCCTAAACACAGCTAACTGTGCAATTTCCATACCTAATTCAATCTTCTCACCAGAGCTCTCCCGTTCGCCGGAAATTGGGAACGATGTCCAATATAAACACGTACAAGAAATCAAAGACAGTATGAAATAGCAGGTACGCCAACTGTAACATTTTAACACATTTCAATTTTCTTTCCGCCTCAGTGATTTGTGACTTTTATCATATCTGTGGTTACCGAAATGGGTAAGGAGTGAAAATGCTACTCCATCCCATCTTTGATTCTGAAGGTGGTGGCCCTTCAAGCGGGACACTTGCGTCATATGATTGCATGCGGAAAATTACGACATTAAACGTAGTCTCCTGCATCTGGCACTTAAATCGCACTGTTTCTTAACGGAAACGGACGCCCGGGAAGTAGCTGCATTAAGTGTGTTTGCGATTGTCGAAGAAAGCGGAGGAAATCGCGAAGAAGACTCTGGACTCCTCGACGGTTTGAACAGCGAATAATGCTGTACAATGATTTGACATACATATTAGTAAAGGTTATTCATTAGTTCAATTGAATCTTCGTCCCATTTCCCGTTTTAAATCCAATACATGCTGTAATGGGTATGAGTGCAAATACATTTATATTTGGCATCTTTATATGTATATACATCGTTGTGTTGGTCGTTCCTTCTCTGCTTGAAACAGCCTTCGCACAAACACCCCATAAACTTTACGACATGGTGTTTTCTGCAGGGTCGTAACTGCACCACTAAGTGGACTCCGCCTGTCAGTATAGACTAACCGTTTTAGTCCAACTTCAACACCTGACACGCTGCCCATAGGAAAATAATCATTAATGGCTTGTTTTTTGCACAAATACTTTGAGGTGCTAACCAACCAAAAACTCTCCCGATATGTAGTTTCCTGTCATTTTACGATGACTCATAGCTAAAATGACGCATTTTAGATAGATTCTCAATTTATCGACGTTCTGAAACAGCTTACATTCGTACCACGTACCACGTGATAAAGAACACTCCAAACATGTAGTTTAATTCTGTACAGATGATGACTCGTGAGTTTCACCTGTGATGTAAAATAATGTCACTTCTCATGGGGCACGTTGCTCTCCAAAAGGCACAAACCTCCTCATTTCCCACTCTTCTGTGTAGTGGAACTTGGAATTCCACCAAGGCCCACGAGAAATACGGGTCCCACAACGAACTTGTGACGTCACACTAGTCACCTTGTCTGCTCATGAACGCTCAGCTCTGTTTAGGATCCAGGGGAAATCCATATCTCAATGAAAAGGTACCCACCAAAGATCTTAACTTTATCATGTGTTATCGACAGCTTGCATGTATTTAAACGTGCAGTAAGGACTACTAAATTCATCTGAAACAGTAACTCGCTCCCCGCCAGAGACGGCAGCTGGTACTCGTAAGACCTGTAGTGTCAGGTACTGTGACACAAGACACGCTGCAGGGCCTGTATATCTCGTTGGATCCGTATTCCGTGCTGTGACGTCCCCAGCTCGTCGTCCACGTCCCTTGAGAGGATGGGTACAAACACGCGTAGCTGCACGGCCGTGCTCCTGGAGGGTCGAAGCGTGACCGAGGCACGGATACGTGCGAGAGTGGCGTGCTTGTGGTGGATTTGTAGAGCCAGCTTCCCTGGGGATATTACCGCTAACAGCCCTCCTCCGCTACCCTCCAGCGTGGCTTCGTGTCCTCACCACTTGGTCGCGCAAATGGCTGCCACCCGCCGCGCTTGAGAACAATTTCACTCTTCTGACATCGGTTTCCGTTTCAACTCCATGTTTTCTAGCGGCATTTTCTGGCAGCTGGTATTTGATGAGACGCTGTGACGTGTTTGGTTTCACCAGATATGTTACACATCGTGGCATCTACAAGCGGTGGACGAAAATATGGAAACATCAGAAACACAACGCATTAAATTTACATATATACTCCGCAAGCCATCCTGCGGTGTTTGACTGAGGGTACTTTGTGTACCAGTCTTTTCCTGTTCCAGGACGCGGGAAGAACGACTGTGGGTAAGCCTACGTGGGGGCTAGAATTTCTCTCATTTTATCCCCGTCGTCTTTCTGTGAGATATACGTCGGAGGAAGCGATAAATTTGTAGACTCTTCGGGAAACTTTCTCAGAATTTTAACAGTAGGCCTTAAAGTGATACAGAACACCTATCTTGCAGTGTTTACCACTGGAGCTGAGAAAGCATCTCCGGTGACGGTTTCGTGCTTTCAAAATGAACTTGTAACGAAACGTGCTGCTCTTCTTTGGATCTTCCCTATTTCCTCTATCACTCCTGTCTGATACGGATCCCATACTGACGAGCAGTATTCAAGTATTGTCAAAACAGGTGTTTTGTAAGCTACTTCCTTTGTTGAGGACTACATTTCCTCAGAAAATTTCCAGTCAATCTCACTCTGACATCTGCCTCACTCGCGATTAATTTTGTGGGGTCGTTCCACTTCAAATCGCTCCAGGCACATGCTCAAAGATATTTTATGGAAGTAACTGGTTCCAGCGATTGCTCTGCAGTTTTGCAATCATACGATAATGGATCTTCCTGCCTATTTACTGCAATACATTACATTTGTTTATATTGAGGGTTAACTGGCACTACCTCCGCCAAGCGACGATTCTCTGCGTGTCTTTCTGCATTTCGTTACAATTTTCTAGCGTCACGACTCCTTTGTTTACAACAGCATCATCCCCGAAAAGCCTCATGGAACTTCGGACATTATCTACTACGTCATTTATATATATATTGCGAAAAGTAATGGTCCTGTAACACTTCCCTGGCGCTCTCTCTGTTCAGAATGACATGCTGTGTTCTGTTTGCTGGAAACTCTTCACTCCAGTCACACAGCTGGTCTGATATTCCAAACGCTCGTATTTTGTTCATTAGGCGGCAGTGCGGACCTGTATCGAATGCCTTTCGGAAGTCAAGTAACCGGTATTTACTTGGAAGCCTGTATCCACCGCTCTCTGAGCCTCGTGGACGAACCACGTCTAACACGGTGAAGGACGCCCTCTGGCATACAAAGGAGCTCCCAGTGTTCTCGGAAGGGATGAATACAGGTCCTATGTGGTTTACAAGTGAATTTTATACCGTTGTCCTGCAAAATCGTGACAAGTAATGATGATGGAAGTGGATAGCGATCACGCTCCCTTCTTCAAAGTAGATCACAAAGGCTCAATAATATTAAGATTTTATGACAGTGGTGGTGAGGTGCGTGAACAGAAGCCTGTCGTCTTGGAAGGCAGCATCACCAATGAGGAGCAAACATTATTCCATCGGATGGATCTGATCAGCCAAAATTGTCACATAATTTTTGCCATAATGTGACCTTGCAGAGTAGCCATGGGTCCCATGAAAATCAGGGTACGGATACCCAAATCAATACCGAACCCCCTATCATATTTCGCTGCCAGAAGTTGGTAACACTGTGAAACAACACACTTCCGACCAAATGACTTTCTTCCATTGCCCCATAGCCCAGTTTTCGTGGCTTCTGGACCATGGTTTCCTGTTATCAGCGTTTGCAACACTGAGTGGTTTTGGGATTCCAGCTCGACCAGCCATATTTCGTCACAGTCCTCTTCAATGACTCCGTCACAGGCAGTCAAAACCCACTTCTGTCCGCGTTCTGCTTTCCCTGTATCCAAACAGACCACCTACGTATCAAAGAGTTGGGGGATGAGGATGAAAAAGACTTGTAGCCCACTACTCGCGGAAGTACAGACTTTATTCAGCCCGTATTTGAAAATGAGAGCACTTAAGTGACGTGCAACAAATTTGAAACACCCTTACGTAACAGCTTCTGACTGACAAGCCCCAAAACATGCTGACAGCTCACTACATTTTCGCTGTTCCTGCAGTAAAACTGCTGTATCGGGCATGACATTATAATTTATTCACTCTTTACTACAAACTGTATTCACAATACATTTTTCAGGCAGTATCTTATTATACCGATGAATGTACCTACAAAATTATATCAATGTACAATACATGGATCAGGAGATACAAGGTCATAAACCTTGAGATGCTGAAAACAAAACCGCAGGGCGAAGTTCGCCAGAGATTCAGGTGAAATGTGTGCACAAATATGTGTGAAATATGTTAAATATACGTGAAATATATATGTGACATGTGCGTACGAAGTCAAAAACTCGCGTGAAAAGGTCCTCTTAAAAGCATGGATCGATTTCAGCCAAACTTGGTACACTACTACTTACTGTCTGAAAAGAAATACTGTCGGAGTAAGAACCAGCAACGTCCTATTGATGTACAGGCGACAACGTGGAGAGAGAAGTGTGGAGGAGGTGATAGACTGTCAGAGAGAGGAAGGAAGAGATGGATAAAAAGAGGGGAGGAGAAATGAACAGAAACGGAAGAGGAAGACGTAAACAGAGAGAGTGGAGAGTAGGAGATAGATAGAGGAAGGAAAAAGGAGGTGATGGACTGAGAGAGGGCGGAGGAGGAGATAGACTAATTGAGGTTGGAATAAATACATACCGGTCTGAAACTTCCTCGGCAGATTAAAACTGTGTGGCGGACCGAGACTCGAACTCGGGACCTTTGTCTTTCGCGGGCAAGTAGGAGACGAGGTACTGGCAGAAGTAAAGCTGTGAGGACGGGGCGTGAGTCGTGCTTGGGTAGCTCAGATGGTAGAGCACTTGCCCGCGAAAGACAAAGGTCCCGAGTTCGAGTGTCGGTCCGCCACACGGTTTTAATCTGCCAGGAAGTTTCATATCAGCGCACACTCCGCTGCAGAGTGAAAATATCATTCTGGAAACATTACCGGTCGTCGCCGGGCGCTCAGCTAGTGCAGTATAAGTCTTCAATACGATTCCCCTTGAAACACCAAACACTTCGGCTACATTGGTTACGAAGGGACCCACGATAGGAGCACCAACAATTCGCCCACATTTGACTTCACTTAGCTCTGGCATAATGCGCTCACAACTTACACAGAACATTGCTTTGGCCACTACTGACAATTGTAACTTAATGAGGACACAGTGCGGATGTCGCTCGTGGTCAAATAAAACAGCGCAATCTACAGGTTCAAGCGTTCAAGTAACGCGATGTTTACATATTTTTAGTCAACCTATGCATATGATTAGCCAACGGCCTTGCCGCAGTGATAACACCGGTTTCCGTCAGATCACTTGGATGGGTGACCATCCAGTCTGACGAGCGCTGTTGGCAAGCGGGGTGCAACTCTGCCCTTGTGAGGCAAACTGATAGCTACTTGATTGAGAAGTATCGGCTCCGGTCTCGTACTCGTAAACTGACATACGGCCGGGAGAGCGGTGTGCTGACCACATGCCCCCCCCCCCCCCCTCCATATCCACATCCAGTGACGCCAGGGGGCTGAGGATGACACGGCGGCCGTTCGGTACCGTTGGGCGTTCACAGCCTGTTCAGGGGGAGTTTAGTTTAGTTTATGCATACGATTACATGAAATAAGAGACCTACAGTCATTGATTTCGAGTCACTACTTATTACACTACTGGCCATTAAAATTGGTAAACACGATACCACAGTTCATCAAGAGTAGTGACTGGCGTATCGTGACGAGCCGTTTGCTCGGCCGCCACTGACCAGACGTTTTCAATTGGTGGGATATCTGGAGAATATGCTGGCCAGGGCAGCAGTCGAACATTTTCTGTATCCAGAACGGCCCGTACAAGACTTGCAGTATGCGGTCGTGCATTATCCTGCTGAAATGTAGGGTTTCGCAGGGATCGAATGAAGGGTAGAGCCACGGGTCGTAACACATCTGAAATGTAACGTCCACTGTTCAAAGTGCCGTCAATGCGAACAAGAGGTGACCGAGACGTGTAACCAATGGCACCCCATACCATCACGCTGGGTGATACGCCAGTACGGCGATGACGAATACGCGATTCAAATGTGCGTTCACTGCGATGTCGCCAAACACGGATGCGACTATCATGATGCTGTAAACAGAACCTGGATTCATCCGAAAAAATGACGTTTTGCCATTCGTGCACACAGATTCGTCGTTGAGTACACCATCGCAGGCGCTCCTGTCTGTGATGCAGCGTCAAGGGAAACCGCAACCATGGTCTGTTTGTGTATGAGAAATCGGTTGGAAACTTTCCTCATGTCAGCACGTTGTAGGTGTCGCCACCGGCGTCAATCTTGTGTGAATGCTCTGAAAAGCTAATCATTTGCATATCGCGGCATCTTCTTCCTGTCGGTTAAATTTCGCGTCTGTAGCACGTCATCTTCGTCGTGTGGCAATTTTAATGGCAATTAGTGTACTTTGTTTTATCTATACTAGCAAATATTCTGCCGAAACGTCATACAACAACGAGACAAGTGTTTCGACCCAAGTTTTCTCTAAGAATTTCATCAAATTGTAATCCAAAAGGTACGTATGGAGCTCATACTGCAGCCCATACTGACGAAATTCTGGCCTCGCACCAAAGTAGCATGAATAGGAGTTACATCGCAACTCATACTTCCTCCGCAGTAGGATACCAAGTTTTTTTAAGCTGATGGCAGCCACCTTCGCTCGATTCAATTCTATTCTGTTCTCAGTTTCGCTTCACTTCGAGAAAGCCCAACAGACGCAGCCCACGGTAATGACACCTAAATATAACAGCTGCAGTAGGAGGAGGTACGTGCGTACAGACTACGTTACGAAAAAAATAAACAGGCTTGAAAGGATTTCCCGTCGCAATACGAGAGAGAGCGCGCGGGATAGCGTCCATAAACGGGGTCGCATAAATTTCGTTTACGACGCACGGCAACTTTAATTATGGAGCGAGCGGAGCGCACAACTTAGTTACGCAATAATTCTATAGGAGCAGGGGGCGCCAGGTGCGACCGGGCACCCGAGTACATTATCTGGGTCGCACCTGTGGTGCTGTCGGCGCTACGCCGCCGAGACCGCGTCTCCGCCTCTGTGCACGGAAATACTCCAGCGAAGAGCAAAGGTGCGCGCAGCGACGTCTCCAGGCGACAGGAAATAACTGCGGAAGGCGGTCGTTCCATTCGCGGATATCAAGCTGTTGTTCCGGACCTGCCAGCCTCGGATCAGACGCACACAACCGCTGACATCAGTCTGTTGTACAACGTTTTAGAACGTGTTTTATGCTCACGTATAGATACGTTTCTGCAGACCGAAAGTCACCTCAGCAGAAATCGACACGGGTACCGTAAACAAGGATCGCGTGAAACGTTGCTCGCGGTAAAAACGCACTTACGGTGCCGCATCTTTTGCGTCGAGTGCTGCTGTTGGTAACGATTCGCGAGACGAATAACGGGATGTATAGACGACGAATGATGAGTCGGATGTGGGTAGCTGTTCGCACTGCTCGTTTGTAATTTTGCTGTGACTCATAAACCAAACTGGTATTTTGTTTCACTTGCAGCATTTTAAGTTCACATGCTAGGTTCCAACCTAACCACAAACTCGGATATCGTGACGTATTCGGAAAAACCTGTATATTTCTGGTAACCGATATTATAAGATTGTGAGATTCTCATTGGCCACCTTATCACCTGACTGGCTACAAACAATGATAACGAATTGCCATTAGCAATAGGCAACGAAAGGGCCGCGGACACAGTAAGTGCACATTAGTTCGTTTCACTCTGTTCATCCACGAGGCTCGGCTGATGTTGTGTGTCCCGACATCAGGAAGGTGTTCGGTGCAGTTCAGTTCAGCATTTTTGCCTAATGATCAAAATGCAGGCATATGGAATGCAGGATCAGTTTTGTGATTGGATTGTAGAAATTCTAGCACTTAAAACACAACATGTCGTTCTTAACGGAGACACGTGTTCGGGTGCAAAAGCAACATCAGGCATACCCCTAGAAAGTGCCACAGGACCACAATTTTTCTCAAAATGAAAATCATATACATATACGCAAATGGGCGTGTGTGTGTGTGTGTGTGTGTGTGTGTGTGTGTGTGTGTGTTTTCCACATCTTCAAACCAGTTCGATACACATACTACTTACTGCCTGGAAGAAGTACTATGGGGGCAAAAACCATCTAGCACCCATAGTAGTATGGTCTGAATCAGATGGATTGTTAACCCCAGACGTTTAGGGTGCTCTGTGCGACAGGTATGTTGTGTGGGTAGTATCAGAACATACCCTAGGGGCTGTGCGATGGGATGGGTATGGCTGAGGAGCGAGGTTCAAATGGTTCTGAGCACTATGGGACTTAACATCTGAGGTCATCAGTCCCCTAGAACTTAGAACTACGTAAACCTAACTAACCTAAGGACATCACACACATCCATGCCCGAGGCAGGATTCGAACCTCCGACCGTAGCGGTCGCGCGGTTCCAGACTGAAGCGTCTATAACCGCTCGGCCACACCGGCCGGCTGCTGAGGAGAGAGAATGGAGAGAAGTAGATGGGTAGTGAGAGGGGAAGGATGAGGTGCACAGAGGAAGTTGCGAGGAGTTCATGGACAGAGCGAGAGAGGAGGGGGAGGAGGTGATTGATAGAGAGGGAGGTGTAGAGGAAGAGATGGAGAGGGAGGAGGAGATAGAGAGAGGTGGAAGAGGATATGGATAGCGAGAAGGAGTAGGAGGAGATGTCAGCAATTTACGTGCACTAAGCGTACACGGGCGAAGCCGTGAGAGAAAGGATGTGTGTGTATGACCTAGTGGATAACGTTAGAATCTCCACGAGGCTGTTCGTGGATAATGCTGTTACATACAGAGAAGTCGCAACGCTAGAAAATTGTAAAGAAATTCAGGAAGGCTTGCAGAGGATCGAAGCTTGGTGCTCATGTTGGCGACTAACACACAACATAAACAAATATGGCGTGTTGGACATAACTAGACGGAGAGAACTATTAAACATTTGGGAGTAAGCGTAAGGAGCGATTTAAAGTAAAACAACCTCACAAAACTAATTGAAAGAGCAGCAGACTGAAATTCTTTGCAAGAATTCCTAGGAAGTATAGCCTTCATGTCTTAGAGGTGTTTTTAGGAAAAGTCCGTCGCTACCGATAAGCAGATTTCAGAAACAACACCTGAGTTCATCGGAGTTTCTAAATTCAGTGTGTTAGCTGGGTGGAATGAAAGGAAACGCGTAACCTTTTTAGCGAGTTGTTTACAGTTTTTTAGGCCGTTTCTTGCTTCTCGATCCCCGTATATATCTTCGTCCAAATTTCTCCGTTCCACATGCTCCTCCACCCGATTACTTCATTCTGCACAGGATCTTCCTCTCCGTAGGTGGGAATTTTCATTCGCTTCCTGATATCTTCGTTTGAGATTTTTTCTCGCCCTGAAATTCTACAACTTCTCAAAAATTTCATTTGCACGGCTTCAAGACTTCTTCTTTTGTCATTTCCCAGGATTTCTCCCCATATAAACAAATGCTCTGAATCATCATTTTTTTTCTGTTTTCCGTCTTTCCTTAGTTGCTTCAAAATTCATGGAGGTATGTTCCGTCTATGCAACTCATTCAAGGCAGTTTGTTTATTGCCGTAGGCGTTTCGCTTCCTTTATTTGTGAAGCATCTTCAGTGGCCTCTAATACATGTTTCTTATATAGCCTGCATGTATATTATGTGGTAGTTACAATATGTTACGTTTTGTGACGTTTTCATCTTTTTTTAAGGTCAGAATGAACTTTTGTAGCACAAATTTCTTTATGTGAAGTTATTGTTCGGTGTTACTTACGCTTTCCAGCGCTGTTAGCTCACCGAACGATATTGTGTGTGTGTGTGTGTGTGTGTGTGCAGAAACATGTATTATTACTGGCCACTGAAGATGCTTCACAAACAAAAGAAGCGAAACACATATGGCAGTAAACAAACTTCCTTAAATTAGCTGTATAGACGAAACATTCCTCCATGAAATGCTGTGAGTGTTCGTTTCATATAACTCCTTTTCTCTTTTTCTTAATTTTATATGACTAAAAGACAGAATTTACTTTACTGATTGCTATAAGGAGATTAAATGAAGGCCTCGGCTGTAAACGGCTTCAAATAGCATATTTGCGACAGTTTTTTTCCGACGCTTGTCCCCTTTCGTCTCTTTCGCTTCCCGTTTGATCCCTTGCCTGCCCCCTTTTTATCGTTTTTACGAATCATTTATGCAGGGGATTCCATGTTTCATTGTTGGGCTGTTTCGACACATTAATACTATAACAGCAGCAATGAAGTAACAACACAAGCGGAGGAATACACGACGGGGGTAATACCACAACGTGAGTTCGCTGCCAGGCCACTGGGAGCGCTGTAAATTTAATTCGGCTTCTAGAATTTTCATAAGTTGGTTTAAAGTTTTGCATTTTTTGTTCAAAAAGCTTTGTGCTACTGATAACGGATTATTGTGTATATTGCATTCTCTGAATTGCACTGTACGCATGTCTCGTATTCTGCTCGATTTCTTCTCGCGTCCGTAATACTGCGCGGAGTAAATGATTTTATATTTGTTTTTGTTTTATATAAAAGAGAAGCTAGTTTCGTCGCATGGTGTTCTGTGGACGTATGTATAATTGTTACATCTTACGAATCCGTGTGTGAACTCCTAGATTTAAATGCAATGTAAGTAGCCTATATTGAATGTATGTATTGAACCGGAGACCTAGGAACGACGGATAGGCTTCGTCCCCACCGTAGCCCTCAGTGGTACACAACCTCACAACAGCCTACAGCAGAGCACTCACCCCACCGCCGCCCCACGTCGAAGCCGAACCCAGGGTTATTGTGTGGTTCGGCCCCCAGTGGACAAAAAACATTAGATCAGAATGTTTGATTTAATATCACCTGCATTTCTTCTGCTCCCCACTGCTTCCATTAGTTGCCTCGGAAACTGTTAAGAACCAGACATATATATTCATATGACGTTTTTCGCTGTTCGAGTATAGTGACTTTTCGGGAGACTAGAAATCTACTCTGTAGGAATCAGCATGGGTTTCGAAAAAGACGGTCGTGTGAAACCCAGCTCGCGCTATTCGTCCACGAGACTCAGAGGGCCATAGACACGGGTTCACAGGTAGATGCCGTGTTTCTTGACTTCCGAAAGGCGTTCGATACAGTTCCCCACAGTCGTTTAATGAACAAGGTAAGAGCATGTGGACTTTATATGATCATTCCATTTTAAATCACTCCTAATGCGTACTCCCAGATAATCTATGGAATTAACTGCTTCCAATTGCTGACCTGCTATTTTGTAGCTAAATGATAAGGGATCTATCTTTCTATGTATTCGCAGTACATTACAATTTGGTGATACGTGGAATACACGGCGCATTGTTTAGTTTCGTGCTAAAGTTAACGATAAACGGAGTGCAGGAACAGTGTTCGGGAGCGTGATGGCTTGAGTGGACGCGTCGCGTAACTCCCGACCGGCCGGCGCAGCTGCGCCGCTGATTGGCTGTCGGCAGTATTGGCTGTTTGTCACGGCAGACCGCAGTGTTATTGCGCGGTTGTCGCCTCGTTTTCCCGGACAGCGCCACAGCCCACCGTGTATCCGTCGCAGGGCGGCACTAAATCAAAAACGCCGTGATTCATGGCGGTCTCTGCGTGCGGCGCGGAAGGACCGGGGGCCGGTGGCACTTCCAGCGGGCTGTCAAACACGGAACTGCTCTGATACTCTGTGGCTGGCGAGTGCCATGCTGTGAAAATGGCCCCTCGCTTATCGGGACACGTCCGGCAGACACGCACAGCGCAGTATCGTGTGTTTGTACCCTTGAGCCTCTCAGTGATTTAGAGTTCATGATCCTGGCTCGCACAACTTTTCATATCCATCGGTTAGAGGAAAAAAAAAAAACATAATTTTGTTACTGCTGCGGCTCTTCTGTGGCTTCGTTGCGCTACATTGTCTGGAAACCTTGTATCTGACAAGGGAACCTCCCCATCGCACCCCCCTCAGATTTAGTTATAAGTTGGCACAGTGGATAGGCCTTGAAAAACTGAAAACAGATCAATCGAGAAAACAGGAAGCAGTTATTTGGAACTATGACAAAAATAATCAAAATATACAAACTGAGTAGTCCGTGCAAGATAGGCAACATCAAGAACAGTACGATCTCAGGAGCGCCGTGGTCCCGTGGTTAGCGTGAGCAGCTGCGGAGCTCGAGGTCCTCGGTTCAAGTCTCCTCTCGAGTGAAAGGTTCAATTTTTTTATTTTCAGACAATTATTATCCGTCCGTCCGTCCGATGCGAGGTAACTGCGCCGTAGTATGGATTCGGAAAATATTCATTGACCTTATTGAAGTCGCGAGCTATATTTGCTGGATTCATATTGCCTACGGAATACATCTCACGTATTTAATGCACTCTCGTCGAAAGTAGCGAACAGTCAACTGCCAGCCAGAGAGCCTCGTTAGCAGGAACACTCGCTCTTCCGTGCACTGTAGTCGACTGAAGTCGTGTGTTTCGATGTTTGTTTAGGTGTAGCGTCCCCATACTACAGCGCAGTTACCTCGCATCGGACGGACAGATAATAATTGTCTGAAAATAAAAAAAGAAATTTTTCACTCGAGGGGAGACTTGAAACAAGGACCTCTTATTCCGCAGCTGCTCACGCTAACCACGGGACCACGGCACTGCTGAGAGCACACTCTCCTTGATGTTGCCTATGTTGCGCATGGACTACTCTGTATATTTTGCTTATTTTTTTCATAGTTCCACACAACTTCTTCCTGGTTTCTCGATTCATCTGTGTTCAGGTTTACAAGGCCTATCCACTGTGCCAACTTATAACTAAATCTGAGGGGGGTGCGATGGGGAGGTTCCCTTATGAATTTTCCTGCTTGTCAGCACGACATAACTAGCGGCTTGGTGCGCCAAGTGCAAAATTTGTATACAGTGTTGTAAGGGGTTCACCACTATGCTGGAGCAAATGTAATTTCAGTGTATTGCTCATGCGCTGCCTGCGACAGAAATATCTTTGCTGCAATAGAGTCGCAGGTCAAAGCAGTCTCGGCAGTAGTTGCAGTCGCTCGCTGCTACATTGCAGTTGTAGTCTGTCGCTTGTAAAGGCAAATTTTATTATTTTTATTGGCATGCGCGTAGATAAGTCACTTGTCTGAGATGTTAATATGACTTTGTTTCAATCTCTTTATGATTCGTCAGCACCAGTTGACCCAGATTTGTAATATTCAATTTTTCACATAGTGGATTGCAGATCTTTATCAATAATGTAAACGATTTTCAGAGTATCATTTTTACCTGTCTACAGAAGAGAAGGAATAATTTTGCCTTAAGTCATTACCAGTGCCAATCCAGTCATTTATTTAAAGTTAAATATTTCAGAAATTTTCTCATAGTAATCAGACGACAGCTGTGCAGCAGTGTCAATAAGCAGTCAGTTTATCTAATAATTCAGATCTCAGACAAATGTTGTGCAGTATTAGTAGATAGGCCAACCTTGCAGTAAGCTGTGCCATTTTCGAGCAGAGATATAGACAGCGTTATCCAGCGGCATCATCACGAGGTAAGAATTTTTCAGATTGATTTCACAGGGTCATGGCGTAGCTCTCCTTACGTCAAAAAAATTTTCAATTTCCATGAGTTAATATACACTCCTGGAAATTGAAATAAGAACACCGTGAATTCATCGTCCCAGGAAGGGGAAACTTTATTGACACATTCCTGGGGTCAGATACATCACATGATCACACTGACAGAACCACAGGCACATAGACACAGGCAACACAGTATGCACAATGTCGGCACTAGTACAGTGTATATCCACCCTTCGCAGCAATGCAGGCTGCTATTCTCCCATGGAGACGATCGTAGAGATGCTGGATGTAGTCCTGTGGAACGGCTTGCCATGCCATTTCCACCTGGCGCCTCAGTTGGACCAGCGTTCGTGCTGGACGTGCAGACCGCGTGAGACGACGCTTCATCCAGTCCCAAACATGCTCAATGGGGGACAGATCCGGAGATCTTGCTGGCCAGGGTAGTTGACTTACACCTTCTAGAGCACGTTGGGTGGCACGGGATACATGCGGACGTGCATTGTCCTGTTGGAACAGCAAGTTCCCTTGCCGGTCTAGGAATGGTAGAACGATGGGTTCGATGACGGTTTGGATGTACCGTGCACTATTCAGTGTCCCCTCGACGATCACCAGTGGTGTACGGCCAGTGTAGGAGATCGCTTCCCACACCATGATGCCGGGTGTTGGCCCTGTGTGCCTCGGTCGTATGCAGTCCTGATTGTGGCGCTCACCTGCACGGCGCCAAACACGCATACGACCATCATTGGCACCAAGGCAGAAGCTACTCTCATCGCTGAAGACGACACGTCTCCATTCGTCCCTCCATTCACGCCTGTCGCGGCACCACTGGAGGCGAGCTGCACGATGTTGGGGCGTGAGCGGAAGACGGCCTAACGGTGTGCGGGACCGTAGCCCAGCTTCATGGAGACGGTTGCGAATGGTCCTCGCCGATACCCCAGGAGCAACAGTGTCCCTAATTTGCTGGGAAGTGGCGGTGCGGTCCCCTACGGCACTGCGTAGGATCCTACGGTCTTGGCGTGCATCCGTGCGTCGCTGCGGTCCGGTCCCAGGTCGACGGGCACGTGCACCTTCCGCCGACCACTGGCGACAACATCGATGTACTGTGGAGACCTCACGCCCCACGTGTTGAGCAATTCGGCGGTACGTCCACCCGGCCTCCCGCATGCCCACTATACGCCCTCGCTCAAAGTCCGTCAACTGCACATACGGTTCACGTCCACGCTGTCGCGGCATGCTACCAGTGTTAAAGACTGCGATGGAGCTCCGTATGCCATGGCAAACTGGCTGACACTGACGGCGGCGGTGCACAAATGCTGCGCAGCTAACGCCATTCGACGGCCAACACCGCGGTTCCTGGTGTGTCCGCTGTGCCGTGCGTGTGATCATTGCTTGTACAGCCCTCTCGCAGTGTCCGGAGCAAGTATGGTGGGTCTGACACACCGGTGTCAATGTGTTCTTTTTTCCATTTCCAGGAGTGTATTAACAAAAACATTATCATTTATCTTTATATGGGAAAGTTACACTTGGCGATATCCGGCCAGGATCGTAATTTTTGAGAAGTTTTTCTGCTCTTACTTATCCAGTGCTAAGTGTACTTTGAATCTGGTGCAACGCATTTGCTACTTTGTCAAATTTTTCACAGATCATTGGTAATTTATTGCTCTTTGTTGTCATTGCACTTGCTCCACCTTGTGTCCGCTTTGTCTTTGTTTGATTTTGTGCACACCATTGACTTATGAAAATGCCGCGAAAAACTGCAAACAGTATATCGCGAAGCGCAATGAATGAAAACGACGATTTGAGTAGTTTAACTGATAATACTAGAGATATCCAGTCTCACAGTTCTAACTCTTCAGCCTTAGACAGTCAGTGTTGCCAACAACCAGTAAAATTTCTAATTTAAACGATGAGCAGGTTTAATTATGTCCACAGTTAATGTAACAATAATTGATGACGCGGCGCGTTCCACTACGACGAACGCTGCCCAGTTTCACACACCGGATGTGCAAAATTTACACAGTGAGCAGCTAAAGGTTACTACTGAAAACGAGCAATTTACTCAAAATACGTCAGATTTATTTGGTTCCGATGTAGTGACCAACAGTGTATCACCAATCAGCAGACCTTTTCATGAATCAGACAATGACCAAATGGTTACAGAACAAGTATAAAATGCAGAGTATAAGAAACAGAGTCGCTAGTTTTCATGCTGATCAAGTTATGGCAGTATTGCTACAACTTAATGAAACTTTCAAACAGTCGGATGAAAAACACGACAGATCGATCAAACAAACCAATGAAAATTTCAAACAGATTAATGAAAAACGTGACACCTCTGTTGAACAGCTTACTGAACAGAATACAGCCGTTGCCGTGCAATGCAATGAAACTAGAAAACAATTACGTGAGGAAATTAAGGAATGTGCCAGGAATAGTAGTGAAGAAATCAGATCCGTTGCACAAGAGATAAGCAACACACACGAAGCTACAGACTACAACTGCACTGTAGTAGCGAGCGACTGCAACTACTGCCGAGACTGCTCTGAGCTGCGACTCTAGAGCAGCAAAAATATTTTCTGTCTCAGGCAGCGCGTGAGCAATACATCGAAATTACATTTGCTCCAGAAGGGTAGTGAACCCCTTACAGTGTGTCTCACAATTAGTAGCGACAAATCGCAAGGATGGAAATATTATACATACTACAGGATGACAATTATTGAACTGCATGAAAAAAAATCCTGAATTAGTTACTAACTACGGCGTGCACACACTTTATTCAACATGTTAACGTCACTACGGATATTCGGATTTAGGTTATGACATGTTCGATATGCCTGCCATCCTTGGCGATGATGTGGCGCAGACGAATAGTGAAATTCTGCACGATCCACTGAACTGTCGGAACATCGATGCTGTCGATGACCTCCTGAATGGCTGTTTTTAGCTCAGCAGTGGTTTTGGGATTATTACTGAACACCTTGTCTTTAATATAGCCCCACAAAAAAGGAGTCACAAGTGTTTCGAACCGGAGATTATGGCGGCCAATCGAGGCCCATGCCAGTGGCCTCTGGGTACCCCAGAACCAGAATGCTGTCCCGAAAGTGCTCCTCCAGGACATCGAACTCTCTCCTACTTCCATGACGTTGAGCTGCGTCTTGCATAAACCACATCTTGTCGAAATCAACGTTACTTTGGATAATGGGGATGAAATCATCTTTAAAAACCTTCACGTGCCGTTTGGTAGTCATCGTTCCATCACGGAATATCGCACCGATTATTCCGTGACTGGACTTTGGACACCACATAGTCATCCGATGACGATGGAGAGACTTCTACATCGCGAAATTCGGATCCTCTGTTCCCCAAATTCGCCAATTGTGCTTATTAATGAAACCAACCAAATGAACGTGGGCTTCGTCTCTAAACGAAACCATATAGCACATACTAATCCCCATCATGCCTCGCAGCCAACCATGCAGTTTGAACGTCCTAACGAAAACCGTTCAGAAGTTATGACGATTTTATCTCACATAGTTCAATAATTGTCACTCTGTGTAAACATGCATGTATGTATGTGTGTATGTTCCACATCTCCTCATAAACCGCTGCACTGATTTCAACCAAACTTGATACACATATCCTTTACTGTCAGGCAACAATCGCTGTGGGGGTAAGATGTTCAAGGAATGTGACATCATAAGCAATGAGATGCGTGACAAACAGCCGCATGACTTTTAAATTTATTACTTCTGTGCTACTAACTCTATTCGCAATTAATTTCGCAACCAGTATTACGTATGCCGCTAAACGCGTCTCCCAAATTATATCATTCTATGATACATACATCAGAAGATTGACGTAATAAACATTAAGATGCATAAAAAATTGCCGCATCTTGCAAGACGCTTAAATTTATCACTTCTTTGGTACTACCTCTATTCGCAACACATTTCGCAGACAGTATTCACACACATACACACACACACACACACACACACACACATATATATATATATATATATATATATATATATCATTGTAAGACACACAGATCGAATCGAGTCAGCGTACAGAAATCCCTAACACCTGGCAGTGCTTTTGACAGCATTTAAGTACAAATGGCTTCGGCGAACATAACAACGATCTTTAGAGCTAGGAAGAAGCACTGCCATAGAGACGTTTACGAAATAAGCGTTGTAGATACGAGAAGTAGCTGCCCCAAGCGTACAGAAACTGTTTCGTAATTTCAAAGGTGTTCTCACGAATACGTGAAAATGGTTTTTATTTTTCAGCATCACATTACTAGTAACAAACTGGCAAAATGTATACCCGCTCAATGCCTGGTTTGTCAACTAGTATTGTAACAAAATTAAAAAAAAAACCAGCACAAGTAAACGTAGGCACGTTAGTGAACCATTTGCGAGATGACTCCTAATGTGTGGTTACGAGCCACCACCGACTTCACTGACAGATGTTCCCCTAATTAGTAAAAACATATTTGAAATGTAAATTTTTCTATTAATTCTCCATCTAATTGGTCTCAAATTTCACTCATGGTTTACCTTAACAGCCGGCTGGGTGGCCGAGCGGTTCCAGACGCTACTGTCTGGAACCGCGCGACCGCTACGGTCGCAGGTTCGAATCCTACCTCGAGCATGGATGTGTGTGATGTCCTTAGATTAGTTAGGTTGGTTTAAGTGGTTGTAAGTTCTAGGGGACTGATGGCCTCAGAAGTTAAGCCCATAGTGCTCAGAGCCATTTGAACCATCTGAACCTTACCTTAACCCATTAAGTACCAGTGTCCTATTTTGAGGACAGAGTACATATTTATTTATAAATACACAAAAAATTATTAATTTGCATCTATTACTGTTCTATGTCATTTGTTTATGCTTTTTATAAGAAATGTATGCTTAGAGGAAATTAAAAGCAATAAATCCTACCATTAATTGATTATTGAATACTAAGGCACACTTTTCGTTACTACAGGTATTTACTTTATTGTCAATTTAGTAATATTTGAAATATGTGGCAAAGATCTTTTTGCGATTATTTGCAGTCAACAATGTGTCTTTTAATCTACTTCCATTGTTAGCTCAATTGGTGTTATATTCATTGTTTACCATTGTTATAAAATTTGGTGTACTCGAAATAGGACACAGGGATTTGGTGTTATCATTTCAGTTATTTGTGTTGCTGCACATTCCAATATGAACCTCTGCCACTTCTGATGTATTTTCTTTTTAAAACGTGGTAATTTTACCAGATTTTGTTGCTGAGGTAAGTAACGACCCCTCTTTTATATATAAATTACAGGATATGTAGTTACTTTGAAATTTACAGTATATTATGTAAGTATATTTATGAATATCGTACCCATTAGAAAATAATACAGTTCCAGATGGACAGTTTATCCGAGGCAAGCCTATTAGATTTGGCTATAAGTTGTGATCTCTTTGTGGAGCAAGTGGCTACTGTTTCAAATTTGATTTATACTGTGGAAAGGATCCAGAAGATACTGCAAGGGATGACCTACTATTGGGATCAAGAGTAGTCCTAAACATGTTGGACTGCATTGAAAAACCCGAGAATCATTATGTGTACTTTGAAAATTTCTTCACTAGTAGACATCTTCTGATTCATGTGAGAAATTTGGGTTTTCGAACAACTGGGACTTTCAGGGAGAATCGAATCGGTGACTGTCCACTACTGAGCAGCAACGAACTGAAAAAGACAGATCGAGGAAACTATGACTACCAGTTCGACAGGAATGGTGAAGTCTTTTTGTTCGATGGCACGACAACAGATTCGTTACAATTGATACAAATTTTGACCAAGTTGAACCTTTGGGAGCAGCTACGCGGTACAGTAGACAAGCAAGTAAGAAGACACAAGTGCAACAACCTGCCGTTTTGAAGTCGTATTACGCGTACGTGGAAGGTGTTGACCGCCATGACTGGTTAGTTGGAAAATATGCGACAGTAATTAGAGGGAAAAAATGGTACTGGGCCCTACTACATGTTTGCTGGAAATGGCCCTCGTAAATGCCTGACTCTGCTACAGACTAGTACATGGGAAAAATGCACAGGATTTACTGGATTTCAGAAGTGCAGTTACCTGAAATTGGACACTGGAAGACCGAATATTGGACGTCCAATGGAATACCCATCAAGTCAGTTGAGAGTGATACCAGACATCAGGTTTGATTAAATTGTTCATATGATTGACAGAAAAAGCACGCAAAGAAGATGTGTAAGAGCTGAATGCAACGGGAAACCTAAAACATATTGTGTTAAATGCCGTGTAACACTGTGTGTGAAGTGGATTGTACCATTTCACAAGAAATAAATAGTTGAGACTAGAATACAGTTTAGTATGCTATACGATACTGTTAGATCCCAGTGTCCTATTTTGAGGACGGCCATTATATCAGCATGTATAAATATTCTTTGGCTATTTTTTTACTTATTGTGGTTCATACACTATCTACATTATAATTAAGGAATAAAAAATTCATTTTAAAAAAAAATTAATTTGGGACTTAACAAGAAATAGAATACTGCTTCAGCACGCTACGTGGTACAGGTTAAATGTGGAAAGATATGAATACATTTTACTGTATTGTGTGCAGCGTACAGTACAGATACAGTTCAAGGACGACGACATTTTTTATCAGCATGACAATGCACCCTGTGATAAAGTAGCATCCGTGAGGCAATGGTTTGTGGACAGTAATGTGCCTGAAATAAACTGACTTTCCCAGAAGCCTAACGTGGACGCAATGGAACACCTTTGGGATGAGTCGGAACGTCGAATTCACTTCAGATCCCAACATCCAACATCACAACCTTCTCTAGTTTCGGCAGATACTCTTCCAAAGACATTCAGACACCTCACTGAACGTGCCGCAAACAAACTGTCATAATGGCAACGGGTGGACACACAACATATGAAGTGTCCGCTAATAAGCGTCCACCAACGGCCTTGCCGCAGTGGTAACACCTGTTGCCTTCAGATCACCGAAATTAAGAGCTGTCGCGCTGGGCTAGCACTTGGATGGGTGACCATCCGATCTGCCGAGCGCTGTTGGCAAGCCCTTGTGAGGCAGACTGAGGAGCTACTTGATTGAGAAGTAGCGGCTCCGGTCTCGGAAACTGACACACGGCTTTGAGAGCGGTGTGCTGACCATATGCCCCTCCACATCCGCATGCAGTGACGCCTATGGGCTGAGGATGACACGGCGGCCAGTCGGTACCTCTGGGCCTTCATGGCCTGTGCGGGAGTGGTTTAGTTTTAATAAGCGTCAGTTGATAGGACAGTGTATGTCGCTTGTGTGGAAGTATGTTCTCTAATCGGCTCTGCTTTTCAGTCCTAATAACCAAAACCAGTGCTTCTATGTATGACCTCTGCTGTTACCATACTTCTTTCCCATAGAAGGTGGACAAAATAAAAGTGGGCTGGACAATGTTACATACGCTTTAAGACAGGCAACCCAGCTGGCCTCATTCACCTATGAGACATGTGATTAAGTTGGATTGGCTATTTTAAAACGTATGAAACATTTTGCACATTACTTTTATTTTGGCCATTGTGTAGTTCTCTTCAGTTGTATTAACTGTCGTGTTTACTTTCGAAAAAACGGAAGGAAGGAACACTAGGACTTAGCGCCCCGTCGATGACGAGGTCATTACAGACGGAGCACGGGGTCGGGCTTAGGGAGGATCGGAAAGGCAACTGGTCGTGCCTTTTTCAAAGGAACCATCCCATCATTTACCTTACGAGATTTAGGGAAACGACGACGCTCGAAGAAGAGCAAGATATATACAAAATGTCCCAAATATTTTTCGTCAAGGTTGTACAGACGGTAGACGATCCTACATTGTTTTGGTACAAGGAACGGTTGGTAGGAAATGAATATTTCAGGTGGTGCCAGATGAGGAATGTGTAGAACGCGTTATGTGGCAGCCGAATATGAGCCATTTTAAAGGTTGACAGAACTTAAGTTAGAAAAGCTGTGATACAATTAAAGGTTTTCATGTCCCCAGATCGATTAAGTAACTCAAGTACGGCAGGAATTGGATTTGTTTTATTTTGAAAATAAAAATAGAGAATATAAAGTCACGTGGCCGACGCGTAAAGTGAGAAACAAGACCTCCTCCCAGCAACTACCGGGAGCTACAAGCCTGTAGCTTGTCTCAGTGTGAGTGGAACAAAACAGTTCCCAAAAAACGGAGGTTATCATCATCTGCAAAATGCGCAGTACAGTGATGATTTTACAACGTAAAGGGCAATAACTGATTCCCACTAGGCTACTGCAGCCCGAAAAAAATTAGTCAGTATTTATTACAATTAAATTTTACGCGCAACAGCAGACATGCAGGCTCGTTCCGGCCCCTTCATCTGCTCTGTCAAACGCTGAAGTGCTTCGGAGAACTCCCCTCTCCCAACTGGTATTACGCCCCCGCTTTGGCTGCTGATCCAGAGAGTAAAAGCGAAAAAGCGCGGAAACCGAAAGGATAAAAGAATAATGGAAATAGAACGAGAGCGATGTGCAGCGCAAAAGAAATAAGCGTGAAGTATTTTTGATTGAAATGCGAGGGAGCAACGCAATCTAGTTTGCGCAGCCGGCGTATCCGAACTGTGCGTGGGCGGAGCGATGGGTGGGGTTGGGAGTGGGGGGGAGGGAGGGGGTTGGCTGGTGTGGGTGAGAATGTGGTGAGGTGGAGGAGGGGTGATGGCGTGAGGCTTGAAGGGTGTTTAGGACATGAAGGCAGTTAGTGTTGGTGGGGGAACTACGTGTGCCTGTATTGGCGAGGGGAAAGGAAACGAGGGGTGGGTTTGGCTGGCGGGTGAGGGTCAGTCCACCCCCAGCAAGCAGACAGAAATTCCTGTGTGTGTGTGTGTGTGTCTCAGATCCCCTCCCCTCTCGTTCGGCCTTGGCGCCAGTCTGTCGTGGACCATCTCGGGTCCCCTCACACACACACGCACGCACACACACACACACACACACACACACACACACACACAGCTAAGTCCCCTCCGACAGGATCCGAGCCCAGTGGACAGGCACAAAAGCAGACCGGCAGGCCTGATAAAACTGTGGACCCGGGGTTGTCCGCGGGGGTAAACAGGCGTCTCTTACTCTGACGGGGGCCCGCCCTCAAACCCCACTCGCCCCCTCACCGCACTCCTACTAAAAGAAAAAAAAAAAAAAGGAGAAAGGACTCCGGCCTTTCACGCTGTCCACCGTGGTCCGGTGTGCGCGGCAGAGATTACAGCGTACCACACAAAGCATGGCCAGTCACATGAATCTATCTATACGTCATCATTTCCCACTCCTGTTATGCAGGTGTCCTTTCATTACAGAGAGTCCGACATGATCAATGTCTTCTATAGTCAAAACCAGTAAGGGTACAGGCATGCAACTAGCACACATAATCAAAGGAACACTTTGTTCTGCTGGTGTTGTATGACGAGCGACCAAAACGTTTCCGTTTGAGGGCGTTGCTGCAGCGTATATGCAACGTAGAGCGAATCCGACGTCTGTATACAAGCACCGATGCTTAGGCAAAGGATCAGTGTGTTATTCTTGTCTGTCCGACGTGCGCGAGCTTTATTCTCCATTATTGGCCAATTTTTGCCTATTGGTCCGTTTCAGGTATACACTTATATGCAGAGTGGTCAGAAAGAGTGTGGAAAGCTTGTAAGGGCGCCGCAGGGTAGCTTGTACTGAGAAAAAATTCGATACGCTGCGCCGTTTATGAGTTAATTAGCACTGAAGTTAGCAAATTAGGCTGTTGCGGGCGTAAATTCATCAAGTGATCCACCAGAGATGGCGTCGTCAAACTTGCATTTCGTTTGGTTTCCTAAAACCGAATAAGAGAAAAATACAGGAAGTGGACATGAGATGGTAGTAAAGCTCGAGCCCAAGCTACAGGCTGAGTAGTCAGTTCTCAAACGTATGCTTTAATTTGATGGTAACATGATCTCTGAAATACACTCCTGGAAATGGAAAAAAGAACACATTGACACCGGTGTGTCAGACCCACCATACTTGCTCCGGACACTGCGAGAGGGCTGTACAAGCAATGATCACACGCACGGCACAGCGGACACACCAGGAACCGCGGTGTTGGCCGTCGAATGGCGCTAGCTGCGCAGCATTTGTGCACCGCCGCCGTCAGTGTCAGCCAGTTTGCCGTGGCATACGGAGCTCCATCGCAGTCTTTAACACTGGTAGCATGCCGCGACAGCGTGGACGTGAACCGTATGTGCAGTTGACGGACTTTGAGCGAGGGCGTATAGTGGGCATGCGGGAGGCCGGGTGGACGTACCGCCGAATTGCTCAACACGTGGGGCGTGAGCTCTCCACAGTACATCGATGTTGTCGCCAGTGGTCGGCGGAAGGTGCACGTGCCCGTCGACCTGGGACCGGACCGCAGCGACGCACGGATGCACGCCAAGACCGTAGGATCCTACGCAGTGCCGTAGGGGACCGCACCGCCACTTCCCAGCAAATTAGGGACACTGTTGCTCCTGGGGTATCGGTGAGGACCATTCGCAACCGTCTCCATGAAGCTGGGCTACGGTCCCGCACACCGTTAGGCCGTCTTCCGCTCACGCCCCAACATCGTGCAGCCCGCCTCCAGTGGTGTCGCGACAGGCGTGAATGGAGGGACGAATGGAGACGTGTCGTCTTCAGCGATGAGAGTCGCTTCTGCCTTGGTGCCAATGATGGTCGTATGCGTGTTTGGCGCCGTGCAGGTGAGCGCCACAATCAGGACTGCATACGACCGAGGCACACAGGGCCAACACCCGGCATCATGATGTGGGGAGCGATCTCCTACACTGGCCGTACACCACTGGTGATCGTCGAGGGGCCACTGAATAGTGCACGGTACATCCAAACCGTCATCGAACCCATCGTTCTACCATTCCTAGACCGGCAAGGGAACTTGCTGTTCCAACAGGACAATGCACGTCCGCATGTATCGCCTGCCACCCAACGTGCTCTAGAAGGTGTAAGTCAACAACCCTGGCCAGCAATATCTCCGGATCTGTTCCCCATTGAGCATGTTTGGGACTGGATGAAGCGTCGTCTCACGCGGTCTGCACGTCCAGCACGAACGCTGGTCCAACTGAGGCGCCAGGTGGAAATGGCATGGCAAGCCGTTCCACAGGACTACATCCAGCATCTCTACGATCGTCTCCATGGGAGAATAGCAGCCTGCATTGCTGCGAAAGGTGGATATACACTGTACTAGTGCCGACATTGTGCATGCTCTGTTGCCTGTGTCTATGTGCCTGTGGTTCTGTCAGTGTGATCATGTGATGTATCTGACCCCAGGAATGTGTCAATAAAGTTTCCCCTTACTGGGACAATGAATTCACGGTGTTCTTATTTCAATTTCCAGGAGTGTATTTGTAGAATTTGTTTTTCTACTTGTCTCGTGTTTGGGAGGATTATTTAAAAAAAAATTCTATCTAATGTTTGTGTTTCAAACCTCCCTGCTCATTTAGAATTTCGTGAGGGTAATTTTATGTGTGTGTGTGTGTGTGTGTGTGTGTGTGTGTGTGTGAATAAAATGGTTCAAATGGCTCTGAGCACTATGGGATCAGTCCCCTAGAAGTTAGAACTACTTAAACCTAACTAACCTAAGGACATCACACACATCCATGCCCGAGGCAGGATTCGAACCTGTGACCGTAGCAGTCGCGCGGTTCCAGACTGAAGCGCATAGAACCGCTCGGCCACATGCGCTGGCTGTGTGTGAATATATTTCGATCTCTTCAAGAATACTGATTGGTGGTCCTTTTTGTGTAACGCGTAAAACATCAACAGCCCGTCCTGTTTTGAAGTGGTGGATGAAAGCTGATGGGTTACTGCCGCTCTCCCTGATGTATTCTCGGTATCAAATACTGAAATTCAGAATGAAACAGCATCGGAAAATGGGCTTAAATTTCGCGCAGTACAACACTATCTGGCATAACCAATTAAAAAAAAATCAGTAGGGTTAGGTTAGACATGAGCGTAGAACCATATAAAAGAAAATCACATATGCAATATAATATACCTAGTAAGAACAAAGATATGACCTACAAAATTATGTAGAAACAAGCAGCCTGTAAACGTACAACATCGCTAACTCCAATGTCAATACAGCTGTCAAGTAACGTCATTATAAAATATACCTACATAATTCGACAACTTCAGAAATAATTACTCCAGCTAAAGCTTAACACCTACTACAGGTCCGCTAACGTCAAAGGAGCGAACTTATACAGTAGTGACAGCAACTAAGACAGCGATATAATATGGATATCAAGGCCATCTGACGTACATAGCAAAGCATCATCTATTCCATAATACGTTTAATTACCTACTTCAAAATTTGAAATATTGTACTAGATTATGTGTTTCCACAGATAACCTGAATATGAAAATCACCCCGAAATTGGCCTATTGTAATAAAAATATAAGACAGCAGCGTCTTGGTCTCACATCATAATATACGTATTATGTCCTTATATGATACATACGACGTAGCGAGTACAAACTGTCGCTAGAAATGTCGCTCCGTAACAGTGAAACTCGGTCCACGAGGCACCAAGGCGCAGGACGGTCGTGGTCTGGAAGCCGACGCGACGCTGCAGAGTGCAGAAGGTGTCTCGGCTGCTACTCGGGCAGCCAGTCTGCCCCTCGCAGCGTTTGGCTGGCGCCGCCCCGGGGCTTGCGGCGTCGCCCTTTGTCCCGGCGCCGCCACAAAGGGCGTCGCGCCGCAATTACTGCCCCGCGGCCGCGCCGAGCGAGCTCCCTGTGGATGACGCGCCGAGCTCGCTACGAAACGGCGCGCCATACGCTCACAGTGCGCACCGTTACCTGTCGGCCAAGTTTGATTTAACCCCCAACTGGCATATAGGTAAGGATCGCTTACGTCCATAGGACGCACTATGGAATTCACCAAGCACTCCGGACTGAAAATTAGTTACGCCCGTGAGGTGTCACGATAATACCGTCAGTACCATACTGAGGTGATCCCTCACACTTGACAGAACGATCAAAGATCTATGTCCTCACCATCCCCCCTAAAAACTACCTTGTAGCATATATTTTTGCGAGTATTTAACAGATTTTATAATTTTGCAACTAGGATTAATCATCTAAGTAAATCAGATTTATGGGTGTATGTCTGGGTTCTCCTCCCAAACCCGAGAATCGATTTCAACGACATTTGGCACAGAAAGAGCAGGTCCCACAAGTATTAGCACTGTGGAGCTTATAATCTCCTGTCTGCAACAGGAGACGAGATGAGCAAAAACATTTTTTTCCAGACACTGTCATTTAGGCTGCCCTGAGTGACAAATATGTTGTTTGAGAGCACTATTGGCCTGCCAAATCAACCTGCTTTGCATGGAGACCGGTACGTAGGACCAAATAAATGACTTTCAAGCCCCTGATGCATATCCCGCCCTGTATGAAAGGCATGTTGTGGGAGTAGTATTGACCTGCATTATTGGACTATACTGCAAGAGCTGCATGTGACAATGAGCATGGCTGCGGACAGTTTGAGATGGTAGAGGAGGCAGTGGAGAGAGTGGGGGGAAGGAGGAAATGGATAGAGAGAGGGGAGGAGAGGGTGATGCATGAGGCAGGTGGAAGCTGTAGTGGGGCAGATGACAGGGGGAAAAGGAAGGCAGAGAGGTGGAGAAGGAGATGAAGAGATGGAGAGTGGGAAGGAGGAGATATACAGAGGCGGGCAGAGGTGGGAGGATGAGGTGGACAGACATAGAGAAGAAATAGAGTACACAGGTAAGGCATCGCAGAACACGTGTTCAACATATGTGTAAAACACATAAGCAGCCGAAGCTACAGGAAAAAGACTAGTAAAAATATAAACATAGCGTAAACTCTGTCTTAGCGACTGGCGGGCGCACAGCTACAGGCTGACCGCGCTGTCATTCTCTACCAGCGGCATCACTGCATGTGGTACCCAAAAGAATAGGGTCAGGCCCCTGCTCTACCTGCCATTGTCAGTTTTCGTAACCTGAAGCCGGTACTACTCGGTCAAATAACTCCAGACTGGCATCACGGAACGAGTGCATCCCATTCCAGCCCTTCCAGCGAGAAAAAGTGCCGGGAATCGAACCCGATTCCTTCGCATTGCAGTCGGCTGTGCTGACCACTCGGTGACGGATGCGGGCAATACATATCTAGAATTGTTGAAAAACATTATTTAAACGAACTGAACTGAACTCATGGATTAGGCTTGTTCAGACTGGTCGACGGCTGATTACAAGCACTACAAGGAGCGATCTATGATTGTGGGACATGTGATCAGAATGTCGCCAGTCCCTGTAGCCGTTACTTCCAGTACATGGGTACTGACGATGCCGCTGCTTCTTTAATCAAGCAGCTCATTTGGTCTCCCTATCTCAGAAAAATCAGAGTAGATATCAGGAATCGAAACCGGGTCATTCTGCACTGTAGGCTGTGACGCAAAATACTTGACTACGGATGCAGTCCTTAAACTAACTATATTGATAAAAAATATTTCACGCAACAAAATAAGTGTATCATTCTAGTAAACAAATTACTAATTGAATCAAGTTTTAAAAAAGAAAAAAATATATGTTATTCTTTATGCTAGTTACAGCACATTTCATTTAGTATGACGTATAATAAAGATGTTATTTGATCGGCATAAATTATTAATAGTGCATATATTATTAATTATAAAATAACAAAAGGGCTATAATTAAGATTTGAGAAAATGTCGGTTACCAGGAATTATCTTTTTATTATAATTTTCTTTTGCATTTCCTAGCTTTGCGCGAAGCAATCTCGTTGATTATTATGTTGAAGTAGAGTCTAGAAGAGGTATCGTATTCTATTGACTAGACAGCTAAATTTAAGTCAGCTTTCATCGATGCTGGACCTAAATTAATTTTTTTTATCATCTTTAATTTGCTGAAGTGACTTCAAATGGTCTTGAGAAATGGGCCCGATGACCTGCGGCAACTTGTTCATTTGTTTACACTTTAATTTAGACAAACAGAGCATAGCTGTCTATAGGCACAACACGTAACAACTCCTATAATGTTAATTAATCAGCCTTATTTTTTAATTCTTTTTTATTTACTCAGCAGATCGTACACGTCGAAACTTGTTGAACATGAGCGATCTGTGTCGGCAGCTGTGTGAATAAAGCGCATTATTGCCATATAGCCCACATCAGAAATAGACGTCTATTCAGTAGTAGTTATTATCTTTACGGTGCTACTTGGACGGAATGACACTGTAGCGCTGACATTGTGCCAATAGGGAGCGCTTACATACGCCGGCAGAGGGGAAGGCATCTTTTCGTAAAAGAAACTCTCGTACCTGTCCCGGTTAATTCATATACCGTATTTTTTTCCGACTGTAGTACACATAAATAAAAACTGCAATAGCCTTGAACATGTTATAAGGTAAAAATGAAAGTTACACATACATTCATAAAGGAAAACAGCTTACAAAAATTCAATTACAGATAGTGCGATACAACATTACAACAGTCTTCCACATAAAAGATTTCAATAGATTAAACTAAGCTGGATTCCTCCCTCTACAAATTTATTCTATACGGATACTTCTGTTTGTCCATGTAATACGGCTCATCTTACTGTGTCACCTAGCCTTCATCTGTTTTATCCCTTACCTTTCGCTTTAGATTTGGTTTTCATGTATTATTATTCTCTGAATTTTGTAATAATGTATTTGTGGTTTTCCTGCACAACTTTCTATTTAATATGGATCGTTTTTAAAAATTTTTGCATCTTTACCTGGCTTGTCATATGCATCCAGCGCCACGTTGCGCTACTATTCGGGTCATCTGCTTGCCATGTCTGTTACTTTGTGCGTAACACTAAAATCCATTACTCAGTTGTAATATGAAATTGGTGACACACATATGAAGCACCTTACCTCCACTGGTATGTTCACTGTAATGTAGGTTTTCAATTTTAGTCAGTTTTATTATTATTTATTTTAAATGTGCTGTGGTTTCTCGTGACTTGTATCCTTGTTACATATATTCTGAAGATGAGATTAATTGAAACACGTAAACAGAAATGAGTTGCTGAACATCAAGTAACTAATTCTTTTCCCAGCAGCCATAATAACACTGTTGAAAATTTATAACGTCTGGGATAATTAGCTAACATATGGACTTCTAGCATCTCATTCCCTAGTCCTCCTCTTCCTATGGCTACTATCTGCGACAGGTGGGGCTCTGGGGGGAGGATGGGAGGATGTCTCCATCAGCTTGTAGTTGACGGGTTCGTTTTTCCCTAATCATCCTAAATGGTTTGTGGCGGGAGCCTAGGACCTCCTAGAAGCAGAGTGCTGGGATCCTACATGACTGGCTTGTGGGAAGAGTGATTTTCCCAGTGTTTGCAGCGTCCGTTCTAGAAAAAGTCTTAACGTTCTGGCAATAGGCAGCACCTAACAGAAGCGGAGATAGCAGCAGGATAAAACACCGAAGAATAAATTTTTCGTGAAGCGCTTTGGGGAGCTTCCATATTGGATGAATCATCCGACATTCTTCGTGTGGTCGAGGTTGCAAGTTGTGGTGCCCTGAAGAGGAATTTGTGGTTGTAAGTGGTTATCACTTCGGAAGTCAGAAGTTAGTGATTCTTCGTGATTATTGAGGTTACTTTTCCGGTATAGAAAGTCTACAAAGTGTTCCAAAGTATGTACCAGCGCACGGGTGTCGAATTATGCCTGGGCTCTTTGCTGTTTCTCTCGGATGTGTTTGGTAAAAAGAGACCTCAGAGCAAAACGTGGGGAAGTTAGCTAGCTGAAGATGGTGCAGGGTAAAAGTGACGGACTTCGCTGCGGTTCATTCACGACAGTAAATGAAATTTTGTTTCTGTGCGATTTTGAAAATTATGCTCTTGGGTGTATTTTCCGATTGACATTGAATTGTATTTCTGTTTTCTTGCTGTGGTGATTATGGGCGAGAGTTGATACTGGCCACTTGGAGGCGGTGTATAGAACTGTTAGCGGTGTACGTATTCCAGTCCAGTGGTCCGAAAGTACAGTGATGTGCTAAACTTGAGGACGAAAGTAACGTAGCTCGACGAAACTTGGACCACATCTCCCCATACCATAACAGCTGAACCACCAAAACGATCGTGTCCGACATGATTCTGAACGTACCGTCATACGGCGAGAGGTAGGAACACATATGCACCCAGGAACATACTCTCGCAAATGATCCTTTTGGTGGTCCAGATGTTACGATGTGGGGAGCGATAATGTTGGATGGGTGTACTGACCTTCAAGACTTTGAACACGGTAAACTCGCAGGCCAATGTTATTGTGACACTGTACACGTTCCCCATGTGCGTCCTATTCAGAGGTGCATTCGTCTGTAACTTCACTTTCATAGGTGACAATGCGTGACCGCATCAAACAGCGCAGGTGGATGAGCTGTTAGATCGGAAGGTTATTCAGTGAATGTACTGGCTTGTCCCTTTGGTTGAGGTATGGAAGGCAACTATGTGACCAGCATGAGAGCACATTGCAGGGCAAATGGTTCAAATGGCTCTGAGCACTATGCGACTTAACTTCTGAGGTCATCAGTCGCCTAGAACTTAGAATTAATCGAACCTAACTAACCTAAGGACATCACACACATCCATGCCCGAGGCAGGATTCGAACCTGCGACCGTAGCGGTCACTCGGCTCCAGGCTGTAGCGCCTAGAACCGCACGGCCACTCCGGCCGGCATTGCGGGCATGAATTGCCATTCATGTAATAACACACCCAATTAAGAACCATGTCCCGCCTTTTGTAGGCTAGGGGACCATTTTGAGTCTTATTGTCTTTGAATAAAAGTATAATTTCTGTTCGTCTCAATGCATATTTCTGTCAGTTACTTTCTGTACTATGCTGTAGCAGTTCTTTCGATATGGTCCAAATTTTATCGAGATATGCTACTTGGCACTGACACACCATCATTCATCTTTGAGTTTTCCAGACCACTGTAGTTGGATTACTACAGGGCTTTGATTATTGACGCTGGAGTAGTCTCGTGGATCAAAACAAGGCTTTCGTCCCTGATCTAGACTGATACGATAGTGTAACAGGCAGTTAATCCGGATCCACCGATTAACGTTTCCAATTACATCTGCGGTGGCGTACGTTACGTAATTTACCTCGCACGCTGCACATCGCCAGGGCTACGTGTATTCTGGCCGAAACTGGGCTTTTGCGCGAAGCTACGTAAGACACGTAGCACGGACGAAAGGTTCGTTTCAGACTGAAAAGCATGTTGGTATCAACATTTTTCATAAAGACAGTGCTGAAGTATATAGGACCGCAGACAGTTAGGGAGAAGGGAGCAGGTTTAGATCTTATGTGCAAGGAGAAATACTAAAGAATAGTGTACAAAAGGGATCTAAACATGGGTAAGTGATCCATAGACGGCCACATAATTTTCTGACAGCATGACTAGTCGATTCTTCAGTTAACTACTACAATTATGTGTTTTGTTAAAAAAAAACAATAATTTCTTTCAGTACTCGAGAACTTTTACCACGATATCACTTCCTGCAGAGCCAAGTTCTGGCCAGTGCGCCCTTGGAATGGCCTCAGAGTTTTCCGCGGCAGGATCCGTGTACAAAGTTTTCTCAACGTTCAAGGTATGATTCGGAGATGGCACGACTTGAACAGAAACTTTTATGCCTCTGGACAGAAAAGCAGCGCTGTCTCGCCTCCCGCCCGGCGTCTGTTTGTCAAATGACGTCACGTTAAGGTGAGTGGCGGACCAAACAGAGGGCCGTGCTCTGCTCTTTATGAGTGGTCCTCATAACAAATATTTGTTCTCGGCCGCTTGCTGACGTAGCTGACGCAAGGACGGTGCCAGACTGTTGGAAGAATACCGGCTTCTTTAGCCGTCTACACCAGCCGACAACGGCCCGCTAGTAACAGCTGTTGGGTATAAATAAGATAATTCAGAATAAAATTTAGTCATTTGCAAATCTATTTTTAATTCGCCTTACCGTTTTCGACAAATTAATTTGCCATCTTCAGAAGTCTAAAAAATTAGGGAATTTATAAATCTTTATGTCTTGGCTATTTTTTATTTATGTGAAGTTTAACAATTATATTACAGAAACTTACTTAGCACTGCTTTAGCAGATGTTAGTATCGTCTTCATAGAAACGTAATGCCTTAATGTGCAGAAATGTACATATTGTATGTGATTACTGTAAACTCGGATTAACTATTCACAGTGACTGAGTCACATTAATGTATACGTCAAGCAGCTGTGCTAGCAGCAAGGAACAAATATAAATGCATATAAAAATATAACCATGGTATATAAGAAGTTACATATAATACATCTGAGAAAAACATGGCACATAGTTGAAATATATCAAAGGGATGGGCTAATTTTCACTTTTGATAAGAGACGATATACAATCAAAAAAGTGTCTGTATTTTAATGCAGACTGATCATTCAACAAATCTTTTGAATTTACGTGGTAATGTTTATATATTTAAAATTTTTCTGAAAGGTTCATCTTGTATCCCTTGTCAGTTATATGCAAAATTTCCATGTTACGCGAGGATGGAGGAGGAAGACTGTTTATCCCTATTTTGAGATGTTCTGCAAAATTTGACTTTTATGAATTCTCGCCGTCTTTGTAGAGCAAGTGCTCACGAAAGCGGGTCTTAACAGGTCTCCCTGCCTATATAAAAACGAAGACATATATTACATTGTATTTTATATTTGTATTTTAGAGAGATACAAGGGTTTTAATTCTGGCCTCATGGTGTGGGAAGCCATCGGGTATGACTTCGGGTTTTGGCTGCTAGTGAATGACGGAATTCTAATGGTACAAGTGTAGATCAATTCAAAAGTCCCACTTCCAGTGGGACCATGCGTAGTAAAACGGTGTGGTGTTCGAAGCAACCTTTTGACTCATGACAGCTTTACATTTTTTTAAATTTTTGTGAAGTACTCAGGCAGTAATTTTGACACTGAATGGCACATCGGTCAACTTCTCAAGCGAAACTAGTGTTAATGCGTGAAACTGGCCTTTTTATGTTACCTTTGCCGTCGGCTCATAAAACAATAACTATTGCAAACTGATGGCCATAACTTCGTTCGCATAAGCGAAGTGAGCAGACGACTAATGGAACTGAAGGCTTTCATATATCAGTTGCACGAGTTTCTGACAGTATTAGTCCTTGGCGTGGGGAATAGACGGTAATCAACAGAGCTGCCGCACTGGCTGTAGACGTAAGTGAAATTAAAGTGTAAGTCGGTTTCTATGATATACTGACTTGTGCTTCACCAACGGCTAAACGTAATACTCATTTCTTATTGATGTTGTTTTCAGTATAACGACCGGTCTGATGCAGCTCGCCACCCTACCCTCTCAGTGTTTGTTTGTTTACTGCAATCAACATTCGCTTTAAAGTACTTACCGCAATCAATCACTGGACTCGCTCTTCTATTTATATCTCCCACACATCCGCTCGTTATCAAATTAAATATTCCTTGATGTTTCGGGATGTATTCGAGTAATGTATCCCTTCTTTTAGTCAACTTGTGCCATAATATTTTCCTTTCGAAATGATTCAGTACCTGTCATTAGCCATCCAGTTACATAGACATGCAAACGAGACATCGCGTCAGTTTCTTAGAGTAACGTTACTTACTGGGAAACATCTAAACCTCATTAAACCACCACTGATATGCGTATAACAGTTTCTTTATTACTACCACAAACTTTCAAGAGTTGTTGCAGCAGCAAAATACGATAGGGAAACCCTGCCCATAAACAACTCCATCAAATGTCAAAGTTAAAATTGTTACCCGATGCCAGAGGGTGACGTCTCCACCTAGTATTTTAGCAGTTTCACACTCGTCTGTGCAAGGAAGTGGCGAGATTTCTTTCTTTTTTATATATCTTTAGAGACCAACTAAGGACCACGTAAATAGAATTATTTATTTCCTTTTTCCTTTATCTTCCCTCGAAATCCTTTCCTTTACTCACAAAGAGCTCTTTTCCTCTCGTCTGTCCTTAACACCAGTTGTTTTTCTGTTTGTTTTGACTTCCTGGAAATCTTTCCTTGACTCCTAGTTTTAATTTGTCTCTCTTGGGTAACATCTCCTACGTAATCTGCAAATCCTTTTTTTGTCTTGCCTCCCTAGCCATTTTGTTTTGTTTTCCTGCTTTAGAGGAACGTGTGGATCTTCGTCGTTAATACATCTTCCTCCATTCCCTCTAGTTGTCCATTTCTCTACCTCATCTCATCTTGCTTTAGGGCAGAAGCAGTACATTTCCTTATTTGGTCATAAACCCCAATTACCACCTTTGTTCTTGACTGTACCTAATATTTTTCTCAGTATTCTTCTTTCTATCGTTTCCAAATCTTCTAATGCCTTTTAAAATCATCATAAAGTGGTGTTACCGACCCATAGAGGACTTCGTGTTTTACAACTGCGTTATAATTCCGCAATTTAAAATCTTCAGAAGAAACATTCTTGTTGTACACGTTTCTCACTTTCGTGATGCACTTTTCATTCTTTCAGTCCTGATTTTAATTGCTTCTTTTTCAGTTTTTGTGTTTACATTTTCACCCACACGTTTAAAGCTGTCTGTTTTCTTGACGTTGCAATACTTTGTTTTTAAAATTCTTGATGAATTACATTAATTTGTCGCGTATTCCGTCTTTTGAAACGATATTTGTAGGCCTGCCTTTTCAGCTATTTCCTTCAGAAGTTCTAATCTTTCCTCTGCATTCTCTAACTTTTTGTTTTTCTTCTTCTATTTTCTATTCTCTTATAATTTTTTCCAGTGCATAGGTGAATGATAATGGTGAGTGACTCCTGATACAATTTGGAAGGGACTAGAAGGTGGCCAGCCGGGGTGGCCGAGTGGTTCTAGGCGCTACAGTCTGGAACCGCGCGACCGCTACGGTAGCAGGTTCGAATCCTGTCTCGGGCATGGATGTGTGTGATGTCCTTAGGTTAGTTAGGTTTAAGTAGCTCTAAGTTCTAGGGGACTGATGACCTCAGAAGTTAAGTCCCATAGTGCTCAGAGCCATTTGACTAGAAGGTTTGTAAGAGGTTTCATTTTATCACTTTTTGTATCTTTCTCTTGCTACCCATGAAGACAGGGAGAATTATTGTAGTACTTGGTTCTTTTTAGCTCACCCCAAACAATTTAAGGGCGGGACGAAAGTACTAGCAACTGGGAATATTTACGAGGGAGATTCAGTTTTCGGCATACCCCTGATAACCGAGCAGAACTTCCTGAAAGCACTGGCCTCGTATCTGTTGCTTGTGGTGACAAGCGTGACGCCAGAGACAGCTGGTAGAGCCATGTTTTAGTATACATATAAATCCCGCAAACTTCCTCCGCAGGTGTGCCTGCTATGAGGCTCGTATTCCGAGCGCTCGTCTGGTAGACTCAATATAGGGCAGGATAATATAATAAAACGAAGAACACCTCCGGCCGTGGAGCGGCATTTCAGCGTGGGAACCCTCCACTGTGGCAGAGAACAAGACTGCGGTGAGAATCGTCGCTTCTTCCCGTTTCCGTCTGGAGCCGGACGCGCCTGCTGGGAAGCTGACACCGTGGGGCAGCCGCGGCTAATGAGCAGTACGGTAAGCGTGGGGCTGTGAGAGCGCCTCCTCCTACACCTGCCGGCTCGAGGACCCTCTGCGTGCGGTGCGTGCCTGCGTACGCATCTCCACGTGTGCTGCGCGAGCCGCAAAGGAAGTCACCCAAAACTGCCGCAGTCTGCGCTACACAAACGTAGGCGCCGCGTCACGGGTAGCTCCCACATGCCTTCCAACTTCCCAATAACACGAAGTCGAGTGTACTGCGATTTAAACTACACTGCCTGACAAAACAGAAGCGCTCAGGAAAGACGTCAAGGCAACTACGAAAAGGTACATGTTAATGCTCAGAGTTTCAGTTTCTATGCCAGGTAGAACGGTCACCAGACTCCAATATGTCATCAATGTTTACTTCTGATACCAGGCCTGATAGGGTATGTGAGGCGAACGGCGTTGAGTGATCATCTGTGAAGGACACGGAGATCCCGCGATCTCGTGTGAGACAGCGTCATCAACACCTGACGGTCTGAAAAGGGCCTCACGGGGGGGGGGGTTACTCTATTTGGCTGGCTGGTCGAATCGTGAAAATATCAAGGTTTGTGCGGCATTCGGATATTTCAGTGGCCCGATTTTGGACTGTCTTGAAACGTGAAGGCAGACATGCTCTTTGTCAATTTTCCGGTCGGCCTAGTCTGACCAAATGTTTCTAAAACCGAGGTAAGCCTGTTCCACATCTCTAATCGCCTTTCATCAGCAAATATCAGTCCACAGTTCGGCCCTCTTGGCACTGTCAGATACAACGAAAGCCCAAAATACCTGGGAGTCACTCTGGGCAGAACTTTAACAAACAAAAAACACCTTTCCAACTTGGCCAAGTACGTTTAAGTACTGCATCCGTAGTTAAATAGTTTGCGTCACAACCTATAGTGCAGAATGACCCGGTTTCGATTCCTGATATCTCTCCTAATTTTCTGAGATAGGAAGACCAAATGAGCTGCTTGATTAAAGAAGCAGCGGCATCGTCAGTACCCATGTATTGGAAGTAACGGCTACAGGGACTGGCGACATGCTGACCACATGTCCCACAATTATAGATCGCTCCTCGTAGTGCTTGTAATCAGCTGTCCACCAGTCTGGACAAGCCTAATCCATGAGTGGCGTTTACATTCAGTTCTCTTGAGTAATGTTTTTCAACAATTCTACATTTTTATTGCCCGCCCCCGTAGCCGAGTGGTCAGCACAGCCGACTGCAATGCGATGGAAGCGGGTTCGATTCCCGGCACTTTTTCTTGCTGGGAGGACTGGAATGGGATGCACTCGTCCTGTGATGCCAATCTGGCCGTGCGAGTCTAGTTCCTTCAGTCTGGAACCGCGTGACCGCCACGGTCGCAGGTTCGTATCCTGCCTCGGGCATGGATGTGTGTGATGTCCTGAGGCTAGTTATGTTTAAGTAGTTCTAAGTTCTAGGGGACTGATGACCTCAGATGTCAAGTCCTATAGTGCTCACAGCCATTTTTTGAACTTGGCCAAGAAGAGTGGACGTTGTGAGAAAGCTGGCAGGCAGTACATGGGGAGCAACCACATCAATCCTCCGAGGCGCATCCCTTCCACTGGTATACTCTGCACCAGAATACTGTGCACCAGTCTGGCTCCGAAGTGCCCACATAGTGAAAGTAGACGTCCAACTGAACTCAGTTATGAGAGTAATTAGTGGTACAGTCCGGTCTACACCTACTTGTTGGCTACCAGTGTTTTCAAACGTCTGTCCACCAGACCTCCGTCGGAAGGCTGCTCTTTACAACCTCTGTCATCAATTTTCTGCCCGCGTCTCGTGGTCGTGCGGTAGCGTTCTCGCTTCCCACGCCCGGGTTCCCGGGTTCGATTCCCGGCGGGGTGAGGGATTTTCTCTGCCTCGTGATGGCTGGGTGTTGTGTGCTGTCCTTAGGTTAGTTAGGTTTAAGTAGTTCTAAGTTCTAGGGGACTTATGACCACAGCAGTTGAGTCCCATAGTGCTCAGAGCCATTTGAACCCATCAATTTTCTGAAAACAACTCGATCCCTCTTCATGACGATTTGCTATCACTGCCCAAGAAACGCCTCAAATCTAGAACAACAGCATATGAAATGGGAATCCAAATGCTATCGACAGGATTCGACCAGGGCGCAGAGTGGAAACGTGAGTGGCAAGCTACAAGAACCCGAAACCACGAACTTGTAGACAATCCAACAGTTCCAGTTCCAGGCTTCCACCAACCAAGGGAGGTGTGAGTGCAGTTAAACAGATATCGGACTGAAGAGGGTAAGTGCAAATACAACATGCACAGGTGGGGCTTTTCAAGTGACAGTGTGTGTGACTGTAGTGACACCCGAACAATGAGCCACATTGTGAATGACTGTCCAATCAGACGCTTCCCTGGCGGCACTGAGAAGCTCCATCAAGCATCCCACGAGGCACTCCGCTGGATCGAGTCCATCAACATCCGAGTGTACTCTTCGCCGTTTTAAAACTTGTGTACTGTATATAATTTCACATTTTCATTTTTATAAATGGTTCAAATGGCTCTGAGCACTATGGGACTTAACATCTGAGGTCATTAGTCCCCTAGAACTTAGAACTACTTAAACCTAACTAACCTAAGGACATCACACACATCCATGCCCGAGGCAGGATTCGAACCTGCGACCGTAGCGGCCGCGCGGTTCCAGACTCATTTTTATATATATTTCATTGTTTTGCTAAATGTGTATTACTGTAATTGATGCATACGATGATAATAATAATAATAATAATAATAAATTGAGGATCGCCGTTCTGTGTACCTAGCACATCGCAACCGCTTCACATCTGTCATCCGAGAACAAGTAATGGAGTCCCTCTGCCTGACCCTTGCTCACGGAATAGAAGCAGCCGCACTAGTGAACTGGCGTCTCACGCGTAGGCTGCCGTTAACACGACGATACAAATGGCTGCGTTTGGAGTGATGTGACCGTGAAGCATGGGTTACTGATGAATCACGTTGCGCTGTGTTCAGCGAAGAATCGCGCTTCTGCACTACTTAGGATGGCCGTCGTATGTTACCGACCTGTGAAGAGGCCCCATTCTTCCAATGTTTTAGAGACTCCTGGAGTCATGATGTGGGGAGCCAACGGGTATGACTTAAGGTATCGGCTGGTGATCAACATCTGAAGCCGCAACGCTACGTCACGGACATTCTCCGTCCACATGCGTCACCCCTCATGTGACAGTATGAAGGTGCCAGTTTACAATAAGATAATTCTCGTCCACACATGGCATGTGTCTCCCTTTTTTCAGTAGGATAATGCTCGTCTACAGACGGCATGTGTCTCTATGAACTGTCTGTGTGATGCTGAGGTACTCACGGAGGCCGGCAACATCCCCAGTTCTGTCCCCAGTAAAACATGTGTGAGACCCGTTTGACGTCAATTCCGTACCAGTGCCACTATCCATGGCATCAAGGACAAGTTACAACTGGGCCCAACCAGACTTAGGAGAGGATACAGTGGCTTTACGAAACGCTTCACAACCGAGCCAGTGCGTGCATCCAGCTTAAAGCGGATGGAACGTCGTACTAATAAGCGGGCTCATACGGGCAAGTTCTTTGTAAACTGACTCAATTCTGTGATTACTGAAGTAACGCCGCATCTTAACCTGGGAATTTCGCATCCTCCCCTCCTTCCGCATGCTTCACATTTTTAACTGTGAAAATGACACACAACAAAAAAAGTTTTCCATCACCTCAGTTCCGAGAGTTCGGAAACCTGTACAGAAAACTGGAATAGAGATCAACATGAACATCATTTCCGCTCTTTTTACTGCTCATGAAAACCACACATTGCATGTTGTACCACCTTACAGCGAGACCTTCACAGATGGTGGTCCAGATTTCTGCACACACCGGTACCTCTAATAACCAGTAGCACATCCTCTTGCATTGATGCATGCCTGTATTCGTCGTGGCATACTATCCACAAGTCCATCAAGGCACTATTGGTCCATATTGTCCCACTCCTCAACAGCCATTCGGCGTGGATCCCTTAGAGTGGTTGATGGGTTACGTCGTCCATAAACAGCCCTTTTGAATCCATCCCGCGCATATCCAATAGGGTTCATATCTGGAGAACATGCTGGTCACCCTACTCGAACGATTTCGTTATCCTGAAGGAAGTCATTCACAAGATGTGCGCGACGGGGGCGCGAATTGCCGTCTATGAAGACGAATGCCTCACCAATATGCTGCTGATATGGTTAAAATATCGGTCGGAGGATGGTATTCACGTATCGCTCAGCCGTTACGGCGCCTTCCATGATCACTAGCGGCGTACGTCGGCTCCACATAATGCCACCCCAAAACAGCAGGGAATCTTCACATTGTTGCACTCGCTGGACAGTGTGTCTAAGGCGTTCAGCCTGACCGGGTTGCCTCCAAAAACGTCTCAGACGATTGTCTTGTTGAAGGCATATGCGACACTCATCGGTGAAGAGTACGTGATACCAATCCTGAGCGGTCCATTGTTGGGCCCATTTGTACCGCGCTACATGGTGTCGTGGTTGCAAAGACGGACCTCGTCGTGGACGTCAGGAGTGAAGTTGAGCCTATTGCCCACAGTTTGAGTCGTAACACGACGTCCTGTTGCTGGACGAAAAGCATTGCTGTCAGGGTTCCTCCGAGCCATAATCCGTAGGTAGCAGTCGTCCACTGCAGTAGCAGCCCTTGGGCGGCCGGAGCGAGGCACGTCATCGACAGTTCCTGCCTCTCTGTACCACCTGCATGTCTGAACAACATCGCTTTGGTTCACTCCGAGACGCCTGGACACTTGTTGAGAGCCCTTCCTGGCACAAAGAAACAATGCGGACGCCATGGAACCGCGCTATTGATAGTCTAGGCATGGTTGAAGTACAAACAACACGATCCTTGTACCTCCTTCCTGGAGGAATGACTGGAACTGATCAGTTGTCGGACACTCCCCGGCGCTGCTCATCCATGGTTGTTCACATCATTGGGCGGGTTTAGTGACATCTGTGAACAGTCAAAGAAACTGTCTCTGTGATACAATATCCACAGTCAACGTCTATCTTCAGGAGCTCTGAGAACTGGGGTGGTGTAAAACTTTTTTGATATGTGTATATTTCTGGAGCAAATCAGTATCTTCATTTACAAAATAAAAAATAACTAATTGTAGCGAAACTTCGACCAGTAAGTGACCATAGAACGCAACTTGAAAATCATAGGGACGTGCGCTATTTAACTGTTAGGCCCATTATTTGATTTGTATCTCAGTCTCGACTCGGACTTTTACATCTACATCTATACTCTGCAAACCACTGTGGCAGAGTGTATGTCCCATTGTACCACTTACTGGAGATTCTTCCCGTTCCATTCACGTATGGAGCGCGGGAAGAATGATTCTTTGAAAGCCTCTGTGCGGCAATAATTATTCTCAAAAATGTTCAAATGTGTGTGAAATCTTATGGGACTTAACTGCTAAGGTCATCAGTCCCTAAGCTTACACACTACTTAACCTAAATTATCCTAAGGACAAACACACACATCCATGCCCGAGGGAGGACTCGAACCTCCGCCGGGACCAGCCTAATAAATATTCTAATCTGATCCTCACGATCCCTATGTGAGCGATGCGTAGCGGATTGTAGTATATTCCTACAGTCGTCATTTCAAACTGGTTTTTGAAACTTTGTTAGTTGACTTTCTCGAGATAGTTTACTTCTGTCTTCAAGAACCTGCTAGTTCAGTTCCTTCAGTACCACTGTGACACTCTCCCACGGATTAAACAAACCTGTGACCGTTCCTGCTGCCCTTCTCTGTATACGTTCAATATCCCCTGTTAGTCTTATCTGGTACGGGCCCCACACACTTGAGCAGTATTCTAGGCTGGGTCGCACGAGAGATTTGTAAGCAAACTTCTTTGTAGCTGATTGTATTTCTCCAGTATTCAACCAATAAATCGAAGTCTTCCAGCTGCTTTACCCACGACTGAACCTATGCGATCGTACCATTTCATATCCGTACTGAATGTTACACCCGGGTTTTTGTATGAGTTGGGTGATTCGAACAGTGACTCATTGATGTTATAGCCATAGGACACTATGTTTTTCCATTTTGTGAAGTGCACAATTTTACATTTCTTGACACAGAGAGCAAGTTGTCCATCTTTGCACCTCTTTGAAATTTTATCAAGATCTCACTCAATATTTATGCAGCTTCTTTAAAACAGTACTTCATTCCAGATAACTGCATCATCAGCAAAATGTCTGACGTTACTATGAATACTGTCTTCAGGGTCATTAACATACAACAGGAAAACACCAAGAGCCCCAACACACTTCCCTGGGGTACACCCGAAGTTACTTGTATATCTGACGATGTCTCTCCATCCCAGGTAACATGCTGCGCCCTCATTACCAAAAAGTCCTCTATCCAGTCACAAATTTCATTTGATACCCCATAGGATCGTGCTTTTGACAATAAGCGTTTTTGAGTAACATTATGATACGGAGTGAGTTAGTCTCCCTGCGCAGTGACTACATTTCCAATTACTCCTCTAGATCAGCCCTAGTCCTGAAAAATGACACTTTTCAACAGCTGTGCTACTTTCAAAATTGTATTTGGCCGTGTAAAAGCTGCGACCTGATACATACCTACCGTTGTAGATGCAAGTTCAGGATAGAGACCACAAATATCATATCTACTTTTCTTTTGGTATTTCGATGTCCCTTGCTTCCTGTCCAACCAGCTCCGAGTTTTCACTTGTCCACACCAGATAACAGGCCCTTCTCCCGCCCACATGCACCCACACACCCACACGCTCCGAACGCGCGTTTCCCGAGACAGCCGATGAATTAATACCGGCCATTAATCTTCGTTGTCTATTCCGGGGTTGAATCGGCATGTTTATGACGACATGCCTCCATATTGGTGTTTGCTTCTACGCACGTCATCTTCACAGCTGCGGACTGTAACCCGTTCCCTGCAGCCATCAAACAAACCGATAACGGTCTACGTTGCTTACACGACCGGGATGCGTTTCCTCGTCAGCTGTCTGTAATGACAGTAGAGTTTACGTCTTGTTTCGCCACCACACAGTAGTTTTTACTGTTACGCGCCTTTTTCAAAATACTGGATTCACATTTTACTCGCCGGCCGCGATGGTCTAGCGGTTCTAGGCGCTCAGTCCGGAACCGCGCGACTGCTACGGTCGCAGGTTCGAATCCTGCCTCGGGCATGGATGTTTGTGATGTCCTTAGGTTAGTTAGGTTGAGGTAGTTCTAAGTTCTAGGGGACTGATGACCACTGATGTTAAGTCCCATAGTGCTCAGAACCATATTTTACTTTATCCACAAAAACACAAACTATGAATAATTTACAGTACTTATTTACCTTGTTGCTTGGTTTCCGGCTTAAAAATCTTTCTATATCTTAACTGTTGTGAAGAGATCATACAACTGTCCCATGAACCAGTATCGGTAATGTTACACACCACTGCCAAATATGCGACATATTCGTCACAACAGTTTACGTGACTACGTTATCCTATTATCAATTGCTTAAAGGCCGGCCGCGGTGGCCGAGCGGTTCTAGGCGCTTCAGTCCGCAATCGCACTGCTGCTACGGTCGCAGGTTCGAATCCTGCCTCGGGCTTGGATGTGTGTGATGTCCTTAGGTTAGTTAGGTTTAAGTAGTTCTAAGTTCTAGGGGACTGATGACCTCAGATGTTAAGTCCCATAGTGCTCAGAGCCATTTTTTGAATTGCTTAAAGTGGCATAGATCTTGAAGTGACTGATACAGCGTTCATTCGCATGGTGCAGTAGCGCTAGTTATCAATCAGTAGATATACTGGATAAAAAGGACCAGTGAACGCGACCACTTGTATTCGCATTCTTTTTACTTACTTCTCAAGACTGAGCTCCTCAGATCATCATACAAGTGCTGTGCACGTCAATAGCAACAAAAGTTTGTTTCAGCTTTGCCTTCCTACTAGCTAACACACACACACACACACACACACACACACACACACACAAACCCCGCCTTCATCTTCAGCAGATAAAATTTTCGCGATATGATTTCTTCTTGCACCAAAATTTAAATTATATTGTGCTGCCATCTGAGATGTCTAAAAGAAACTGCGAGCTGAACTCCCCCGTTGCCGCTCCAACACTTATATATATATATTACCTGCGTCACGAAAATACCCCCGTTTACCCAACACTATTAATGATAATTAACAGACTACGAGTAAGTACGCCTTCCTTGTCAGAGACTGGAGTAGATTTTAAAGGATATAATAAAATACTCGCCTCTTTGCTTGCTATCCTTATGTCTTAAAAAATCGTCATAGGGTATATGAAATGAATGTGAGAGATAACTTCATACTTTTAGAATCAAATAAGAAGTTAAATATCCCGTGGTACAATCGAAATACACGTTGCGGCAGCACCTTTATATTTTATACTATATACTCCGCCTTCAGGCCACGAGTGGCCTACCGGGACCATCCGACCGCCGTGTCATCCTCAGAGGGGATGCGGATAGCACACCGCTCTCCCGGTCGTTATGATGGTATTCTTGACCGAAGCCGCTACTATTCGGTCGAGCAGCTCCTCAATTGGCATCACGAGGCTGAGTACACCCCGAAAAATAGCAACAGCGCATGGCGGCCTGGATGGTCACCCATCCAAGTGCCGGCCACACCCGACAGCGCTTAACTTCGGTGATCTCACGGGAACCGGTGTATCCACTGAGGCAAGGCCGTTGCCCACCTTTATATTTTGGGAGACTGCCAAATTATGTAAGAACGGTATTTCGTAGAAAAAGTACACCATTATTTCCTAGTACAAAGTTGCTGCTAATTACGACAGTGTGGAAAGTTCCATTTTCCAACGAGTATCATATCACATACATCTGCACGTTGGCAGCTACTTTGGTAGTACATGAACAGGATTTAACTTTCGTCTGCATAAGGATATTTAAAACAAGGTTAACTACTTGCGTACTGACATCAGGTTTGCGGAAATGAGGGATGCGTGAATAACGTTTTGACGCGCAACCACCTTCACCTTCTGGCGTAGTGTGATACTTCGTGCATTGCATGTGTTGGGCCACACCGATACACCCGATCTGGCGAGCGCTGTATTAACCGTCGCTGGCCCGGTATGCCAGCAGCTTGGGTGTGCTTAGGTGGTTATTCACGCCCATTAAGGAGATACCAGGATCATTCTCCAACTGCACCATACGAATAGGAAATAGCAAGGTCACCAGACGAAGATGCACAACAAAAAGTTTGGCAGCTGGCACACACAACTTCTCACCCATCTTTCGTTAAAAGACGAAATGGCGTCGGGAAAAGCGTACTACAAAACGAAATAAAACCAAAAACTATCGCTATGTTAACGCAAGGAATGAGGTAGTCGTGATAAACTCTTATAGAGTTTGAGTTACGCCTCGCATTTAAACCTGTCCGCACCATACCATTGGACTTTTGTCGGGTTGGGATAATGGTGGCACACTAAGGAGGCGTGGCGGGGGATGGAGTGGGGGAGGGGGAGGTGCTGTGCGTTTGAAAAGAAGTGTCCTAGGGCCGGCTGCACCAACGGTGATAAGAAGTTAAGCGCAGTTAAGTCGTCATTTAACCCTGGCCAATCCAAAATTCGACTGAACCAACCTCGATCAAATTTGAAGGTGCGAGTTCAAAAAATGGCTGAGGTCATCAGTCCCCCATAACTTAGAACTACTTAAACCTAACTAACCTAAGGACATCACATACATCCATGTCCGAGGCAGGATTCGAACCTGCGACGGGAGCGGCCGCGCGGTTCCAGAGTGTAGCGACTAAAACCACTCGGCCACCCCGGCCGGCAGCGCGTTTTGATGTTTTATGTGACATAGAAGAAGAAGAAATATCATATTCTGACCATGAAAATCGTCGCCGCAACCGTATTAGTATACTTGTGGAAAGGGAAATCCTTTCGAAAGATTACGTGGACAGGGAATTTGAAGAGAGATTTCGTCTTTCAGAACAAATAGTGTGCTGGTTATTAGGTTAAATCAACGAGAGGATGGAATTTCCTACTTATCGGAGTAACTCTGTCTCGTCATGAACAGACTTCTAATTACATTATGGCCATATGCATTGTTGCTGGGTGGCCTGGAGTGGAATTAAACTGTGTAGCTATATTGGATCGTACTTTCAGTTTCTCTCTTACAATGGCCCCCGTCCGTTTTTTCTGCATTCTAAAACTTTCGCATTACACCTGACTAGCTCTAAAAGGATATAACTTTTAAATTTTGCGAAATTCGGCGCTCGTTCCCAGCCCTCCGCAGCGCACAGCAATACCAAGATTACGATAACAAACTGAAAAGCGTGCTTAAGTACCAAGGAAGTTAGAGGTAAGTACTATAGTTAGCGCTTATCATTATCTTCGCATGTATAATGGGCATATCCCTTTGTAAGAAACGGAATTAACCGCGATCAAATTCCCGGTAAGCTAGTTTTGCTAACTGGCATTTAACGTTGGTACAGCGCAGAGACAACTCAATCGCAATTAAGCTTTTATCCTGCTGTTTAATCGACGTTGGTGTAGTAGGCTCCTAATGTTCCATGTTCCTCACTGGGAGCTACACAAATTGTTCGTTTCGTTTCAGCTTGTTCGCTACCAGACTAGTAATAAAGAAACAAATTGGCTCTCGGGTTCGGAGCGGGAAGCCCTTATATGAATGACGTAAATAAATCACTGAAATCTGCATTCATTCGGCACCGCATGCAGTGCGAGTGTCCGTAAAGTTCGAACATTGGCCCTAATGATCCGCCTACAGTACGTAATCTTCAGTCACTGTTAATTATCAGTTCACTAAGACACGACACCGTCTTAATGTACTAGTACTGGTACTTGAGCACTTATTGCTAGTTCTAGAAGTAATCATATGCTCACCGGACAACAAACTAGTCACCTCTACAGAAATAATTAGAAGCATCGTTTAAAACCGTGTAATTCCGCTCCTGGACTTTATAACCGCCTGGATTCCGTTAGGAAGTGAGTCCACAAGGCCTTGCAGGTACGTCGCATCCAGGGTAAGCCACTCGCTGAGGATCTAATCGCACTGTTCCATCAAATTGCTGGAATACTGATGTCGGTGTTTTATCCGCTGTTCCAACTTGACCCACAGATTTTCTATGTGGTTCATGTCAGATGATTTCGCTGGCCTGCCGAGATGTAACAGGGTGCACGAGTTTTCAGAAAACCTGTCACATATAGGTATTTCCATCCCGATGAACTTTGGTATCGCCGTATTCAAATACAGGAGTATCAATAGCATACTCGTCATGCAGATGTTGACTGAAAGGCAACACTTGATCATTCAGAATGTTTAAATATAGGTTAATGTTAGTGGTCACTTCAGAGAGTGGGCGCAGTTCATGATAAGAAAAATCTAAAACCTAAAGTAAACTCCGCCCGAACAGACCATGAAGGCTGAACGGTACCGACCGGCCGCCGTGCCATCCTCAGCCCACCGGCGTCACTGGCTGCGGATATAGAGGGGCATGTGTGTGTGTGCGTGTGTGTGTGTGTGTGTGTGTGTGTGTGTGTGTGTGTGTGTGTGTCGTCCTTAGCGTAAGTTAGATTAACTAGTGTGTAAGCTTAGGGACCAATGACCTTAGCAGTTTGGTGCCATAAGACCTTACCACAAATTTCCAAATTTCCGACAGCGCTTAACGTCGGTGATCTGACAGGAACCGATGATACCACAGTGGCAACGCCGTGGGCTGTGATAAGAAAAACGCCCCCAAAATGTCACAGATCAACCTCCGGCTTGAATCTGACCTTGCACACATTCAGGATGAACTGCTTCATTTGGCTTTCGGTGTTCTCGACGACGTACGCCATTTGAATATAGACAAAAAGGTGATTCGTAGGACCACATTACGTTACGCCAGTTCGCTACCTCTCAAGTTCGATGATTTGTAGCCCATTGCAAACCTGCAACTTTATGTGCTAGATGAGCAATCTACCATGAAAATATGGGAGACACTACCTCAATATCAGTTTAGCACTTATCTGTAAACTACATGAGATTTAAATAATAAGAGTATGCGTTTCCTTCTCTGAGAGTTCTATAAAAACAGAGATGAGACAAGGAGATACTGTGTGTCACCGGTAATGTTCAGCCTGGCGCTCGAAACGATAATGAGGGGAGCTTTCCATAAGAACTTCGAGGGGATCGAAGTAGAAGGTGATAAAATCGCACATCTAGCATTTGCTGACGATGTAACACTGTTGTCCACATGTAAGTAGGAACTGATGCGAATGAGCGACAGCATGGAGGCGGCAGTGATCAGAATCGATATCCTTGTGCATCAATAGAAGACCGAGTATCTAATGATAATAAGGGCTCAAGTGTATTCAAGAAACCCTTTCCAGCCACTGATAGTCGGAACCCGGTCATACAAAAGGGCTCATAATTTTAAATATCTGGGGGTAATCTATGCAGAGGGCGCATCGTGTGTGGCAGAAATCAAAGCGACGATCCAACCCACAAACGGACCATGCTTCAGGCTGAGTCGGCTTTTTAAATCGCGCAGTCTCTCAACGAATTTCAAACTCTAGTTGTACTAAACACTGATCCAACCCGTAGGGCTGCATGGCTGCGAAGCTTGGAGTGTCCTAAAAGAAGACGTAAATAATCTTCTCGTTTTCGAACGAAGAGTCATATGGAAGAACTGTGATCCGATACCATATGAGATCACTGAAGAAAGGGCATTCAGCATAACGGTCACCTGGATGAGATCTACACTGGACCAAACACTGTATGCTTGGTGAGAAGCAGGCTGCTAATATGGGCAGGAGATGTCACTCGGATGGATAAACACCGATGGTCTTTGAAATCCATGGATTTTATAAAAGACCACTAGGAAGACCAAAGAAAGGCGGAGAGATGGAATCCATGAAGACCTGCTGCAGATCGGCCTAGAGGGTGATTGGCGACAGAACGCACAAAACAGAATCCACTGGGAGAGGTACCTGCGCGCGGTCCTCTGGGGCTGAACGCGTATAGTAAAATAAGTAAGTAAGTTTCCTACTCGGAACACGCAGCCACATCCGATTTTACATTTTTAATCAATTCAGACACCTGCAACAAGACGTGACTGGTATTACTTGAAAACTTCTGAACAAGACAAGACTGGTGTTAGTTGGAAACTTCTGGACTAAGGTACCGTAATGACAAACATTTAGCAAATGCACGAGACGCACCCCACACTGACAAATAGGTGGGAATCGTGAGTTTCTGGAAGCACGATAGAGTGGGATGCGGGAGCCCGGAGCGTAATCCGCGGCAGTCAATTCTCGTTCGGCCTGGCGCCTCCGCGTTTTATCTCGTGTCAACACCGAGAGTGGACGATAACACAGGTACGCATCGAATAACTGTAAAATGTTAACAGCCTTGCCAACACAGTGCCGAGGGCCACCGGGAGACTGGACAGTGCTACAATTCTGTGTTTGCTTTCTTATCGTACGCGACAAATACTTCCAGCAACATCGGTCAGGTGTATGAAGGAAGGGTGCTCCCCTGTTTACTTGCTGCGATAGAATTCTCGGAATAGAGCAACTACGAGAACGTGTGAGGGTCGAGAGTGACGGCAAGAGACCTCATATTGAGAAGAAGGAAAACATTGCGCCGTGAAGTGAAAATAAAACAGAAAAATTCCAGCCGAGCACTGATTGAATAGCCATTCTCTTAAAATCGAAGGATACCTATAAAACAGGAAGAATGTTGCTCAAATAAAATGATCATTTTCTTAACGTTGGGTCTGATATCTCTAATGTGCTCGCAGAGCAGTAATACGCTTTCTTTGTTATATCAGTAAAAACATTGAATTTCTTTATATCCGTAGTAGCTCCTTTCGGTCTATTTTAAGATACGACGATATGCAAAATTTAGTGCATATGAATCAAATACATTCCAGGTCGCAAACCATCCTTAATGTAAAGACTTGTATCCAGCAGTTGGTCACTTGACATACCAAATAACTGTCACCATAAATCGAACACCATAGTTACACGAAATTGAGCGCACCGCGTGTGACGGCAGCGGACGTCTCTTTTTCGGACACACGGAGAAAAGGAGCGCTTACAGTACACAGCAGTTTCTTCATCGAAGGTGCAATCGCTGTCTTCACATCAAGCAACGTTAGTCTCTGACGTATGCATTTTACCGAGTTTAGTACGCTGAATGTTGGAAATAACTTGCCTGTTATTACCATGAGTCGCTGTTTACTGGACTTCGACGTAAGAGACACAACAGAAGTAGAAGTAGTAGTAGTAGTAGTCGTAGTAGTAGTACGAGCAGGGCCATCTATTAAGTTTTTACAAAAATAAATTACGAAAAACTATTTTTGGTGCAAATAATTTTGTTTCTCAAAACATTCCCCTTTTAAAATTTAAGCACTTTCACTTGTACTGAAACAATTTCTGAAGAATTCTTCATTCCCCCATTCTGTCACCTCAAAAATATTGTTCTGGAAGGATTCAGTTGTTTCTTCAGGTGATGAAAACACCTGCTCATTCATTTGGGTTTGTGTAAGGGAATAAAAATAACTCGTTTGGCTATAAATCAAGTGAATATGGGCAGTTAAACATTAATTAAATTTGTCTTTGGATGGGACCGTCCTTGAGCAAACAAATTTTTCTTTCTTTTAGACAGACATGTTTCTGCGAAGTTACAACATCAATAAATGTTTTTTATTCTCTTTCTGTTTAGTAACTGGAAAGATTCTCTTTACTCTCTGCACAAACGCTAATTTTAGTTTGTAAGAAAGTGCCAGGAGATTTGAAAAGAAACTGGTTTTTTACAGATGTACCTTGTCACAATATGCCGTGGCTGTTTTTGGTTTTCTATGTTTTGCTTTCAAGTGGTTATTCTTTCACAGTTTGTCATCTGCAGCCTCAAAAGACTTCATCTAGAAAAATTATTTTCCTTGAATATTTACCACTTGGGAATGTTACGGTAAACATTATTTCATCCTAGGTGGAAGATTGTGCGTCTGCGAGTGCGCGTTTGTGGCCGTGTATGCAGTATATTTCGCTTACCTTTAATTGTTCCCCTCCATCTTCACTGTGAAAAACTATACATTCAAATGTTTCACTGTCAATGTTTACAAAACTACGAAAACAAGGTGAGTACTAAAAGGATTCCGTTAAATTTCGGTTACACGATAAATCACACAATGTAAAGCTCGTCAATCCAACGAAATAGCAACGGATTACAATTAAGAACAACTTAAATATGAGGCATTCCACAGAAAACGTTGTGGGCAAAATTAACCAAAGATAGCTTTCTATTGGCAGATGCAACAGGTCTGCTAAAGAGACTGCCTGCACTAAGCTTGTCCGTTCTCTTCTATAGAAGGATTGGGCAGTAGGGGATCACTACAGCATGGGACTAATGGAGAACATTGACTAATTTCAAAGAAGGGCAGCTCGTTTTGTAGCATCAAGTTATAGAGAAGGAAGTGTCTTCGATATCACACGCAAGTTGGGCTAACAACCATTAAAACAAAGACGTATTTCGTTGCAGCGAGGTCTTTTCACGAAATTTGCATCACCAACTTTCATCTCCCAACGCACAATTTTTTTTTACTCCCTCGTGGTGAAACAGAAACTACATTAGCAAATATAATAAAAGCCAGAGCTCACATGTAACGATTTAGGCGTTAAAAAAACTATATTGGTACATGACTGAAAAAGTTTTTATTTTCACAATTGCGACTTCGGCCTTAAGACCGCTGTAAAATGGTGTACTCCATACGACTGTGCTTCATCACATGTCAAACTTTAAAATCCTCCGACATGTACCTCTGAATGTGTCTTCGAGCCAACTGTTTTAGTTCATATGTAAACAGTGTGCAAGAACAGTGGCTGATTGGGATTCGTGTTAACGATGTCAACATTTTTTTAAGGCTCTGATACGACGATTACATATGTACATGTCGGAGGATTTAATGCTTGACACGTGATAAAGCACAGTCTGCTATAATGGTCCTAAGGCCGAAACTGCAAACGTGAAAATTAAAACCTTCTATAGTCAAAAGACAACATTCCATTAGAACTACTTATAGTCTTGGGAGAGCCAGTCCTGACAAAACTCTACCATCTGGTGAGCAAGATGTACGAGACAGGCGAAATACCCTCAGACTTCAAGAAGAATATAATAATTACAATCCCAAAGAAAGCAGGTGTTGACAGATGTGAAAATTACCGAACTATCAGTTTAATAAGTCACAGCTGCAAAATACAGACGCAAATTCTTTACAGACGAATGGAAAAACTGGTAGAAGCCGACCTCGGGGTTTGGATTCCGTAGAAATATTGGAACACGCGAGACAATACTGACCTTACGACTTATCTTAGAAGGAAGATTAAGGAAAGGCAAACCTACGTTTCTAGCATTTGTAGACTTAGAGAAAGCTTTTGACAATGTTGACTGGAATACTCTCTTTCAAATTCTAAAGGTGGCAGGGGTAAAATACAGGTAGCGAAAGGCTATTTACAGTTTGTAGAGAGACCAGATGGCAGTTATAAGAGTCGAGGGGCATGAAAGGGAAGCAGTGGTTGGGAAGGGAGTGAGACAGGGTTGTAGCCTATCCTCGATGTTATTCAATCTATATATTGAGCAAGCAGTAAAGGAAACAAAAGAAAAATTTGGAGTAAGTATTAAAATCCAGGGAGAAGAAATAAAAACTTTGAGGTTCACCTATGACATTGTAATTGTGTCAGAGACAGCAAAGGACCTGGAAGAGCAGTTGAACGGAATGGACAGTGTCTTGAAAAGAGGATATAAGATGAACATGAACAAAAGCAAAACGAGGATAATGGAATGTAGTCGAATTAAGTCGGGTGATGCCTTACGGAATTAGATTAGGAAATGAGACACTTAAAGTAGTAAAGGAGTTTTGCTATTTGGGGAGCAAAATAACTGATGATGGTCGAAGTAGAGAGGATATAAAATGTAGACTGGCAATGGCAACGAAAGCGTTTCTGAAGAACAGAAATTTGTTAACATCGAGTATAGATGTAAGTATCAGGAAGTCGTTTCTGAAAGTAATTGTATGGAGTGTAGCCATGTATGGAAATGAAACATGGACAATAAATAGTTTGGACAAGAAGCTTTTGGAATGTGGTGCTACAGAAGAATGTTGAAGATTAGGTGGGTATATCACGTAACTAAAGAGGAGGTATTGAATAGGATTGGGGAGAAGAGAAGTTTGTGGCACAACTTGACTAGAAGAAGGGATCGGTTGGTAGGACATGCCCTGAGGCATCAAGGGATCACAAATTTAGCGTTGGAGGGCAGTGTGGAGGGTAAAAATCGTAGAGGGAGACCAAGAGATGAATACACTAAACAGATTCAGAAGGATGTAGGTTGCTGTAGGTACTGGGAGATGGAGCTTGCACAGGATAGATTAGCATGGAGAGCTGCATCAAACCAGTCCCAGGACTGAAGACCACAGCAACAACAGCATAGTCAAAAGCGAACATAATGTCTTTTAATTAATTCTTCGTGACTGTGAACCCCAGACATGATAAGTTCATCATTTAGATGTTCGTTTTTTTCTGTGACGGAAGGGTATGGATGTGGTCCTATGAACCCTTTATCAATTGCTTTAGCGCGAAATCAGACTTCGAGGCGTTTTTGATAAGTTAGGTCTCCAGTATTATCGTAAACAATTATCCATTTTTCATCAACAGTTTCTTTAAACGCTCCTTCTAAATAAACCACTCGACAAGTTGTTGTAACAATAACGCATGAAGTTTTTTAGAAGAAACATAATGACACATCTTAGTAGCGGTATCTGGCGGTGGTTCGTAAAAGCTTAAAGCGTGACCCTTGTAACCGCGGGAATAGCATTTGTGGAGCAATCACATCCCGCCCGTCCTGCAGACGTCACCGTTACGCAAGAGTGGCGGCCGAAGTACTGGAGTCCCGAGCGATGTGGCAACCCCGACCACGGATGACCTGGTGCCTGGTGCCTGCAAGAGCCGGCCTTTTTTTTGGGATGCGGCCGTCCAGAAGGGTACAGGGGTACCCCTGTCCATGCTCCGTGGGATACCGGCAGGGAAAGGTGGCCTGCCTGCCTGCCCTTCAGCTTGGCTGACTTCGCCCTCACAGCCCCTCGTGAGGCGCTGTTTAACAGGTAACCCCCTTCTAGAGGGAGATGCTAGATTCACCTCCATGACATTTCTCCGTGACGTCAGTATGCCGTGTACATGCCCAGATTCGACCATCGGGGATGTCCGTCGACGTTCGAGGTCGTATCGAGTTCTGAGAAGTTGGAAAAGCCGTTCTGGTTTTCGTCACTTAGTTGAATTTCGTATTTGATAGGTTTTTAATCATGGCATATGTCCTCCATAAAACATTCAGGATCTCTTGACAGTGCATCGTTATTGGTACGATTTGTTATAATTACGTAAATGTGAGGTAAAAGCATATCAGCGGTTAAAATCTTCAGGAGCTGTAAGAAGAAAACAGAGTTAAGTATTGCTTGTGTCCACAATGGCGTAGTGCTAAACATGGGTTAAGGACCACAATGAAGTTTGTTCATTGGTTCGAGTCCTGCTCCTTAATTTATTGCCTTCGCTTTTCTAAAAGACTGCGGGACATTCTTATTAATTTAAGAAAAGTATGTCCTATAATATCTGATGTTATGTAAGTACACTACGTGATCAAAAGTATCCGGACACCCCCAAAAACACACGTTTTTCATATTAGGTGCATTTTGCTGCCGCCTACTGCCAGGTAATCCATATCAGCGACCTCTGTAGTCATTAGACATGGTGAGAGAGCAGAATGGGGCGCTCCGCAGAACTCACGGACTTCGAACATGGTCAGATGATTGGGTGCCACTTGTGTCATTCGTCAGTACGCGAGAATGCCACACTCCTAAACATCCCTAGGTCCACTGTTTCCGATGTGACGTAGAAACGTGGAGGGACATGTACAGCAGAAAAGCGTACAGGCCGCCCTCGTCTGCTGACTGACAGAGACCGCCGACATTTGAACAGGGTTGTAATGTGTTATAGGCAGACATCTATCCAGACCATCACTCAGGACTTCCAGAGTGCACCAGGATCCACTGCAAGTACTATGACAGTTAGGCGGGAGGTGATAAAACTTGGATTTCATAGTCGAGAGGCTGTTCATAAGTCACACATCACGCCGGTAAATGTCAAACTATGCCTCGCTTGTTGTAAATGTCAAACTACGCCTCTCTTGCTGTAAGGAGCGTAAACATTGGACGATTGAACAGTGGAGAAACGTTGTGTGGAATGACGAATGTCACACTATGGTGACCCGATGGCAGGGGGTGGGTATGGCGAATGCCCGGTGAACGTCATCTGCCAACGTGTGTAGTGCCATCAGTAAAATTCGAAGGCGGTGACGTTACGGTGTAGTTGTGTTTTTCATGGAGGGGGCTTGCACCACTTGTTGTTTTGTGTGGCACTATCACAGCAGAGGCCTGCACTGATGTTTTAAGCACGTTCTTGCAACGTGCATATCTAACGGCTTCCAGGGACGACACAAAATTTATATTCAACATTTCATACAGTTACTGACATAATTTAAAAATTTAAAAGATGTCATAATCTAGTCATTAAGGGGTATAATCCTGCGTCGAATATTTAACACTATATTTCAGGTATTAAAGCTGTAAACTGAGTGTGTCGATGTAGCGTTAACTCACGGCGTGAAAGTTACCCAGACTATATTCATTCAGTATTTGAGGATGAGAGTACTTAGCGACTTCCAACAAACTTTCCAAATCATTGCACTTTTTCTCGTTGACACTCCCCCTAAATAACGAAAGGAAAATAGTTTACTGGTTACTAAATTTTTGTCTATTCATGTAATAAAACTTCAACGTAGGATCATGACACTTTAATTTATTACATCCTTACTACTAACTCTATTCACAGCACATTTTCAGAGTATCGACATATAGCACGCAATGTACATGCAAAATTATTTCATTGGACGACAGATAGTTAAGGAGAAATGACGTCATAAATATCGAAATGCGTGAAAAACTAGCTTTTCTTCGAGTAGGGTGGGGGTGTGGGAGGGATGGGGGGGGGAGGGATGTGGCTGGGGGAGGGGGATGAAGAAGCGCCTACTGTCCTACTGATGAGGCACTTAAAGTATTAAAGGTGTTCTTGTTATATGAGATGTAAAATAACTGACGACCGCCGAAGTAGAGAAGACACAAAATATAGACTGATTATAGCAAGACAGGCATTCATGAGATTAAGAGGGATTTGTTAAGATAGAATATAAATTCGATAAGTAACCACTAATTAGTTTGCGGTGTTGTAGGTATCGGTAATCTTGTTCAGATATTATTGAGGTATCAATGGAACATAAGGGATCGATTATTACGACAGTGGCAATTTATTTCGTAAGCCAACACGCGACCTGCTCGTTGTTTGATAAAGAGACAACTTAGGGAGCAACCGTGGTGCAAACTTGGGGAAAGTCTGTGGTTAATGGTGTGGAAAACATGCTCAGAAAGCACGATATGTATCACTAGGCGCCGCTATCAAGTCTCGCAACCGGAGGCTGCAGAGCTGACGGCTGGGCGACAATGCGGCGGGTGGCAAAGATTCCGCGTCGAGACCGATGTACTATATGACTCGCTGTTCTACAGACTATTCAGCGCCTGGCCAGATTTGATTGAAGCTGCCACTAAGTAGTTTACGTGACTGTATGTACTTAGGAGTTCGATTGGCGCTTTATATACACTACTGGCCATTAAAAATGCTACACCAAGAAGAAATGCAGATGATAAACGGGTATTTATTGGACAAATATATTATACTAGAACTGATATGTGATTACATTTTCACGCAATTTGGGTGCATAGATTCTGAGAAATCAGTACCCACAACAATCACCTCTGATACGCCTGGACATCGAGTCAAACAGAGCTTGCATGGCGTGTACAGGTACAGCTGCCCATGCAGCTTCAACACGATACCACAGTTCATCAAGAGTAGTGACTGGCGTATTGTGATGAGCCAGTTGCGCGGCCACCTTTGACCAGACAATTGGTGAGAGATGTGGAGAATGTGCTGGCCAGGGCAGCAGTCGAACATATTCTGTATCCAGAAAGGCCCGTACAGGACCTGCAACATGCGGTCGTGCATTCTCCTGCTGAAATATAGGGTTTCGCAGGGATCGAATGAAAGGTAGAGCCACGGATTGTAACACATCTGAAATGTAACGTCCACTGTTCAAAGTGCCGTCAATGCGAACAAGAGGTGACCGAGACGTGTTACCAATGGCACCCCATACCATCACGCCGGGTGATACGCCAGTATGGCGATGACGAATACACGCTTCCAATGTGTGTTCACCGCGATGTCGCCAAACACGGATGCGATCATCATGATTCTGTAAACAGAACCTGGATTCATCCGAAAAAATTATGTTTTGCCATTCGTGTACCCAGGTTCGTCGTTGAGTACACCATCGCAGGCGCTCCTGTCTGTGATGCAGCGTCAAGGGTAACCGCAGCCATGGTCTCCGTGCTGATAGTCCATGCTGCTGCAGACGTCGTCGAACTGTTCGTGCAGATGGTTGTTGTCTTGGAAACGTCCCCATCCGTTGACTCAGGCATCGAGACGTGGCTGCACGATCCGTTATAGCCATGCGGATAAGATGCCTGTCATGTCGACTGCTAGTGATACGAGGCCGCTAGGATCCAGCACGGCGTTCCGTATTACCGTCCTGACCCCACCGATTCCATATTCTGCCAACAGTCATTGGATCTCGACCAACGCGAGCAGCAATGTCGCGAAACGATAAACCGCAATCGCGATGGGCTACAATCCGACCTTTATCAAAGTCGGAAACGTGATGGTACGCGTTTCTCATCCTTACGAGGCATCACAACAACGGTTCACCAGGCAACGCCGGTAAAACCGCTGTTTGTGTATGAGAAATCGGTTGGAAACGTTCCTCATGTCAGCACGTTGTAGGTGTCGCCACCGGCGGCAACCTTGTGTGATTGCTCTGAAGAGCTAATCATTTCCCTATCTCAGCATCCTCTTCCTGTCGGTTAAATTTCGCGTCTGTGGTGTAGCAATTTTAATGGCCAGTAGTATATATTGAGTAGATTGTATTTACTGCGGTTGTAAGTATTGTTGAAGTTCAAGTTCAGCAGGTCTGGTTTATTTATCATTTAACATCATTACGAGGAAGTGATAGTTTATGTACTCATTGGCCGTGAGACTTCTCCTTCACTTCAGTTAATATTATTTCGCGCACTGTCAGTTATTACTTCTTCTGACTAGTCAGATTGCAGAGAGATAAGTCAGGGGTTATTAACTATTATTAGAATCGTAAATATTATGAGGATTTCAGTTAAAGCTAACTGCTCCGTTTTTGCGTGGCTTCTCCCTGAGTGGTTTACTATATCTGGATGCACTCAGGTTTTCTCAAGGCATTCGGTAGATTAAATATCTGCTCCCAAAGAACATAAAAACCGGAGAAAAGGCGGAACGCCACAAGAATTGTAGACATTCGTACCGATACCAAAATTCCTAATGAACATGGTATCTCAGCGCCCTCTTGCAGCTCCTACGTTACCGACATACAGTAGATCTAATCAGCTAATTCTGTTTCCCTCCTTGGCAAGATTCAGCACGAAGGCGCTTGCGGCGCAATCGGCCTCAGTGGGTCGGCCTGGAGTGTGACGCAGCGTGACGCGAGATAACATTCCAGGCGCGCTCTGCCACTCAGGGCGTTATTAGTGGCTGGCAGCCGGGCCATATATCTCCAGAGGGCGCCGCCTTCCCTTCTCGCTCCTCCCTGCCCACGAGGGTCTGCCGGCGCTATTTTCATGGCGTCCGTCACCGACGACCCGCTATCACAGAGCCTGCCGCCAGGCACGCAAGCGTCTCGCTTCGCTCCGTGACCTGTCAGCTGGTACAAAAATTACCGCGATCTCGCAGTCACAGCTGCAGCCGGTCGCGGGTACCTCGTGGAGACATCGTCAAAGTGGTTCACTGTCCCTGCATACGGCTCAGTTTTATGCAAACACTAGCTGCGTCCCGCGATATCAAGTGAGGTTAAACAATCATTTTAAAAATGCCCGGTTATGTATTTATTCCAATCTTGTATCAGTTCATCTCCAACTTCCCCCCTCTGTCCATCTCTTCCTTTCCTTCTTTCTGTCCATCTCTTCCACCCACTCTACCTATCTACGACCTCCTCTCCCTCCTGTTGTGTTCCACTCATCTTCCCTCTCTTGCTGTTCAACTCCTCCTCTGTCCATCTCCTTCTCTACCCTTTCACTGTCCCCATCATCACTCTGTCCATTCCCCCTCCCCTCTCTCTTTCAATTTCCTCCTCCCCTCTCTCTTTCAACTTCCTCCCTCCCTCTCTCTTCCCATTTCCTCCTCCCCTCTTTCTTTCCATCTCCAAATCCCCCACCCTCTACCCATCTCCTCCACCTCTCTCTCTCTCTCTACACATCTCCTCCTCCTATCTCTCTGCCCATCTCCTCCACCTCTCTTCCCATCTCCTCCTCCCCCTTCTCTGTCCATCTCCTCCTCCCCCCTCTGTCCATCTTTTCCTACCCCCTCTCTGTCCACCTCTTCTTTCCCTGTCTATTTCCTCCTCTCCTTTTCTGTCTCTACATCACCACCACGAAAGCAGTAGAAGGTTGGTAGTTTTATGGCACCACGATCGATACAAACCAACGAACGTCACAACAACTGAATTGCAAATTTCCGTCAGGCGCTGACAGCAGTCATGCAGGATCCGGTGGAGCCAATAGAGCACGCCTGCTGAGCCATGCCTCCTGCAGCTTTGGACTACGAGCGCCCTGTACTGCCACAAAATAGGATAGCTGGTGGCAGCCAGACACCCGACTTACACTTCCCTACGACACCATCGTTTGTGCTTAGTACAGTGCCCTTCTTCCTTGTTGGCATTGGGAGCTGGACTCTGTTTCTTGCTGCATTATTTGTAATGAGTATTCGCACGTTTAGAGAAATACAAGTTAAGTAAATCTTGTATTTACTGTGTTAACTTGTTCGCTAATCATTTCTGCTCCTGTCCAGCTTTCCTACGACGACAAGTGCCACACCACGCTGTAGCCCACCTCTCCTTACCATTGTGTATGATGTCAGCATTCCTACCCTCGAAGTATTTTTCAGATCGTAACTAATATACGTACCAAATTTGATTGAAATCATTCCAGGGGCTTACGATAAGTTCTTTTACCCACGGCTTTGCCCATTTGCGCACATTTATAATATATTTCACATGTATTTAACATATTTCATACATGTTTGTACATATGTTTCACGTATTTCACCTGTTTCTCTATCGAATTTCAACCTGCACTTTAGTTTTCACACAGGTTACTGTTTATGACGTCGTATTTCCTGAATTATGTGTCGGTCAATGGTATAATGTTGCAGGTACATTCAGTGGTATATGTGGCTACTGTCTGTGATGTGTGCTGTGAACAGAGTTAGTAGTATAGAAGAAATAAATTAAAACGCCATGCTCCGTGTGGCAGTTTTACTGCATGAACAGCGAAAATGTATAAGCGATAAACTTTTTCCATTCATTATTTCGTGGAGGCTGTCAGCGAGAAAAAGTTTCTAAAGATTCGATAATATGTGTAAAGTTTGTTGCAAATCTCTCAGTGCTATCATTCTCAGATACTGGATAAATGATGTACCGGCGTTCCGGGCTACATTTTTTTTCCACCCCCACGCCCATCCCTTTGATAGGTAGATATATAAGGTAACCTGTAAGTTAATGATGGGTATCAGCTGTCTCCATTCCAGATTTCATCCAAATCCGTCCAGCCGTTTCAGTGTGATGCAGTCACAAACATACTAACACACACACTCACATACTCTGACATTTGTAATATATATAAGATGACATTGAAATAGGGTATTCATTTCATAGTTGTTGGCAAAACAAGACACTGAAATAAATTGGCTGGCATTTTCAATACGGTTTGTAGTATTCCAAAGTATATTTCGAGGTCACTCATCAGCAGCCCTTCATTTATTATGTGGGGACCTTCATTAAGATGTCAACAAGACAGAAACGCAATCTGAAGAAGTTTTAGTACTTCAGTACTTCTTAATTTGCAATTATCAAAACTATGGTGGAACTTGTACAGAATCGCGGAAGAATTTTCTTAAAGCTATAGGCCTCAGCACGAAAAAAGCGAATATGCTACTGTTTATTTAAAAAAAAAGCAGAGGAGTGGGGTACTAACTACCTTTCTCTACCAATCACCACCTTTAAAGTCCGTCCCCGGTAGCTGAGTGGTCAGCGCGACAGAATGTCGATCCTAAGGGCCCGGATTCGATTCCCGGCTGGGTCGGAGATTTTCTCCGCTCAGGGCGTCAAATCGAAAGACTTGCACCCGGCGAACGGTCTACCCGACGGGAGGCCCTAGTCACACGACATTTTTATCTAGCGCCTTTAAAAAATTTCCCAAAAAGTTTGGCGTATGAACACGTTCGCGCTTTTTTACGCTGAGAGAGAGGAATACAGTGTCAGTGGGAAAGAAACTGCAAAGTAATGAATACTGGAAGATAGTAGGTAGTAGTTGTAATGTAGAAAGAAAGAAGGAGACAGTGTCAGAGTTACAAAAATAGAGCGACACAGTGGGAGTGGAACATACTTGACAGTGACAGAAAACTGCTATGAAAAGAGTGAAGGAGACAGTACCAATTGGAAAGGAATAAAGTGAAGGAGAAAGCGGAAGTGAATGAGAGACAGTGATATTGAAAGACTGAGTCTATGAAAATCACAACGAGGAAGAGAGAGAAAGCAGCAGTCGGATGGAATGAGTGAGATAGTAGCAGTAAGAGAGAGCAAGAGGGACACGGTGAGAATGTGAGGAGACAGTAGGAGGAGGACAGAATGAAGGATATTGTGACTGTGAGGCAGGGGACAGTGACAGTCAGAGAAACACAAAGGGATAATGACATGAGTTGGGCTGTTTAGGCAAGTGTATGGTATGAGCGATTTAACAGCGGTGGACTAGTGAACGTGAGAGAGTTACGGTTAGGGTTCAAATGGTTCAAATGGCTCTGAACACTATGCGACACTTCTGAGGTCATCAGTCGCCTAGAACTTAGAACTAATTAAACCTAACTAACCTAAGGACATCACACACATCCATGCCCGAGGCAGGATTCGAACCTGCGACCGTAGCGGTCGCTCGGCTCCAGTCTGTAGCGCCTAGAACCGCACGACCACTCCGGCCGGTACGGTTAGTGGAGCTTGTGGGAGAGAGAGGTGAGTTGTATGTTAAGAAAAGCGCGAATATGTTTTCATGCAAAGATTTTTGAGAAAATTCTTAAAGGTGGTGAGGCAGGCAGAATGAAACAGCTGGTACCCCACTTTCAGTCTTTTAATGAACAGCAGCATATCCGCCGTTTTTTTTCTGGTGGTTTTCAATATAATACTTTTTATATCGCACTAAAAACTGAGAAATCATTTCTCGTAGTCCCCAAACACATTCCTAAACGTATCCAATTAGTTATTAAATTCGACATTGTGAGTTAGCAGTAGTTACGAAAATGTATCGGGCCTTACGGCGAGCAACAGTCAGTTGGGTGTCCCACCGTGTTCCGGGGCGTCCCCAGACACGTCGTCGGCCTGGAATCTCACTGACTGGAATAGAATAATCATTGATGCATCCCACTTCGAAATGAGCCCTGACGGCCAGCGAAGACGTATCTGAAAACGCCCCAGATACTAATCTGACAGTCGCTCACCGTAGGCCCCATAACCAGGAGTGATGGTCCTGCGAGCAATTTATTTTCATAGCAGAACCAATTTGGTTGTCATCCGCAGCACCCTTACACACAACAGTGCGTCGACAATATTCTACGGCCCGGTTTGCTGCCGTTCATGGTAAGCCATCCTAAGGTTACATTTCAGCAAGATAATGCACGCTCGTACACTGCGAGAGTTTCTACTGCTTGTCTTATGCTTGCCAAACCCCACCTTGACCAGCAAGACCGCTGGATCTCTCCGCCAACTGAGAGCGGTTGGAGTACTTTGGGCAGGGCCCTCCAACCAGCTTGGGATTTTGATGATCTAACGCGTCAATTGGACAGAATTTGGCACGATATATCTCAGGAGTACAACCAAAAACTCTATCATCCAATGCCAAGCCGAATAACTGCTTCCATAAGGGCCAGCGTGTTATTAGCTTGCTTAATTTGTGAACCTTTTTCTCTTGAATAAATCCAATTTTTCTGAAATTTTAATCATTTGTTTGTCCGTACATGCACATCAGATCTATCGATTTTCGTTCCATTCGGATAATTCCTTCTTGGTGCGTCTTTTTTTTTCAGAGTGACATTTGGGGTTTCCATGACACCTTCGTCGTATTCCAGTCACACTCGTCATCTGTGGAACGCGTTACGCACCTCAAGTGGCAGCGAGCAATTGGGCCTGAAGACAGACAAGGGTTTTTGGCGGTAGGCGGGCGGCCGAGACAGATGGAGCTTCGCGGGCCGTCGGACGCAGGCGGCGGAAGACGGGCGTAACCGGGCGAGGAGACGGCAGGTCGCGCCCCCTACACATCATCATCTGGCGCTCGCATAGCTTACGAGCGGCCGCCATCCGTCACGCGGCGAGCACACGTAGGCCGTTAACAGGCAGCCCACGCGCCAGCGCCGCATTCGCGGAGCCGGCGCGAACGTGCGCGCGCTGCAAATAGCGCGGCCACCGGCCACAAAAACCACGCCGCGCAGATTCGCCCCGTAATTCGCGTCCGACCCGATCGTGACCGCGCCCCACGATGGCTGCAGTGAGGCCCCGATACTTCTTTCTAGGGAGATGCCGCGTAGAAGCCTTACAAATCTCAGTGTGCCAGAGACGCTACGGACTGGGGGCTGCTATTCTCCGCCGACGGCCTTACAGAAGCTAACAGCGGAATTCGTAATAGAGGCTTGTCTGGCCTGGCTGCGGTCACAGTAGAACCGATATCTGTGTATTCCACCGACGAACGACACCGGCCAAAGGCGGCCGATGTTTTCAAATTAGTACGCCATTAAGTGCGTGATCACAGTGCAGCCGATCGCATCGCATCGCCCGAACGTACAGATTTCGGACGACAGTTAGTGAAATTCAGATCACACTGATTTCTTCAATCATATTGGCCGACACGGCACGTAACATGGATTGTAAGAAACTGGTAAGTTTAGTCAAATGAACTGTTTGTGGCATTCTGAGGGATAAAAATATCATAAGCGGGATATAGTTCGGAATCTATGGACTGAAATCGCAGGTTTACTGAAAATAACGAGAAGGCAAAATCTTTAGCGGAAATTTTAGGTGCTGGAAGGAATTGACACCACGAATCCTGCAGGGCTGTCTATAAATCCGTAAGAGTACGAGCGGGTAGAGATCTCTCCTGGAAAGCACGTTGTAAGGCATATTCATGTCTGGGGAGTTTGGTGGCCATTGGAAGAGTTTAAACTCAGAAGAGTGTTCCTGGAGCCACTCTGCCGCAATTTTAGACGTGTGGGGTGTCGCATTGTCCTGCTGGAATTGCCCAAGTCCGTCAGTATGCCCAGTGCACATGAATGGAGGCAGACGATCAGACGGAATGCTTATGAACTTTTGACCTGTCAGAGTCGTATTTAGACGTATCAAGGGTCCCATATCACACCAACTGCACACGCGCCACACCATTAAGAGCCTCCACAAGATTAAACAGCCCCTGCTGTCATGCAGTGTCCATGGGTTCATGAGATTGTCTCGATACCTGTACATGTCCGTCCACTCGGGACAATTTGAAACAAGACTCGTCCGACCAAGTAACATGTTTCCGGTGTTGACGGGCCCAGGTGACGGTAAAGCTTTGTGATATGTTGGCAGATGTGCCAACACCTTGTAGTTAGAGGAGGCCGAAATGCACGCTATAATCTAACGCAGACTGGCGTGAGGTCTGGAACAGGATACGTAAAGAATGCTATAAAGAAAAGTACGTAACTGCTGGAATACTTAACTTTAATCCATCATTTGTATACAGCATTCTTGATGATACAAGTGAGACTCTCTCTATAAATGGTTAATGGCGCCTTGCTAGGTCGTAGCCATGGACTTAGCTGAAGGCTATTCTAACTATCTCTCGGCAAATGAGAGAAAGGCTTCGTCAGTGTAGTCGCTAGCAAAGTCGTCGTACAACTGGGGACGAGTCCTAGTACGTCTCTCTAGACCTGCCGTGTGGTGGCGCTCGGTCTGCAATTACTGACAGTGGCGACACGCGGGTCCGACATGTACTAATGGACCGCGGCCGATTTAAAGCTACCACCTAGCAAGTGTGGTGTCTGGCGGTGACACCACACTTTGTACCATGCAGTCATCAACGGTACACGAGAGGGCCTTCGGGTCCGAAAAGCCATATAGATGATGTTTCGTTGAACAGTTCGCACGCTGACACTTGTTGATGGCCCAGCATTGAAATCTGCAGTAATTTGCGGAACGATTGCACTTCTGTCACGTTGAACGATTCTCTTCAGTCGTCGTTGGTCCCGTTCTTGTAGGATCTTTTTTCGACCGCAGAGATGTCGGAGATTTGATGTTTTGTCTGATTCCTAATATTCATGGTACATTCGTGAAATGATCGTAGGGGAAAATCTCCACTTCATCGCTACCTCGGAGGTGCTTTGTTCCATCGCTCGTGCGCCGACTGTAACACCACTTTCGAACTCACTTACATCATGATAACCTGCCTTTGTAGCAGCAGTAACCGATCTAACAACTGCGTCAGACACTTGTTGCGTTACATCGCCGTTGCCTACCGCAGCGCCGTATCCTGCCTATTTACTTGTCTCTGTATTTGAATACGTATGCCTATATCAGTTTCGTTGGCGCTTCAGTGAGGATCTGCAACGAATTGACGCATGGTGAAGGGAATGGCAATTGAATCTCAATGTAGACAAGTGTAATGTGCTGCGGATACATAGAAAGAATGGTCCTTTACCGTGCGACCGCTACGGTCGCAGGTTCGAATCCTACCTCGGGCATGGATGTGTGTGATGTCCTTAGGTTAGTTAGGTTTAAGTAGTTCTAAATTCTAGGGGACTGATGACCTCAGATGTTAAGTCCCATTTTGCTCAGAGCCATTTCAACCCAAAGATACTTTATCATTTAGCTACAATATAGCAGGTCAGCAACTGGAAGCAGTTAATTCCATAAATTATCTGGGAGTAGGCATTACGAGTCATTTAAAGTGGAATGATCATATAAAGTTGATCGTCGGTTAAGCGGATGCAAGACTGAGATTCATTGGAAGAATCCGAAGGAAATGCAATCCGAAAACAAAGGAATTAGGTTACAGTACACTTGTTCGCCCACTGCTTGAATATTGCTCAGCAGTGTGGGATCCGTACCAGATAGGGTTGATACAAGACATAGGGAAGATCCAACGGAGAGCAGCGCGCTTCGTTACAGGATCATTTAGTAATCGCGAAAGCGTTACGGAGATGATAGATAAACTCCAGTGGAAGACTTTGCAGGACAGACGCTCAGTAGCTCGGTGCGGGCTTTTGTTGAAGTTTGGAAAACATACCTTCACATACCTTCACCTCCTACGTATATCCCGCGAAGAGACCATGAAGATAAAATCAGAGAGATTAGAGCCCACACAGAGGCATACCGACAATCTTTCATTCCACGAACAATACGAGACTGGAATAGGAGAGAGAACCGATAGAGTTACTCAAAGTACCCTCCGCCCCACACAGTCAGGTGGCTTGCGGAGTATGGATGTAGATGTAGATGTATTAAGACAGTATGAAGCAGAGAATACGCTATTAGTGGAAGAGGGAATCACAGTACGTAATTGGACTGGGCATCCCACCTGTGGAGATGGGTGGACCTACTGTCAGGAGGAGGAAGAACGAACTCACCCCAAGCCGCCACATGTATGTATTGAAATTGAGTTATTGCTTCGACTTCGACGAAGTACGTTTACGAAAGGTTCTCTCACCGTGTTTTGTAGATGCGGTTAGGAAGCCGTTTAGCATATGCCCATTGCGTACAGCTTCGGCTGGTGACGGCAGAGACCTCCAGTAACGCACGCGGCCCCGGAGCTGGCAGGCCGGTGAAAGCGGCGCTCAGCTGTCGCCGTGGCGTGTGTCTGGGAATAGAACCGGGGGAGATGCGACAGCGCGGCTGACAGCCCGAGAGGCGAACCGCCGTCACTTGTCTGCCGGGAGTCGCGTGGCGGCGGTGACAGACGTTGTGGGAGGGGGGGGGGGGGCGCTTCTGTCAAGGCGGTGGAGGCGAAGGCGCCGCTTAAGTGTCCGAGCGACGCGCTCAACACGGCCTACATCTGGGGCAGGGCTCCGAGTAGCGCCGTTCGGGCTAGTGGCAGGAGCTATTCGAGAACCACTCTGTAAACGTTCTCACCGACGGAAAATCTAGGACGGCAGCGAATCAGTACCTCGATTGCCTGGACATAGTCGGCTGTGATCGATGACCTCCACTCTCGATCATCTTCGTCCGCGTCTCTGCGGCCTAGGTCAAACTGTTGTTATCGTTTCATCAAGCCTGCACACAGCACTGCATTTCATCTAGATAGCGCCAGAGTTTGACGGTGGATCTCTGTGCAAGCTAAACGTTTTGATAACATGAACCGTACTGTTCCGCGTTCTTTAATGGTTCAAATGGCTCTGAGCACTATGGGATTTAACTTCGGAGGTCATCAGTCCCCTAGAACTTAGAACTACTTAAACGTAACTAACCTAAGTACATCACACACATCCACGCCCGAGGCAGGATTCGAACCTGCGACCGTTGCGGTCGCGCGTTTCCAGACTGTAGCGCCTAGAACCACTCGGCCACCCCAGCCGGCCGCGTTCTTTAACTTTGGAGTACGTTTCCAGCTGTCGCATCTATACCACAGCAGAGCTGTACCTGCAGCACACCCGAAACGTGTACAGTCCTCTGACAACGTGCCACTCTTGTGCAATGGTCTTAGCGTGGGACGACAGGCGTACCTTACTTTTCCAATTCCCTGCGTATATGGTCCATCTGCTATTTTATTATGGAAATGCAACGAAGAGTTCCTATTTTACATTTAGTGTGCTGCGGAAATCTGAAACTTTTACATCCAGGCTACCCACATCTGGAGCGGCTTCTTTGGATTTTATTCAACAAGTTTAAATTCCATAGAGTAGCAATACGTCCGTCATGTCTGAAGTAAATTGAATACCCGTCTGCCATTTTATCTGTGTTCAGTGACGTCGTCTGCTATGCCGCCTGCCTTGAACTTGACTAACTTCAAATAGCCCATGTTAGCTTCATTTATTTATTTATTTACATTGTTTACACCCATAGAGGATCACATAAAGCAAATTATGACCTGTGGCTGTTATTTTTCTTGTTCTTATAGAACTGTTTCGTCATCTCGCTACGCTTGGCTCGACGTTCATCTAACCACTTCCTTCTAGGTACCTTGTGTTCGTCTTGTGACGAAATTTCCCAGCTGTAGACCTTATGTCTGAAGATGTTTCGATCTCCGATGTCTGTCGGTGAGATTTTGCCGTTTTTTACATCAGTTTGGACCTGTTTTATCCAGACTGTTGTCGTTTACAGTTTCTGTCAGTACGTCAAAATTTTCTTTGCTTGTCGGTTGTCATCTAGTTTCATGATGTATCCGTAGAATTTTAGTCGTCATTTGCGGAAATCTGTTCCGATGTTGGAATACCTTTCTGTGATTGTATGTGGTTGTAGATGGTATCGTTCGTCTGTGAGTTTTGGGCCAAGGATTTTTCGGATGATTTTTCTTTCAGACTTTTTGTAGAGTCTCACTGGCGCACAGTGTTTCAGTTTCGATAACAATCGTGCAGTGTCGAACTTTTGTGTTGTTGTTTACTCATTTTTTTTATTTTAGATGCTCCCAGCTATACAATACGCTTTCCGCATTTTAAGTTACCATGTTTTTTGTGTAATCTTTCTGTACCTGTAGGCTCAATAACTTCTCCTGAGTACTGGAAGCGGTTAACCTTGTTCAGTGTGCCATATTTTGTGAATAAATTTTGTGTTTTGATGTGTTTTGTAGCCATGAATTCGGCTGTAGTCAAAGAAATTTGCAGTCCAACTTTCTCGGCACATTCTTTGAGAACTTCAGTCTGATAGATTGCTATTTGTTTATCACCACAAAGGATCGCGACGTCATCAGCGAAGGCTAGGCATATGACGTCGATGTTATCCTTTTCTTTTCCTAGCCTGACGTGTTTCCAGATGTTTAGATTTTCAGTTCTTGCTCCCATTCGTTGTAGATTTTGACTAAAACGATGTTGAAAAGTAGCAGGGAGAGGCCGTCGGCCTGCCGGACGGCAGTCTTGATGGAAGAAGGTTGTGAGATTTCTCCGTTGACTTTGACTTTGGAAGTTGTGTCTGGTAGGGTTTGTTGGATGAGCCGTTATGTTAGCTTCATTTCTTCTCAAGAAACAGTAGACAGCGGTGATTTCTCCGTACATTGTCAGCGACAAGGGAAGTTTCAGTCGAAATATGGATAAGTTTTTCGATGTAGATGAAACTGCAAGACGACACAACACATTTTCGTCCACCCATGATAACTTCCTGTTGCTCACAAGCCAAACGTAAATCAGTGCAAAATGAGCAGGTACCACTTGATGGTTATGGAGTAATCTTCTAAATGCTTTGTGGTCAGCTAAAAAAATTGTAGAGATGTAAAATGTGTGTAATTACTAAATTACTGACTTACTACGTGCTACCGATGAATCATTAAGAGTATTATTGATCGACTTGTCGAAAGCTCGCTTTCTGCGTCCTGGTTGTGAGATTTCATCTTTTTTTTCTTTTTCTTTTGCCTTCAATAAAAGGCGCGTCTGATCATTTGTGTCGTATACACAGTTCTCTTAAAAGTGATTTGAGCAGATGAACCCCGTTGTAGTTCGCAACAATTTGTACCATTTCATATTTACCATACATCCCTACGTTAGCTTCTATCACTTCGTTTCGTGCAAATGAACACTAACCACACTCTAAAAACTAAACTTAACTCCTCCATGAAGGCCCAACGGTACCGACTGGCCGCCGTGTCATCCTCAGCCCACGGGAGTCACTGGATGCGGATATGGAGGGACATGTGGTGAGCACACCGCTCTCCCGGCCGCATGTCAGTTTCCGAGACTGGAGCCACTACTCCTCAATCAAATAGCTGCTCAGTTTGCCTCACAAGGGCTAAGTGCACCCCGCTTGCCAGCAGCGCTCGACAGACCGGATGGTCACCCATCCAATTGCTAGCCCAGCCCGACAGTGCTTAACTTGGGTGATCTGACGGGAACCGGTGTTACCACTGCGGCAAGGCCGTTAAACACACTTTAGGCGTGTTGAATTTATATTTCTCTGAACAAGTTACAAACAAAAATTAAACGATTCACCAAACAAACTAAATAAAGCAGTTCACTGTACACACAGACAAACGATAGACTGGCTCGTCTCAATGTTCTGACCACCATCAATATAGCAGCCAAGTTGCCGCTGGTCGCCGCAAGAAACACTGCAACTCGTGTGTTAGCCACTCTATGAAATTTAAACTCGTTGGTTTTATTCATCAATTCTGTTACAGGGTTTGGACGAGAACTTGTAAACAACGCGAGAAATGAGATTTTCACTCTGCAGCGGAGTGTGGGCTGATATGAAACTTTCTGGCAGATTAAAAGTGTTGTGCCGGACCGAGACTCGAACTCGAGACCTTTGTCTTTCGCGGGCAAGTGCTCTACAATCTGACATACCCAAGCACGACTCACGCCGCGTCCTCGCCGCTTTACTTCTGCTAGTACCTCCTACCTTCCAAATTTCACAGAAGCTCTCCTGCGAACCTTTAAAGATCTTGCACTCCTGGAAGACAGGATATCTCAGAAGATCCTCGTTTTGTTGCCCTTCATGGTAAGTCGTCCTGGGCTTACATTTCAGCAAGGTAATGCCCGCCTACTGCTTTTCTTCGTGCTTGGCAAATCCTACTTTGATCAGCAAGGTCACCAGATCCCTCCCAAGCTGAGAATGTTTGAAGCATTATGGGAAGAACCCTAGAACGGGCTCGGTATTTTGACGATCTAATACAGCAGTCGGACAGAATTTGGCGCGATATCTCACAGGAGAACAACTCTATCAATCAATGCCAAGCCAAATATCTGCTTGCATAAGTACTAAGGTTGGACCAATGCGATATCGTCTTGTTCAATTTCTGAACCTCTTTCCCATGATTAAATAATCCAATTTTACTGAAACTGTAATCATCTGTTTGTCTGTATACGTACAACACATCTACCGATTTGCGTCCCATCCGGATAATTATTTCGTGGTTTGTAGTTCTTTTTCTTTTTGTCTTTGAGTGTATTTTCGTCACGTGTATGCTGCGTACAACAGACCCAGTATCGTGCTCACAATGGAGATTTAGAGCCCCTAGAGGGAGTTCTTGTCTCACGGAGGGGGCAGCGGCGCCTTTGAAGTCGGAGAGGCGTGCCGGGGCTAGGCTTGCAGCCGGCGGGGCCGTCTGTGGGCACGGTGCACTCTCCACTCTGGCTTGCAGGCTGACAAGCGTAGGCGGAGAGGACTTACCGGTCTGCGATGAATGGGAGCTGTTGTTGCTCGATATCTGGTAGCTTCTTCCTGTTACGCCAGCAGTAGTTATTTGCACTGTTACGGATTACTGAAATCATCGAAGTTCTGAAATAACGAGTAGAATTTTATCGATCTGTCGACATATAAATATTTAACGGAATTCTAACCAACTGGAGAAGGATGCTGGAATGCGTCGACCGTGGGAAATGAGTTAACCATTCAGGCATTCGCCTGAAAATGTTTAGGGAATAACTTTTCCTTTCTAATACAGGGTGGGGCAAATAAAAGTGGCCAGGACGAGTGGATACGATAGAACGTGAATGTAGGCCGCATTAACGGAGGAGGAAGAGACCTGCAGTTACTTTCAACAGGAACACATTTCACAATCCCCACGCCTGACGGAGCTCTTAGCAGAGGTCAGTCTGCTCGCGTCCCCAGCTGGCCACACGGGTCACCTGATCTGTCAGGGTAGACTACTGTGTATGCAGAGCACTAGGGTGTACCGCAACAACCCTCATAGTCTTCAAGAACTGAAACAGAATATTTCGGATGAGAATGCAGCAATTCCAACAGTCCAGCTTCGATCCGCCTTCTGCAGTTTGCTGAACGGGGTCCAGAAGTGGCAAGAGATGAATGGCGGTCAGTTTCAACATCTGCTATAGTCAGGTTAGTACTGTATTTCTTTCTGCCGCTGTGTTTCTGTGTACCCCGGAACTTTGCTCTCTCTCTCTCTATTCGTTCATTCGGTTCCGACTCTTCGTGACCCCATGAACCAAATCACGCCACTTTTTCCTGTCTTGCACTTTCTCCCGTAGACCTTCCAGGTTGGAACACATTGCTTCTGTGATGCCATCGATCCATCTCATCCTCTGACGTCCTCTTCTTCTAGTTCCTCCAATCTTCCCCAGCATTCATGTTTTTTCCAGCGAGGCATGCCTTCACATTGTGTGTCCAAAGTAGGTCAGCTTTTGTTTTAACATTAGACCTTCCAGGGAGAAATCTGGTTTTATTTGCTCCAATATTGATCTGTTGGTTCTCTTTGCAGTCCATGGAACTCTAAGAAGTTTCCTCCAACACCACAATTCGAAGGAGTCAATTCTTCGCCGTTCAGCCTTTCTAATGGTCCAGGTCTCACATCCATACATCACAACTGGAAAGACCATAGCCCTCACAATACGGATCTTTGTTGCTAGTGTTATATCTCTGCACCTTATAACCTTGTTAAGGTTTGACATCGCCTGTCTACCGAGCAACAGGCGTCTCCGGATTTCATGGCTGCAGTCGCTCTCTAGGCCACTTTTATTTGCATCGCCCTGTAAAATTTCATTGTCTCAGTTTAATCCTTTATTTTTGCTTTGCTTCTTTATTACCAGTTGTATTTTGCATTATGAGGAATGCAGTGTGGATGATAACAAGCTGAGTGTCCTAAAATCACGGGATGGGTTCTCCTATTTGAAAACGTCCCGTGTTCGAAGCCAGAATGCCGCGACGAAGGCACAATGGCACTGACATCGGTGGATTCCGTCGTCGAACGACATTGGCCAAAGGCGGCAGTTTTTTCCAAATCAGTATGCCTGCACGTGCGCAGTGTCACAATACATGTACGTACAGATGTTCAGATCAGACTGTTCTCACATACGAAACAAGGACTGTGAGAAACTGACAAGTTTAATCCAAGACAGAAGTATTTGGCGTACTGATGATGGGAAGAATAGAGATATGGTTCAAAAATAAGGACTGAACCTGCAGATCTACCGAAAAGCAGAAGCAGGCGAAATCTTTATCGGATTTTTTTCCGTTTTTAAGGTATGAGTCTTCTTTCTGGTTTGATGCGACCGGCCATGAATTTCTCTGCCCCGCTAAACTCCTCATTTCAGAATAGCACTTATACCCTACGTCCCCAATTATTTGTTGGGTGTATTCAAACCTCCTCCTCCCTCTACAGTTTTTTCCCTCTACAGCACCATCTAGAACCATACAGTTTATTCCCCGATGTTCTATCATTCTGTACCTTCTTCTTGTTAGTGTTTTCCAAATGTTCCTCTCCTCACCGATTCTGCGGGGAACCTCCTCATTCTTTATCTTACCAGTCCATCTCATTTTCAACATTCTTCTGTAGCACCACATCTCAAATGCTTCGATTCTCTTTTGTTTCGGTTTTCCCACTGTCCATAGCAATGCTGTGCTACAAACGTACAACCTCAAAAATTTATTCCTCGAATTAAGGCCTATGTTTGATACCAGAAGACTTCTCTTGGCCTAATTATTGCTCTTTGTACACGTAAATATCGTTAAACTGAAATTAGAATAACGTCTGCCAGGTATTATCACGTGATGATAACTTTCAGATAGAATAACTGCGTAAATCCACAGAGGATAACACAGAAAGTGATGAAATATTTTTGGATTGCTTCATGGGCTTGCTGTTGGGATTTAGAGGACGTGCTTTCCACGAACAGCCCGGCAACACATTACTTACTCCCACGTATGCTTCGTGTAAAGGTCATGACAAGAAAATTAAAGAAATGGAAGGCATTACTGCAAAAACCAGTTGTTACGTTTACGTAATTTCGTTTAAAACAAAAAAATTGTCCATTTTGAAAAAATGTTGCAATAGGTCTTTCTTTTTCAAGTCTTTATTTAGGTCACCAGCACACCGCAGTATCTTATTACATAAGCAAATAAAGATTCATTATGATACTTAATGTATTTTAGAAACATGGACTTGTCTCCTTATTGCACCAAACAACTTTGTTTTTAGTATGTAACTAAGGAAACAATAACTAATAGCACTGTGCATCCTTACAGGTTATTGAATGTTATGGGGAGTTTGATAATTTATAAAAGGGTACCATAATAAGAGTCACCTTTACAGAACTTAATTGCGCTTCTCATGAACTGTATGTAGTACACGTAACAATTCTGTCACAGACCAAGTCTGGCCAATACTTCTTCTTGGGAAGCTTCATGACATCCTTATATTTCGAAACTTTAACCACCAAAGGCACTTTATAAAACTTTTCCTAGGGAGAAGTCAATGTAGTTGAGGCTCTCTGAATGACGAACTCATGATAAAGAAGCTGTGATAATAATACACCACAGCGAACTACAGGATTCCACTCAGTGGGGTATTCAAAGAACTTGTACTTTGAATAGTTAACTTCTCATTATCAGCACTCGTCATGTTAGACGGAAACAGCTTTAGAGGTGGGACGGGAAGTCTAAGAACAACTCTTGTGTAACATCAACCAAAGTAAACTTGTTGGATGTGCTTCACATGCCAGATACTGACAACTGTTTGGAGCAGTGACAAGGCAAGCCCCGGACATGTCTTGTTCTTAACAAAATAAGCTGACGTCATAAAGTACATTCCCTATGTTATTCTTTATTGATCCTCACAGACAGGTCTCTTCCTTACACCACACGACTGAGCAATTTTCAAACTGTGGAATGATAGTAAAATTTTATTTTCAGCCTAAAGTGGATATATTCGATTATTGCACCAATGCCTTCAATTAGAGGTCATACGGATATTCACCAACAATTATTATTTTTCACGTGCCACTCGTGTATGCAACAAGAAAGGTGTAAAAGATAGTGGTAGCAGAAATACCCTGCGCCTGACACCACAAGGCGGGTTGCACAGTATGGCTATGGATGTAGAGTGTAAATTCTATGAGTCACAAAGCATTTACATCGATCAATCTATGGAAGAAGTGAGGGAACTATTCTCGATTACGTTTGTGTTAGGGGAGCGAAAGGAAAAGGGTCGTCCGTTAATGGACCCTCCTCCCCCTTGGTAAGACGTTGTGGGACTCCCACCTCCCCATCACGTGGGGCTTACCCTAAAGCTTTTAAATAATTAAACTTAACTGATATGTTCATGCTTTTGCTTCATACCACTAAAAATACTGCTAGGTTGCTGAAATTAATTTTATGAGAGAAAATGTTATCACTTATAATAATGGACATTTTCTGAATATTCTCAGCCATTTGGCAGCATTCAAGACAATTAATTTTATTAAACTCGTTACAGCGCATCTTCAACGTAGTTATCATTTTCACCTCTAATTTCACGGGAAAAAAATAGTACATTGATTTAGACAGTGTATTAAACAGCATTTTTAACACATTTTATCTAACCGTGGGAATCCTGAGTAGTATTCGGGCGGACAGACTGACAGACACATACAGACTGTAGGACAAAAGCTCCGAGAAGTAGTACTAACCGTCCAACAGAGCCCTGAAAAAAATGACCTTTTATTCATATATTATATACATTAAATGTCATTGGACCTTTGCAGATGAAAGTCAGCATTGTTTGTACCTTCCTTTGAACCATACGATTACGTAGCTTTTCAGTCTCTTGATTTATGCGATCACTAAGAGAATATCGTCGGTGAACTTCAGCTTAGTTTCCTTCCACAAATGATTAACTTCTTGGCTGCGCTTTTGTTTCGACTTGTCGGCATGCTTAACACACATAGTGTAATAGTTTTGACACAAATTTATTCTTAACACAGTAACATCGACTTTATATGCGTTGCAGAATATCACGAGTGACTCCCTCACTGGCTGACACGCAGTGATTTCGATCGGCGCGGCAGGAAGCTACCAGTATGAAATCTCACACTTGGTGTGGCACTTTTTTCAGATCGGGAAATTCCGGGTATGCACACGCTTAAAGCGTTCAGCTCACAAAGGCCATAAACACTTTTGGGCACTTTAATATTGTCTACGCTCGGGATTTACTATCCAAAGCAAAATATTGTCCGCTATAATAATGTATATCCTCTGACGCGAGATTTTCATTGCCCCCCTCATCTTTAATGAGATTTTGTGAGATTTTGCCGGACGTCTTCTCCCTCCCATTTTTTGAGCTCACGTAATTAATGGGCGTCCCCAAAGGTAACTGCAGATGACGAGACCGAAAATCAAGTCGCGGAGTCGAGAATATTCAACGAGGGTGGCGCTTAAGGCGCAAGCTAGCTCGGACGGCTGTTCTCACCTGGCGGGCGGTGCTACCTCGGGTTGTTTGGTCTGGCTACGTTTACAAGAGGCAAAAACGAAAAATATCCGGCCCTGTGAGCGAAGCCCGCAGACTGTAAGGGTGTCAGCTGCAATCTCCGACGCCCTTTAAATGCCGGCGGGCGTTTTCTCTCCTTCCCTCCACCTCTCTCTCTCTCTCTCTCTCTCTCTCTCTCTCTCTCTCTCTATCTCTCTCTCCCTTACCCCCGGGAAAACTCGACTGTAATTCGACGCGACCGCAGCGCTGCTCTGCGGTTTAAAGCTACAGGATGTGGCGGGTAAAAGCCGACTACTGAACTCCTGGAATCCACATCTCAGGCATCCACCGGTGAAAGATGCAGACAGCGCGAGAGGAAGATAGATGTCAAGTGCACAATTTCTCTCTCCCTGACCACCCGCGCGAAAAAGTTTGCTGCATGCAGGTAACGGAATGTTATATACTGTATGAGCGCTACCGTGTACTTTTCTGTAGCAATGCGAGAAGTTTTGCACGGTGCAAGTTGAAAGTAAATTGCACTTAGTCGCATCATATGTTTTATTTACATGTTCTCCTGTTATCGTCTCGTTGCAGTTCCAAACTGAAAGAGCCTCTTAATGTCAGGGAAATCGATTACTGAAAAGAAACCGGCACCCCAAATTGAAAATTCTTTTATGGAATAGAAAGAGTGTCCAGAGCAGAACTCTAGTTCACTGGTGTACTCGTCTCACCAAGTGAAAACATCCACTCATGTTATGTAAATCGCTGTACGTATGTACAGGGTGACAATTATTGAACTATACGAAAAAAAACCTAAATTAGTTACATACTACGACGTGCACACACTTTATTCAACATGCAAACCTTACTACACATATTCGGATTTAGGTTATGACGTACTTGATGTGCCTGACATCATTTGCGATGATGTGGTGCAGAGGAATAGCGAAATTCCGCATGATCCGCTGAAGTGTCGAAAAGTCGATGGTATCGATGACCTCCTGAATGGCTGTTTTCAGCTCAGCAATGGTTTTGGGGTTATTGCTGTGCACCTTGTCTTTAACATAACCCCACAAAAATGAGTTTCATGTGTTCATATCCGGAGATTATGGCGGCCAATCTAGGCCTATGCCAGTGGCCTCTGGGTACCCGAGATCCAGAATCCGGTTCCCAAAGTGCTCCTCCAGGTCATCAAACACTCTTCTGCTTCGACAGGGTCAAGCTCCGTCTTGCATGAACCACATCTTGCAGAAATCAGGTCACTTTGGATAATGGTGATGCAATCATCTTCCAAAAGCTTCACGTACTGTTCGGTAGTCACCGTGCCATCAAGGAATATCAAACCGATTATTCTGTGAATGGACATTTCACATTACATAATCACCCGCTCAGGGTGAAGAGACTTATCGATCGTGAAATGCTGATTCTCAGTCGCCCAGTTCACCAATTTCGCTTATTGACGAACACATCCAAATGAAATTGGGCTTCGTCGCTAAACCAAACCATACTAATTCCCATTGTATCCCGCGGACAACCGCGCAGTTTGAACGTCCTAACGCAAACCGTTCAGAAGCTATGATGATTTTATTTAATATAATTCAGTTATTGTCACTCTGCATGTATGTAAGTATGTATGCATGTTCCCCATCTCCTCCTGAGCCACTGAACCAACTTCAACGAACTCGGCATGCAAATCGCTTTCTGTCTGGAAAGAATCCCTGTTGGGACAAGAACCACGTACCTATCAAGACCACGACGGGCGAATACTCGTATTTTAGTCTTCCAGTATTTGGAACTTAGTGACTTGCAACAAACTTTACACATAATTTCAAACCTCCACGGAGCTCTCTTTCGCTGACGACCCCCAGAAAATGATGAAGGGAAAAAAAGTTATCACTTGCTACATTTTCGATGTTCATGCTCTAAAACTGTCGCATGTAGCATGATATTTTAGTTTGTTACTTCTTTACCACTAACAGTTTTCTCGACACATTTTGCAGGCAGTATTCACACATGTCACTGAACGAAACAGTAAAATTATATCATTGTACGGCATATAGTTTAGGAAATACGACGTCATAAACACTTAGCAGCGAGAAACTGAATCTGTAAGACGGAATTCGCTTGAGTTACAAGCCAAATATGTTTAAAAATATGTGTGACATATTTTAGATACATGCAAAATATGTTTGTCATGTACGTACGTGTGCGAACCCACGGTTAAAAAGCCCATGCTACAATCCTGGAATGATTTAACCAAATTTTGTACACATATTAGTTGGACTGGAAACAAATACTGTGAGGGTAAGAACCACCAGGCTCCTATTGGGGTAAGCGTGATAATGTGGAGAGATAAGGGGGCAGGAAGAAGTGGACAGATACGGAGGGGAAGGAGGAGATGGACGCAGGTAGGGGGAAGAGATTGTGGGCAGAGAGAGGGGGAGGAGAACGGACAGAGGAGGAGAGGGGGAGGAAATGGCCAGATAAATAAAAGAGGAGGAGATGGACAGACACGGGGGGGCGGGGGGGAAGAGATGGGCAGAGAGAGGGGAAGGAAGAGATGAAATGAGAGAGGGAGAGGACTAAATTGAAGGAGAAAGGCAAGAGAAAGATGGACGGGGAGAGGGGGGGGGGGAGAGGAGATAGAATAACAGAACGCTGTAAGAAATTCACACCCGAGAAACGCCGGTTACTCAGCTAGTCTCCTTATATTTAGAATGGTACTGGACAGTTAGACGAGCGAGAGAGAGAAATGCTAGCAGTGAGAAGCGACAGCGGAACGTTACGCAGAGTTACCTAGGCTGTAGGTCAGATAACATTTCTTCATCACATACAGCGTTCCAGAGTGAGCAGTGTGCACTTTCAAACTGTAGTGACCCCTTATGTCATAAAGGATACAACGCGCGAAATTACGTTCGTTCGCAAAGTGCGCAGTATTTCGTGCTGTCGTCGACTTTATCTCATCAGACAAACTTAGCAGAAAGACCACACCCACTGTTTGTGATTCACAGTGCAAAATATGTGCGTCAGAAGCAACCAGTAACAGTCTACGAGCAGCCAAGCATGACTTCACGATGGAAAGATAAAAAAATTTCATTTAGCTATATTTCCTTCTACAACAATGTTGTAATGTTGTTAACAGCTCCCTATCCCAAATCTACAAAAGAGAATAAAGTGAATAGTGGGTTTAGTGCCTCAAAACTGTGCTTCCATAGATAAATCGTAGTTCATGTGTTAAGTCACGGCGACCTCATTTCATAGATCTATGAGAAACAGGCAGTCGATATCATATTACTTTGCTTATTATTCGTTCCAATAATGCTTCATATTACTTTGAAAGGGTAAATATTATTGCAGGAAAGGCAATAACTGAGGAAGTGATGTAAGAGAAGAGGAAAACAGAAGGGAGGGAATATCAATTCAAACACTACCTGCAGTGATCCAAATAGATAACGGCGCTGAGGGAGATGAAGGTTCGTGGGACTAGTTTGTCAAAGCAAATGGTTGTCGTTCTTCTCGTTTACTTACAAAATTTTATACAATATTACTGTTTTTCTTAAAAGAAGATTATATATATGTATACGCTTTATAAAATTAGTAAACATTTTACCTCAGCGGACAACATTCAACAATATTGTGCACTTTACATTGTGAAAAGAAGTTTGTATTACGTTATTAAAGTCAAATATACTAACATTTATTCTTTACCTGTGTCTCGTGTTGCCTCGTTAGAAGCCGGATATGTCGTTTATAACACACAGCTTGCCACAATGTGTGAGCATAAGTTATAAATATTTTTATAATAATTTATTACGGAAGATTGTTTTAAAATATCTAATATTCAGATTACTGGCTTCGACGCCAAGTTGTCTTCTCCAGATGTGATTAGTGCACTAAAATGTATCGTCAACGTATAGGAAAATTACAACTAGGCAGTTTGAACATCATGAAGTTTAAAATGTGTCAATGAATGTACATCATATTGTCACACAGTAAAGAAAGATCGTGACGTAATAAATTATTTTCAAACATTTATGAAGGTCGCCTGCTTCCATTTGGCAATATGTCAGTTTTTTTTAAAAAAATATGAATATTTTATCAGCAGTGTAGCCAATTAAATATTGTTTGATTTACTGTATATTTTTGGGTTCAGATATTTAGATTTTAGAGAGGTTATTAATAAAGGAGACCGAGGCACATTTACGCGGATTTCTTTTAGGAATTTTTTAATTCTTTTATTAGGTTTATCGTGTTTGAAATAGTTTAGTCTTATAACGTGGCTATTAAAATATAACTTGGTATTATCCTTCTAACTCAACATTATGTTTAAGAGTGCCAAATTCAGGGTGGGGCAAAAAAATGGCCCGAAGATCAGAGATCCAGAGTGCAAACAAACACAGCGGAGGAAAAGAAATACAGTACTAGCCTGACTATAGCAGATGTTGAAAGTGACAAAAATTCATCTCTTGGCACTTTTGGGCCCAGTTAGCAAGCTGCTGAAGGCGGATCGAAGTTGGACTGCTGGAACTGCTGCAGTCTCATCCGAAATGTGCTGCTGAAATTCTTGAAGACTGCGAGAGTAGTTGCGATACACCTTAGACTTGAAGGCTCCCCACACGAAGTAATCGCAAACTGACAGGTCCAGTGGCCTAGGTGGCCAGCTAGAGCCGCACCCAGACTGACCTCTGCTAACAAGTCTGTCAGACGTGAAGATTGTGTACATATGCACCAAGGTTCGGCCGACTGTGGGGCAGCTGCTCCAACCTGTTGGGGCATGGTTATGTGCATACGTTCATGCCCAATCGTATCCCCTCATCCGGACCACTTTTATTTGCCACGCCTTGTTATTTTATATGGGGTCAAAGTCCCAGTTATGGGGCAAGTTTACACATCTATGGGGGCACGCTTACGTATGTCATGCAACACGATAATGAGCAACCAAATCATAATACTACAATTATTCAAAATGTGTCTCATCGATAGCAAACAAAATTACAGGTTTACTTACTCTAATTAATATGGTAAAGTTTAAAATTTTACGGACAGTAGACAAACTTTTTGGCGAACTTCCGCCGGCCGCTACGGTCGCAGGTTCGAATACTGCCTCGGGCATGGATGTGTTTGATGTCCTTAGGTTAGTTAGGTTTAAGTAGTTCTAAGTTCTAGGGGACTGA